>NC_048305.1:96444492-96792601 GCF_013100865.1 Trachemys scripta elegans | reverse complement strand
TCCCCCCCCCCACGGGCTGGACCCCTGACTCCATCCCTTCCCCCAGGGCATCAGCTGGGCACCCCATGCCCGCCCCCTCAGGGCATGTTGTGACTCGTAGCATGGTGCCGCACCCCCTTTGCGTACCCTGCAGTGTCACCCCAAATCTCCAGCCACAGATCTGCGCTCCCAGCCAGCCCCAGGTGTATACGGTAGCAGCCTAAGCCCCCCACTCTTCCCAATCCTCACTTGTGCCTTGCAGCTTCATTGTATTTGGGGCTCAGTGTAACATTGCCATCAAAAGTCCCCCCCCCCTCTTTTCCTCCTACCTACCTGCAGCTCAGGCTCCTAGATTATTTTTGCTGGTATTTCTATCAACAATCTGCCTTTAAGTTAAAGCAGTATTACCAATACAGTTTCATAAAAGAAAATGGACAATTGTTTTCTCACTGAAACAGCTGCTGCACGTATCCAATAATTTGGAGACCTTTAAGTGTCCATCATGGATAGATTTGTGATACGAAAACCCAAAGCTCAAGAAAGCCCTAGGAAAAGAGATCCAGGGGAAAAGGTTTACAAGCAAGCCACTATAGAATCTCTGAAGGTAAGAGCGGGGAGGGCAAAGGGAATGGACGGATAAGAGATCAGTATAGTATTTTCAGTATAGGCCTGATGGAGTTTATATGGCAACTTGTGTCCCAAAGGATCACAGAGCACTTGAGAGAGTACATACAGCACCACTGAAATGCGTCTGAGATGAACAGCAGCCAAGAAGACAACAAACACTCAGCACAACAGCAAGGAGAACGAAAGTGTACTCCAGACACTGAAGCAAAGGCCTATTACAAAAACTGCCATGGAACATTTAATGTGCATCTAAAGCAGATAGGATGTTGGTTTTTAAGCTCATTTAATGCATGTACACCATAAACTGAGGCAATATCAGATTTGGAGCTTGAAAGGATAATGTGTTAGATTCACTCTGCTGAGATATGAACTTACAGTTCTAGTGAGTCCAAGTCATTCATATCTGATGCTTAGATGTAGGACCCCCAATTAATAGGCCCCTGAATTTCCTTTCGGGCCATTAACACTGAAATGGGATCACTTCCCACCCCTTTCTCTAGGGTGAAGATTTCAGCCCTAATCAGTATTTCAGAACCCAGTGTGCAATAGTCCCATTCAGTATCCTGTAAAATTGGGCACAGTTTAGTTTAGCCCTTTCACTTGAGCATTAGGAATTCTGTAATTAGGTGTGTGTGTGTGTGTGTGTGTGTGTGTGTGTGTGTGTAAATATGGCCCACAATTAACTTCAGTTGGATGTGAACGCTGCACAGAAGCCAGTTTGCTAGACCTGTACTCTAGGACCCTAAAAGGGCTGATGATCAGTAGCAGTTGTTCTGTAGACTTCTGCTGCATACAACTTCAGGCTTTATTTGATCAGATCTCCTAGGCTAAGGCATGGTCAATAGTTCAATGAGACTCCTCCAAAGGAAGCCCAAGTTGCTGCAAGAAATGGTGTTGGTCATTTAGGTGACACTTCTCTCCCTACTGAGCTAGTGCTCCACCACACCACGAGGGGGCACTGGATTGCTGGAAATACTATTTGTCAAATAAATATGTGTGGTCATTGAAGATCTTATGGCAAATGTTAGCAAGGTGTGGTGTTATTCCTGCTGTTCTGGCCAAAATTCTATCTTGGGTACTTACAGTCAGCCTGTGTCCAAGTTTACCTGTGGCCTCAATTTTAGAAGTGATTTATTTCCTCACCTGAAAACAGTCATGTAAAGTTGACACAGAATAGCTGCTGCATTCCTCCCCACGTATGGGTGCTGTTCAGTGGAGTGTGCTCTGTCAGTAAACAGTACAATGGATAGGCTCGCTCCATCAGACTGAAAGGCATTCTATAAACAATGGTCAGATATTTGGTGACATGAATACAAGATTCTGCATGATATAAGCTTTCTAAAGAAAGTTCAATAGATTTAGAATTTGTTTAGAATGTTTTATGATGAATCTCAAAAACAAAACAAAAAACCACAAACCTAGGGTCAAACTTTCAGCCAGTCTCAGGTGTCCTGTAAATCTGTACATATAGATTTTGCAGCTTATACAGAGTAATTGTATATCTAGCCATGTGCATATGCATTTCTATGCTCATAATTTTGCAGATGTTAAGAAAGTATAGCTGAAACTTGGACTCATAATTAGTTGTAGAATACATAGGTACAGAGAACAGTTACTATTTGAGATCATTCTAAACCTATGGAAAGTTATAAATTAATGGAGATATCCTATCTCCTAGAACTGGAAGGGACCTTGAAAGGTCATTGAGTCCTGGCCCCTGCCTTCACTAGCAGGACCAAGTACTGATTTTGCCCCAGATCCCTAAATGGCCCCCTCAAGGATTGAACTCACAACCCTGGGTTTAGCAGGCCAATGCTCAAACTACTGAGCTCCCCCCCCACATAATGCTCAAGTAGCAATACTAATGCTGGAATCATCATCCAAGAGTGTCATTAATCAGGTGCATGATTGTATTTATAAATGTTGTATTTACAGAACATAAAATGTGCATAAACTATTGAAATAGGCAGCAAGAATGCATTGTGGAACACATTTAGCATGTATAGGTGGATACAGCACCACCCTCCCTGCATGGGATTAAAGCATTTGACAAAGATTCCCTGAGCCATGTATTTTTCCTGAATCTCCACACTGAGCTGGCTTTTTAAGATTTGCAGAACTCCATGCTTGAGGGGGAGAGGGAAAGGACACAGGCCAATTGGCCATTAATAATAATTTATTATTTATATTACCATAGCAGTTTTCCTTTCCCTTTTGATCTTGCTGGAAGTGGGAATTGGGTGGTGAGTGTTCTCCCATTTGGGTCCTAATTGCAGAAGTTTAAAAAATAAATAAATTAGGAGTAACTTGCATTTCAACAGTGAGTGAAGTGATTCCTGCATATCCATTAGTCAGTCTGTATCTGAACATTTCTAACGTGCCCATCACTGTAGCATCTGGGCATGGTATAGATAATTGAAAAGGACAGTCTGTGAGTAGAGGTGCATGCTTTTCACCCCTCACTTCTTGTACCACTTTCTTGAGTGACAGTTTCTTCATTGTTTTCCCCTCTGATACTTAGTATTTCATTGTTTTCCCCCTGCAGGTTATTTTGCAGCCAAGAGATTATTATTACACCTCTACCCGGATATAACGCTGTCCTCGGGAGCTAAAAAATCTTACCGCGTTATAGGTGAAACCGCGTTATATTGAACTTGCTTTGATCCGCCAGAGTGCGCCGCCCCGCCCCCCCCCAGAGCACTGCTTTACCGCGTTATATCAGAATTCGTGTTATATCGGGTTGCATTATATCGGGGTAGAGGTGTATTAATTGTGATAGCACTTGTGTCCCCAGTCTTGGATCAGGGCCTTATTGTGCTAGGTGCTTACAAACAAAACAGAAAATGTTGCCAAAGAGCTACAATCTAAATATAAGCCAGAGGAGGATACAAACAGCATACCAGCTGCAAAACCGTTGCTGAATGATTGTAAAAGGTCTTGCACTACATCTTATGCATAACAAGACTCGGGCTTCTTGTAATCCGTTGTCTGGGAGTGTCACAGCAAGATGCTTGGGGTGAAAGGCACTATGTAAATGCCAAATACATTAATGACTGGCTTCTTTCAGTCCCTCTGTGGTGCTCCCTAGCTCCTTTTCTCTCTCTGCTGATACTACCTGCTTTAAGATTTCCAAAGTTGAAAACAAAAGTGGGGCAGATTCAGGCGCTGCCTGGTACTAAGTTGCTACTAACAATATTATAATTAGCTGCTCCCCCCAGCCACTCCCTCTCATCCGCTCTTTATTAAGCCATTTATACAGTGGGCTTCCCAAAGTCTGAACACTTGCATAACTGTCTTCTTTGTCTAGGAGACATTTGCAGCTAAGTGCCCTGTGTTTGGCAGAATAAGATTAAGAATCTCACTTTGCCTTCTAGATATTTCTGTCCTGATTTACAACAGGGAGCTGCTCTCAAGCAATTACCTATCATTTTGGACCATCACATATTCTGTGCTCTGGTTCATGTCATGATCAATAATTCATGTGTCGATAACAGCCCCATTAGCTGAGATGAAGGCCAACATCTTTATTCGCAATAAGAATATTCCACTGTCCTAATGACTTTTCTCTTTCCCAGAGAGTGGTGGTTGTAGAAGACATAAAAAGATGGAAATCTGTCCTGGAGCTTCCTGGCCAGACTAAAGAGAATTTGATTGAAGCCTTGGAGGAATTAAAGAAGAAAATACCTTCTAAGGATGTGTTACTTTCAACAAAAATAGGTGCACTTCGTATCCAATTTAGAGTGTGAAAATGAGGTGGATTTGTGTCCTTGACTTGTTGGATTTTTCTATACACAAGGGAATTGTTGACAGTATTTTTCAGTAATGGTCCTAAGCACTTTACCTTATTGTTGAATAAAATCCTGGTGGTAGGTAGCTACATAGTCTGCAAAATTCTTAGTACAGCGAAGAAAGAGTTCTCCTTGAATTATTCACAATTATTTGGATGTTGCCTGCTTATAATCAAGGGCTGGGTCACTCTCTTCCGTGGTAAAATATGTGGGAGAAGGACTAAGGGGGAGGAAGTCTCCACAAAGTTCCTCCTTGATTGGTCATGGGTGGTTACTCTCCTGTGGAATGAGATGCGGGACCCATCTGCAAACCCAGAGAAGTCCTCGGGATCTGCTGGAGGCCCGAGCTATCAGCATAGAGGCCCTGCTCCTTAGTTACAGCTACCTCGGTGTTCCTTTCTCCCCCCAGGAATCCCCAATGTGGAGGGGGTTACGTGCTTATAACACCACAACAACTTGATTAATTTTCACAGGACTGGGGGACAGGGTATGATGTGAGACCACCAGGTCCCTGCCCTCTTTTTGTGCAGATCCTGATCTTGCAGAGATCACCCCAAGATGTACTGGAGGGGGGAGAGTAGCAGTGCCAGGGCTGACACTCCTCTCACCCCCCCCCCCTTCTGTGCAAAAGCAGTAGGATCCTCATGCAAAGGGCCCTCTCTGTGTACGGACCAGGAGGAATGATCTGCTCTTCTGGTCTGAATTTTGTAATTGAATTTGCCATCTTGAGCACATTCAGCCTTCCTATATCACAGGGGTTCTCAAACTGGGGGTCGGGACCCCTCAGGGGATCGTGAGGTTATTACATGGGGGGTCGTGAGCTGTCAGCCTCCTCCCCAAATCCCGCTTTTCTTCCAGCATTTATAATGGTGTTAAATATATAAAAATGTGTTTTTAATGTATAAGCACTCAGAGGCTTGCTATGTGAAAGGGGTCACCAGTACAAAAGTTTGAGAACCACTGCATCAGGTCTGCACCAGCGACAGATGAAGCAGTTGTGCTGTATGAAACCCAAGGAGTAACAGTGACCCCTTCTGGCCAATAGTGTTATCACTTAGAAATTAATACCAAGCAGAAGAAGAGGAACTGTGCCTTCTGCTTTGTGTTACGTCAGTGGTTTTCAACCTGTGGAATTTTTATTGGAATTGAAATTTTTTAGGGATCCGCAAATGAAAAAAGGTTGAAAACCACTGTGTTCGGTGGTATATCCCCTTTCAAAGGGCACATTTCCTTGACGGTGCAATAGCTCTCTGTGCATTTCCGTGGGCGTGAGAAACGTCACTGATGGTGATTGGAAAACAGAAGGAAATCATTACTTCCTCACTCGCATGTAAAAACATTGCAAATATCACTTAACATCTGCTTCCCCAAAGAATTTTTTAGCAAACATTTTTATTCTGTGTGAGCCAATCCTGAAGACTTTACACTAGATTTACCATCTGTCTAAGTACTCGTATAGCCCTGTATTGTCTGAGCACCTCACTACACACCTCTGTGATCTAGAGAAACGCTACTCCCATTTTACAGCTGGATAACCGAGCACCTAGGAAGTTACTCAGGCAAAACCACCATTGAATCAGTGAATAAGGACTCTGCAAGTGTTGGCCCCAGTGTTTTCATATTTGCATTTGTGTCAAGTGCTTAGTTTTCTGCTGAAGCTGTCTGAGCCCTGGTCTACACTGGTGGGGGGAGATCAATCTAAGTTATGCAACTTCAGCTATGTGAATGATGTAGTTGAAGTCCACGTACTTGAATCGACTTACTCGCAGCGCTGGAGTATAGCAGTCGAAAGGAGAGCGCTCGGGGGTCGATTTATCACATCTAGACTAGACTCGATAAATCGATGCCTGCTGAATCGATCACTACCCGCGGATCTGGCGGGTAATGAAGACATACCCTGACTTACAATGCTTTGTGACTGTTTTGTCACTAATGTGCACTGACAGGTCTGGATTACACTTACCTACCCACCAAAGTTGAACAAACTCTGTTGCTGTTTCTATTTGGCAGGTCACACGGTGAATAAGATGCGCAAACATTCAGACCATGACGTGGCCAATCTCGCAAAAGACGTTTACACTGAGTGGCGAACTTTCATCAAAGATTATTCAAACAAACCATCGATAGAAGTCAGGAGCGATCCAAAAACAGAGACTCTCAGGAAGAATGCACGGAAGCTACTTTGCGATGCTCTGGAACTAGAGGTAATATTCTTGATACTCTTTTATTTTTTTTTTTTAGCTTAAAGGAGAGTATATAGGTAGCTGCTGTATCGAGAGATCTCCGTTATTGGGTTTTTTTCAAAAGGAGTTAGTTTTCCTTTGCTTAGATTACTCTGGCTATTGAAAACAAAGGGGAAAATGACGCTGACGCTGCTCTCGTTTACAGAGTCCGCAAACAGGACACCTGTGTGTCTGTTATGCTTAAATCATATAGGGGAAAGAGGACGTTAATATAGAAAACTATACATCCTACTGTTTATTAGCTATAAAACCTACACGGAGACCTCTTGGTTGTTTTGTGTTTCAGGGAAATTGTATTTCGGTAATTAAGTATTTGTAAATTAAAACTTATTGCAAAAATGGACAGAGAGGGGTCAATAATATATAAAGTGGTGGTAAATACGAGATCCCTGTGGTATCTTTAAGTGAATGAACAAGACGTGCTGTAAGGCTTAATGATTAGTTTGCCTGGTGTATTAAACGCCATAATAATTATCCTTTTAATTTATTCATTAATTAGCCTTTAAATAGAAAGTCAAGTGGTAGGAAATCAGGAGTTACAAAGCAATGTTAAAGGTAGCGTGTTCTTTAGCTGTATCTTGCCTTAGGAAAAATGAACACTCTGGCCAGTTAAGAAGTGAATGGTATGTTCTGAAAGGAGTTCTCACCTGTCCTCTTCAAATAGGGTTATGATAGGTTAAAGTGGGGATGTCTCAAGATGACTGGATGGTTCAAGAGAGTGATAAAAAAGAAAGGCTCCATAATACGGTAGGTGTCTTGTTCAAATCCTGCCCTTTGGATCTGTGTCAGTTTCTAGCACAGAGGCCTGGTGGTATGAACAGACAGGGTTTGCAGTGGCACAAGGTGCCTGCAGCCTACCCTCTGCCAAGACAATTCATGCCGCTTCAAAAATAGGCAGTGCTGGGTAGAGACACCGGTGGCAGGGCAGAGATTAAAACTGCCCTCTCCAAACAGGACACACATGTAAGGATGGCAAGGAAAACATTGCCTGCTCCCCCATAGGCATGAATCTCCCCAGAACGCAGCTACCATCAGAGAGGTGTAGTTTGCTTCAGTATGAGTCAGTCAGATGTATAGACAGTCACAGGAAAAGGAGGGAGTCCAAGAATTGGGAGTACAAGGACAATGGAGAGGGGAATCTGCAGGTGGGGACAGGGTACAAGGAGTAAGTGGGTCAGAAGGGGATGTGCAAGGACAGGGGTCATTGGGAGATGGGTAGCAGAGGGGGGATAAAATGGGGCAAGGACTTGGGGGTTGAATAATACTCTAATAATAACACACTAACATTTTGGAGTCTCCCATCTGCGAAAGTATGGGAGATTCCCCATCTCTAAAGGCAAAAGTGAAATTAAAAGTGTGGTGAGCAGTTGAGGTTTCATTTCTTCCTTTATTGTTTATTTCTTACATTTCTAAGCTGTGCCAAATTACAGATCTTGGCACATAGCTTCATAATTAACATTTAGCAAATCCCTTTCTGCATTCTTAATTACACCTCCTTCCACACACAGCCTGCATTTCCCTTTATAGCATCAGGCAAAGCTCCCAAGTATTTGGAGTGTCTTAAAATTGCTTTTAGGATCGAGCTGAAAATAGTATCCAAGGTGCCCTGTATTAGAAAGATCAAATGTGAGATTTATGGAGACAGTGCAGTGTAGTTTGTAATTGCAGTTGAACTTGATACCCAAAGCTGGTTGCAGATTAGTGTCCTGTTGTGAGGGCAAAGCATTGCCTCCCAGCTGGAGATGCGAATGAGTTCCCTGCGACTGACCAAGTTGCCTTGTTCCTTAATTGCTCGTGTGGAATTAAATTGCTCTTCCTGTTTCACACGTGATGGGAAGTAGATTTCCTTGAATTTGAGCTGATTAATGAAGAAACTCTGAAAACCACCGAACTCCAATTTCAATCAGTTGGTCTCCTTATTAAACGTAAGGATCTAATTTTACACTTTGCTGTTTTCAGATTGATCACCCACTGGCTGAAAATATTGAGCGAGAAGCTTTTCATCTCTCTTCCCGTCTCATTAATGCACCATATCGCAGGACAGTTCGAGCCCTAGTCTTCACGTTAAAGCACAAACCTGAAACCCGCGCACAAGTCAAAACCGGTGCACTCCCAGTCAGTGCGCTTGTACAAAACCATAAGAAGTGACTCAGAGTGCCTGGGGCTGAACGTGGGATTCACGTGTCTATGCCACATATTGGGATTGTGAAGCCCTTATGTTTTAAGAGTGCAGGAGCATTGGTCATGTTAATCACTCTGCCACTATAAGGACAGGATATATCAGGAAGGTGTCCGGGGCAAATTCAGTGGAGATGTAAGCGGTGGTGTAAATTAATCATCTGTGAGTCAGTGGACATTAGAGGGAACAGAATGGGTGGGGTTGTAGCAAGAAAAGCACATAGGCCTCCCCTACTTTGCTTTATGCCTTCTTAATTACTTTTTTACTTGGTTAATTCTCCTGCTACAAACCCACTCTTCTGGTCCCATAGCATGTAAGTTGTATCAACTTGCACCGGCAGAACCACATATCACTTGCACCACCATTTGTCACATCTGAGGGCAAGTCTACACTACAGTGCTACAACAGCGCAGCTGCACCGATGCAGCTTTGCTACTGTAGCACATCTGGGAGAGCCCTCTCCCATCGGCGTAATTACTCCACCTCCGCGAGAGGCAGAAGCTATGTTGGCGGGAGAGCGTCTCCCATCGATGTAGCGCCGGTGTGGACAGTGCTTAGGTCGCCGTAACTTGCGTCGCTTGGGCGTGTGTGTGTGTCTTTTTCACATCCCTGAGCGATGTAAGTTATATCAACTTAAGCGGTAGTGTAGACCAGCCCTCAGCGTGACTCCTGTCTGAGCCAGGAGCATAGTGGAACTATCTGAAAGGAGCAATGATGTTCAGTGCCAGCCAGAAGGGGTGGAAGTTTACAATCGGAAGTGAAGGTGATGACTAACTGACAGCTCTAGTTACCTCTAGTTCAGTCATGTTCCCTGCAGTAATACCCAGGTACTCCCAGAGCTAACTGCTTAGCAAAGTGAGGGGGCTTCTCTTCACTGTATTCCAGAGCTGGGAACTCAGCCCACAGTCTGTGTTGGCTGGCCAGCTTTATCCCGCTGCGTCCCAAAACCTCGTTTATCCCAGCATTGTGGATGTCTCCTTAGGCCTTCAGGTAAATGAGGCGGCACCTGTATTTGCTACGTGACACCTCTTTGCTGTGTATTCTACTGAGCATCTCACCTTAAACATCAACACCTCATTTCTGATGTATTTAAGTGTGGTGCTTGTTTTTTGTGTGTACAAATATGAGGAAAGCTTGTAATGAAATCTCTTAAGTATAATTCAATGGGAGCGTAAATTGACCTTTCAAAAAGGCTCTTACCCCCACAATGGAATAAATATTCATACTTTAGAGCGATTATGTGAACAACTTTTTAAGCAATAAACAGATTATTTTTAACCAGCACGTGTTTCCCGGTATTAATTAGTGGAAGCTTTGTCTTTTCTCCGATTGCCTCAGTGCCACGAGTCACGTTGTTCTTGATACACATGCTGTTCTTGAGGCTGTGGCAGACACAGTCTCTCTCTGCTGTGCTATGTGTTCTGACTGTCAGTTCTTTCTCTGCTTCCACATGACTATGTGCAGGCTGGTCAAAGATCAATGAGATGAAACTATAAGAGTAGAGATGGCCGAGTACTGGGATAAGTGAAACTTGTGTATTGTTGGCCCTGGAAATGTGATGGGGCAAGGAGTCCAACATGTCATCATAATATCAAGTTGCTTCAGGAAGTACCTCCCCTAATCACTGCTGGTCAGTACTTGTGGTGTCTGTCTCACAAAGTGCCACTAAGTCAAGATGGTTGGTGCATGTGGAGCAACTGTATGTTAGGTGCTCAAAACAGTCCACATTCAGATCTCCTCCAAGATAATGAGAGATAACTGATTATCCACCCAGTTGTATCTGCCAGCCCCCTTTTTTCTCCACGGAAGTTAACAGCTGAAGCAGCACTCCACTCTGAAGTTTGTGGAGTCACTGCCTTTGCCCAGCACTGCATTCTCCAGACACCTTATACTACTCAATTCTTTTTATTAATTTCAAAGCAATGACTCCCTAATTTTAGAATAGTGTAATACAGACATTCATTTAAAATTAGGGATGGGTGGGCTGGAAACATGACTGAGTCAGACGTTGGAAGATGGCTATCTGCAATGCAATGAGTAACAGTTTGTTCTAGAGCATTAGGGGTGGATTTATGACTGATCGTTGGGGGAGTAATAGTTGCGTGAAGACCTAACACTTGGTCTGCTTGTTGCTACCCACAGTGCCTAAAGCACAGTCCACTTCTCACAGGTAACTGGACCCATTTGACACAAGTTAAATACTCAAAACCATGCTGACACAATAGCATGTCAACAATATGCTGGACTGGCATGAAGGTAATTCAAGATCAACAGGCTCTGCGTTAGTCCTTAGGTTTTATTCCAGAAAGGCCGTGCCCTGGTTTCCAGCTCCATTTTTGATTCAGGTCAATTTTACTCACTCACTCTGTTAGACGTATGCCTGCAACTTGAAATCACAAATGTTAGGAACTTCCAACGATGGAGAGAGCATTCTCCCACACAGCTCTGTCGATACTCTACTTGGGCTCCAGTCCTTGGCCCAACCTGGCCAAGTTGTGTTGAACTGTGTGGCGGTTTTGCAAGATGAACAAAGATCTAATAGAAAATGCAGGGAGGCCCCAAACTCTACTTTGCTGTGGCAGTGAAAGTGCGACTCGAGGCAGAACTGTCTCTGGGATGCCCAACTTTGTTTTTTCTTGAAAGGTTATTTTAGGCAATACAAAGTGCACTTCTACCCAGAGAACTGCCTGTGTACAAATGGCCCTTTCTCAGCCAGGAGACTTGCTCCCTGTGTATATTCAGAATCAGCTCCACTTCTGTTTTTACTTCAAGTTACCCACTTAGGGAAAGTGAGCTGTTTTCTTGTTGTACTGACTTCACTAGTGCTTTTAATGTAGCCGGTTGTAAAACTAGGCAAATATCTCAATGAGTTGATATACCCCCTGGAATATCTCTAACTTGGCACCTTTATAGCACCTTTATGCATCGTGGTGATAGGAGGGAAAGGGGACAATAACCCAGCTTGGCTAGAGTGACTTTCCAGGGCTGCAGTTAGAAAAAAAATATTTTTATCTGTAAATTGAGCACATTTGACAATATACGTGGAGCCCCATTAATGGCCTTTGGATAGCGTCGCTTTTCAGAGTAGAACCAGACTTTAAGTTCAAGTGCAACATATGCATTAAACATGCAGCTGGTGGGTCAGACTCAACCCACCTGATGTGTTCATGTGGTTTCCATAACACTTTCAGACTGGGCAGAATCTCAGCTTTCATTTAAACTAAAATTAAAAAAATTCCTCACGCTTATGAAGGAAACCTTCCAAATGCAAACCAAGGGTAAAGTGATGTCACATTGCCCGCCTGATTCTGCAGTCAGTCTGAAAGAACGTTTCTCAGACACATGAACTTCTCTGCCCCTTATTAATCCAATTGGAGTGTCGACTAAAATGATGACAGTCTCATGTCAACATTAACAATTGTGTTACTGATAACATTGGGGATGGGAGACAATTCCAGGGGCGGAGGGGGGGGGTTGGAATTGGGAGTGGAAGGAGGGAAGGAAATGCAGAGAGAAGAATAGAGAGAAAGGAGGTTGGGGAAGGAAGAAAAAAAACAAAAGGGCAGAAATAGCAGTGGGCCCACCCAAGATTATGCTTTTCCACTGAGTGATAGTGAATGTGGCAATGGAATACTTAAAAAAATCTAAACATTTAGTTACTTTATAAAGACCCGATTCCCTCCTTGATCTCCACTCAAATCTCCTACTGACATCAGTAGATGTTCTGCTGTGGATGGAGGTGGGTATGGAGTTCCAAATTTATGCTTCCGTTTATGGGCCATGACTAAATGTGGAATTCAAGCCACTCCACGCAATCAGTTTGACACTCCTGAAGGGAAAGCCATGCATAATCATCCCTTTTCCCGCCAAGTAAAATTACCTGGCTAATAAGATTCCCTGTTAGGAGACCCTCAGCAAGTGGCATCTGTGACACCGGGGGTTAATGCACTAGACTTACAGTGCAATTCCTGTAAATTGCTGGACATTTTCTACTTCTGGTTTTGGTTTATAGCAGTTGTGTGGAAGTGGACTAGCCAGAGTGCCAGCTAGGCACTTCCTAAAGCCAGGGACTCTCCGCAAGTCTTTGTTCTAACAAGGGAAAGTCCTGTAGATTAAAAGAACCAAGAGAACTTCACAGGTGGTGCTCTTCATGAGAATGGTTCTGGGCAAGCTGGTTTCCTTTGAAACAATTTTGTTCCCTTTTTAAAGAGGAAATTTGGAATAAATCGGGTACCAAAAATAGTCTGGAGAAGATGTTTGTTTCCCACTCCACCCCCGTAATTAAACCCAGCCCACCAATAGTCCTGAGCCAACACTGACCTGCAGGGTGAATATAGACTCATTGCAACAAGTGAACGGAGACTGGAGACCTTCTGCTGAGGTATGTAAGAGATTCTTTCCTGTTATTGCTTTGTTATTTGTCTTTGGAATGCACTAGGGGCCACCAAATGGCAGGTATTTACAAGTGATTTCCCCAAGGCAGTGATGCCCAAGGAGAGCTTTATCCCTCTGCCAATTACTCAGGTCAGACAGGAAGTACAGAGTTAAGACATTCCACATTCGTTGCAATGGGGCAGTAGACAGTTGCTGAAATTTCTTTTTAAAAAGACTTCAAAAGTCTTCTCCAGCAAGAGCCTGGTCCTGCAAGCTCTCCATGCCCAGAATGCTCACTGTCTGCACTGGGAATCCTGTACCTGAACAATTTGCAGGATCAGAACCACACTAGGTGGTGGTGAAACATTATTAACCAGCTGTGCGCTGCATGTTTCCATAAAGCTCTGTGCATTTGGATGATGCTTAAGGACATACTTGTGACTATCCATTTAGGAGGTAGGACAGGGATATTAGAGAGACAAGGAGGGTGTGGAAACCTCTTTTATTGGACCAGCTTCTGTTGGGGAGAGACAAGCGTTCGGGCTTACTCTGAGCTCCTCTTCAGGTCACTGAAGAACAACAATGCATAGGGAAGGGAGGCTACCCAGCCCACCTGATGTATTTGTGGCCCTCCTTAGAGCCTGCAGAATCTAATTTTTTCATTTCATTCCTGGTTGGGAAGAACTGAAGGTAACTGAAGCAGGAATGTCTGCCTCAGTCTTCAGGCAGCCTAAACAGTAGCTCTCAGAAGTGTTGACTCCCCTGTCCCTCATTAGTCTTACTGGGTTGTTGACTCCGAAGCTCAATGATGACACTTCAGTGTCAATATGCATCCGAAGAAGTGGGCTGTAGTCCACGAAAGCTTATGCTCTAATAAATTTTAGTCTCTAAGATGCCACAAGTACTCCTGTTCTTAATATTAACTATTTCACTGCTGTTTCTTTTAGCAGATAGAATGAGCTGAGGGGTGGGAATTGGGAGTCTGTTGCAGGGAAGGAATTGCAGAGGGAAGAGAGGCGGAGAAAGACAAGGGAAAGGGAAGGAGAAACAGAAGGGAGGATGGAGGTAGAGGAGCAACAAAGACCATGGCAGCAGTGGTCTTGCATGGGGCATATTTTTCCATCAAATGATGCTGAATGTGGTCAAGGGACTTAACAAATTACAGCTCTAAATTCAGTTCCTACTACCAGGCTGTATTCGCCCCTTGGTCTTAATGCTAATCTCTCTCGGCCATGCATGGGAGATCTGCTGTGGATGGAGGGGAGTAGGAGTCCTCCATTTATAACCCAGCCCATGGAGCATCATTAAGGCTGGAATTTGGCCCACTGTACAGAATGAGTGCTATGTCCTGGACTCCCATCCACCCCACTAGTACTATTCACCATTGCAGTTACACTATCATTGATTATTTATGAGCCCCACTCCTGTGAGCCCCCATGGTGCAAGCAAGATCACCAATGGCAAATCAAGCCCGGGAAGGCTCCATTGTTAAAAAGGCATGTTTAAATACAAATTTAAAAGCTGTTCTCACACTGGTGCAGATTCACTGGTTCATCTTCAAGGCCTTTGACAGACATTAACCCACGCAACATCCCTATGAGGTGCATAAGCAGGTATTAGCTTCATTTGGTAAGAGGGGAAACTGAGGCAGAAAAGTGTTGCGACTTGCCCAAGGACACAGAGAGAGTGCCAGGATTATACTAGAGGAGTTCCTGTCTTTAAATCCTATGCTGCCAGACCACTAGGCAGTGCCTATGAGCTCTGTCAATTAGACCAGATTATGGGATAATCCTTGCCAATTAGAAATTATTATATACAAACCAATGATCTCCATACCTAGAATACGCCTTGAATGGATACACTTCTAGTTCTATGAAGCTGTAAACTTGCCAAGCAGTTTTCCCCCAGGCCAATATTTATCTTAAGATGAATTTTCACTAGTCCAAATTCTAAACCCTTGCACTGATTGGAACTGAGCAGGGAGGGAGAAGCCCTGGGAGAGGGAAGGCCAATGCCACATGATTCCAGGGTCCCTGCCACATAAATAATGTGCTGCAATAGACCCGAGGCTTTGTCCAAAGTGTGGGCTGAGCGGCACAGATGTCAGGATAAAATCCCGTCGCCAGACTGCTCTGGGAAAGCCTGCTACAACCTGCTGGCTTTCTGGACAAGGCTGTTGCTAGCACAGCTTCAGCTCTAACACTGAGAGGGCCTATGGGACACGTCCAGCCAATCTGCTCTCGTTTCCAACTCCTGTCAGAAGCCTGGTGAAATGAGCCCAACGCAGCAGCAGCTGGGTCATTGTACACATTAACCTGTGGAACTCATTGCTCACAGAGAACATATCTAGCAATTAAAGAGAGGAAAACCCCGCACAATATTTCATCTACAGAGAGCTCCATCACCTGTGAACTCAATCCCCCCTTACCGTGACATGGCTGAACCTTGGCACTGTTAGGAGGCCTCAATTTTCTGCTCAATAAACATAACTCACGCTCCATTATCCTATGTACAGTCAGGGAGCGCCTTTTGGCTGGGCATCTCAATGCCCTGAAAAGCAAGAATCAATGGTGCCTCCCACCACCCCAGTACAATCATTTTTGGAGAGGAGTGAGCAGAGCAATTAAGGGGCTCCCCAGGGGCATATCACAAGTCATTCTCAGAGCTGGGAGCAGACCCTAGCAGTCCTAACTCCCAGCCCCCTGCCAGCCACAGTTTAAAGGGCCAGTTGCTCAAACAAAGAGAATGCCTTTCATTACCGTAAGAGAGAGTCATCACCACCCACCCTGGTTCTCCGCCTAAGCCCCCAACGCGTCAGGGGGACGTCTGACGTCTGACTCATCCAACGTGTCAGCTACCCGTGAGTGAGCCACCAAAGCCTAGCCGGTCCTTGAGTTTGGGCTGAGGGACATGTTTTTCTTTTCACACATCATGTACCAAATCACTGAGGGGAGGAAGAGGCGCTTGCTTCTTCCAGTGCTTGGTAGCATCAGGACGCTGAAGCCCTGGATGTTTAAAATAAGCTAGAGACAGACCTCTCAATATATCATTGCATTTTTAATTGTCCATATGCTCAATCCATTATGTTTCCCCAGATGGCAGGGATGCTTAACTACTACTTCCTCATCTGGGCTGTAATAATGAGGATCTCTGGCAGGCACCTGGCACCGAAAGGTAAAATACAAGATCTAGGCACTGTAAACTGAGACGCAAAAGAGGGGTGAATTCACTGCTATTACCCGTTTGGAGATACTTCCTGCTGCTTGCAATTGAGATCAGTTTAATCATAGGGCTGTGATCATTCCATTATTATTTGTATTGCAGCCACGTCTAGGGAGCCCAATCATAGACCCGGCCCCATAGTGCTAGGTGCTGCACAAACACAGCCCTGCCCTGCCCCCGAAGAGCTTACAACATTGTGTCAGATGCTAAATCCGAGTGCGGGTAACATTCAGTGAAGTCTTGCTAGTGACAGAGGGCTTGATCCCGGCACAGGGCAGCTATGGGGTGTTGTGTCTATAAACAGAAGGTGAAAAGCGGTGAGCAGGCCACACAGTGTGGGGGAGTCTGATCCTGGATGACTCAGCGCACTGTGCAGCTGCCACGTTATCCTGCCTCACAGCAGGAGCAAAGCCAGAGAGGGAAACATGCAGTTTGGCAGCTCGTTAGCATGATGGGCCTCACACTGGGACCCAGGTCTCTGACCACAGCCTGCCCTTCCTTTACCCTGCGTGTGCATAAGTAAAGGAGCAAGCACACTTGCTACCAGGCAGTACGCCTAGTACTCAATCTGACTTGCCCTGACACGGAGCTTCCATTTGCGCTGGAGCGCACCAACCTGCATGATGGGCAAGGACTTGCAGGGTCAAAGCTACAGTCTTCAGCACAGAGAGACTTCTCTCTCCCTTTGTCTCCCCACTTCTGCCAGCTGGCTTGGAGGAGGAGGATGCTGGGGGGGGAGAGAAGGGAGAGGAGAGGCGGGGCTTTGGGTACCCAGGAGGGCAGGTAGAAAGCGTTCTGGGCAGTGGGAGGGCAAGGCAGATGGGGCTGGGTATCA
This sequence comes from Trachemys scripta elegans, assembly GCF_013100865.1. Lineage (NCBI taxonomy): Eukaryota > Metazoa > Chordata > Testudines > Emydidae > Trachemys > Trachemys scripta. The sequence goes on along the minus strand of NC_048305.1, from coordinate 96,775,354 downwards.
GCAGCTGTTTCTGTTACCTGAGGTTCAGCAATGGGCAAAGGGGGTCAGAGCTCCACAACGAGCTGTAAAATAGCAGTATGTGGTCGAAGGCCTTAATCCAGGTGTTCATAGTCACCGGGGGAAGAAAAACATAGCATGCATGTGCTGAAAGCCACATTGCTAAATAAAATAGCTTTGTGGCTTTCATTGGCTTCCTCCTGCCCCAGATAGCAAATGCTACTTTTCCATTGTATGGACCCAGGGCCTGCACAAAAGTAAATACATCAAATACATCAAATGTTGTTTTTAAGCACAGCCGAAAAACAACCGGGGTGATGCTTTTTTTGTACTCTTATCCATCAAGATAGGTAAACAGATATTTGCTTCCAGAGTTTGAACAAAACAAACCCCATGTGGAGACTGTGCCTGCCAAGGTCCAGCCTGGAGCAAATTTTACAGCTAAATTATAAGCCCCTGAAAATAGAGTCTTAGAATTATCACTCCGCGAGACGCCTAACTAGAGGCTGGAGGTGAAAACAGCCTGGCTGTGATGAAGGCTAGGCTGAGAAGATCTCCTGTTTAGGCTGTGTAAAAAGGCAATGTTCCCCCTATGGGTATAGATGTATATTCGGGGGATATGCAAGATAAAGTGCAGTAAGATTATTGTAAAAAGCAACAGAGGGTCCTGTGGCACCTTTAAGACTAACAGAAGTATTGGAGCATAAGCTTTCGTGGGTGAATGTCCCTGAACCCTCTGTTGCTTTTTACAGATTCAGACTAACACGGCTACCCCTCTGATACTGATAAGATTATTGTGGCTTTTTTGAATGTTAACTCCTCCCTACATAGAGCATGCTGAAGATTACCAGTAAGATGCTCCCTAGTTCCCGTGGCATAATGAAAATGGCCATCGATCTGTTTGATGATATATCACTCCGTTCTCCCTTTGCAATCTCTAGGAGCCTCGTCCTCCTTACACCTGCGGTGCATAGTGCTTTATCCAAAGTGCATGTCATGCCACTGGACTCCACCGGATGGTGCTGCATCCAATACAACATTCCACCTCAGATATAAGATGAGGTAAATAAAACTGGGTGAAAACTTTATCCCAGCTATGAAACACGGTCCTTGAATTACTGCATGTTTATGGGAGACGCCACAGCATCCAGCAAGGGGATGTAACTCTCTTCTTTTGACATTATATCATTCACTGCACGGAGTTCCCCCTCTTTCCCATTATTCTAATGTATTGTGAGTGATGTGGGCTGCAGTATTTTAGTCGCACAGTAGCTGCACTGTTTTGTCCGCTCAGATGCGGGGTGGGAATCAGAATAATTGTCAAAGTACCTTTCCACCGATATAGATACATTCTCCAGCATTGGCCTTCTTGGTGTTACTGCGGGTATCTGGATTATTCCTTTAGAATGCTGTGGTTAGAAACCAGTAGCACCAGCTCTTGTTAAGTGTGTATCTAAATCACACACACTAATGCGATGGCCTTTGATCTAACTACTCTTTCAGCCTCTCCTGCGGCACAGCGTACTGCATATCTCGACGAAAGGCGCTGGGGTGTTTGCAGCTGGACACACCAAGTGCACCTTTCCAGTCATCCACATGGACATAACCAGTGGTTGACAAAGCACATGCATATTCCATCAGCAGTGCAATGGGTTGAAAAATTAACTACCTAGAGATTTCCACATGCCTAAGGAGCAAACCCAGAAAAATCGCAGCTTTAAAAAGGAGCTGCCTTTGGGAACATGCCCAAAGCACAGGGGAGGGTGGAATGGGAGGGCATTGTATGTCTTCCTGCATAGAGCCCTCTGGGTGGGATGGTCTCCTCACTCTTTGTTCACTTGGTTTAGGGGAGTAATAGAAGACGAAGAATGCAAAGACTACGTCACCAGTGGCCCCAACTCCTGCTATTTCAGCCGCACCAACCTGTGCCTGTACTTGACCTATGAAATCTGGGTGGAAGCTGGGAACCAGATGTCAGAGAAGCTGATTGTTAACACTGAAGACATTGGTGTGTGGGGTGTGTGTGAATGCGTGTCAGGGCGTGTTTGCGTGGTTGATTCTTTGTTTAATTGTATTTATGGCAGAGAGGAAATTAGAGCAAATATTCACATTTGTGTCCTGACCCTGAGCCCACTGGAGTGGAAGGAGAGATTCTTAATGACATTAATAGGCTTGGATCAAGCCCTTAGAGGAAGGTGTCATGCTCCAGTGGTCTTAGTCTAGGACTGGGAGCCAGAAAAAAATTGAGAGATTGATTCCCTCTGTGCCCATATACAAACCAAATGTCCTAGGTCTCAGTTTCCCCATCTATCAAGTAGGAATAATACAACCTCACCTTGGTGTCGCAAGGGATAATTATGACTCAAGCTTTCAAATGCCCTTTGTAGAGGACCGTTATTTAGGCAAGGGGCTGGCTATTCCTGACCACCTAGGCCTTGTCTTCACTTGGCAAAAAGGTGCTTTTACCACGCGTTAGCTCAGCCATCATAATTAACACGAGTTAAAATCTTGGGGCGGACCAGGCAGCTTTCAGTTTTCACATGTGTTAGCAGGTCAAACCTCAGCATGCTAACATGAAAACTACCAACTGCCTTGCCCATGGTGGGGTTCTAATAGGTGCTAGCTAACACATGGTAAAACACCACCTTTTTTTCCTACTGTGGACGCTCGCCCAGTGTGAACGCAAAGCCCCCACTAGAGCACCCGCTGCTTGTAACGTTCACAATGTGAACCAAAACCCAGGGAAGGTCAGATCCCAGTGTTGCTGCTCAGGCCCTCCTCTAATTATAAACAAAGGAGCTTCAGTCAACAGTGCAGCTCCAATAGTCTGGTGCTGAACAGGAGAGGGGGCATCGAGCCGGGGGCAAAGCCTCCGCGCATCCCTTATCTCGTGTGATTCCATCCAGGGGCAGAGCCCGTCCTTACTGGGCTTTTTACGCTCGCTTTATCTTGGCCTTCACCCGGTATCTGCTCTCTCCCCATCCCTCCAGACAGCCTGCTGGATTTAACACAGCCTCCCAATTCATGCCCTGCTGCAGCTCCGCTTTACTTCTTTATTTTCCCTTCCCCACCATGGTTCCCACAGCACAGATACTTTGTGGAGGGGAGGGGTTGGGACAAAGGAGGATTATTGGCCCAGGAGTGCAATCTCTCTAACTCTGGGTGCCATAAAACCTGCCCTGTTCCATTTTGATGCAGCGGGAATGTGCTGTTTGCCACTGGCTCAGTTCTGCAGCCCCTGCATGTGAGCCGCTTCCCCTGAAGTCGATGGGGAGCTACTCACATGCAGCAGCAGCTCGAGTCAGAGAACCAGGCCCCTCCTCCTTGTGTTTAAGGCAGAACACAGAGATAGCAGCAAGTAAACTAATCCCGGAGTGTCCTGGCAAGAAGGGCCAGGATGAGTCAGATTTCAATTGGATGAGACTCTAGAAAGTCAGCATGTCACACCTGTGAGCTTAGAGCCTCTGAACATCTAGAGCAGGGAGATGGTCTGATAGAGGTCCCTTCTGAACAGTGTCAGGGGACCGGGATCTAACGCAGCACGCCCCAGCCACGTCGTAGATGGGTCTAAGCCAGGTCAATAACCACGTCTTTTAAGGACTGTAACATGAATCTCATACGGATTGTTCCCATCTACACAGGCAAGACCCAGCCATAATGAAATACAGCCGGGGCACTACTGTGTGCTAATCCAGTCCCCTGACACTGAGAAATGTGCTGCATCAACAGGCCCATGACTAGAGCTGTTTCTTCCCATATATTTTGTTTGGGCAGCATGTTAACTCCCAAGCAGGGGGTGGGTGGCAGCCCCTGAATGTAATGGGCCTCTTTCAAAGGCAGTGGTGGGTTAAAATGCCCCGACATTGGCTCCAGTTTCCCTCTCTCCCATCTCTTTGCTACCAGCTTCTCCTCACTATAAACTGCCTTTTTTTTTTTTTTGTTCAGCCTACAGCAGCGTGAGCTACCCATCCCCCCAGCTGCAGCGTGAAACAGCTCAGCCTTTTCCTCCGCTGGTGGCTGTTGCTTGATTCAATGCCAGGTTTGTGCGTGTGGGGAAGAGAGAGAGAGAGAGAGAGAGAGCATCACACACACACAGAGCGAGTGTGCAATAGGAGTCAAATCTCTCTCTTTCTCTCTCTCTCTCTCTCTCACACACACACACACACACACACACACAGAGCGAGTGTGCAATAGGAGTAAAGTCTCTCTCTCACACACACACACACAAAGTGAGTGTGCTATAGAAGTCAAATCTCTCTCTCTCTCTCACACACACACACACACACACACACACACACAGAGCAAGTGTGTGATAGGAGTAGAGATTTTCTCTCTCACACACAGAGTGTGTGTACAATAGGAATAGAGTCCTCTCTCTCTCTCTCTCACACACACACACACACACACACAGTGTGCATAGGAGTAGTGTCTCTCTCTCTCACACACATACATACAAAGTGTGCGATAGTAGACACACACACACATGAAGTGAGTGTGTGATAGGAGTCAAATCTCTCTCTCTCTCTAACACACACACACACACACACACAGCAAGTGTGCAATAGGAGCGGAGTCTTTCTTTTTGCCACAAGCTGGGACTGGACAACAGGATGGATCCCTCAAAAATTGCCCTGTTTTGTTCCTTCCCACTGAAGCATCTGGCACCAGCCACTGTCGGGAAGACAGGCTTCTGGGATAGCTGGACCATTGTTAGTCCAGTTCTTATATGGATGTATGGCCGTGCTTGTATTTCCATCCAGGGACTGACCTGGTTACTTCTGCACTGAGACCGGTTTGTCTCCCCCAAAGGAGGGGTTCTTTCCCCTGACACACAAACCTCTCCCCTCTGATCCCTCAGCAAACAGCCTCTGCCCTTGCACGGTCCAAGAGGCAGCTCCAGAAACCAGCGACTGTAGCACACACAACAGACCGAGGAGCAGGAAAATCATCCCCAGATTGAGAAGCACATGCAGTAGTTTACTCAGTCATAATACTTCTCTGCCCTATTGTGCCTAGAAGAATTACATTAAAGACTTTCTTCACAGTGAGACTTACGCTTAGTAACATGGAGGGCTCTTTTCTATTCGCCAATGTGACTTCTCAGGATTTCCCCCGCTTCCTCGAAGACTTTGGCCTGATTATGAAAAGTGGCCTGATTCAGGAAAGCAGCACTTAAGCGTGTGCTTCAGTGCATTCCTGGATCAGGGTTTTGCTTGGGGGAAGTGAAGTTATAGGCCCTTGTGTAGTTATGTAACTAAGAGCACTGGGGCCAGATTCTGGGAAGAGCTCGCTGAAGTCAATGTGGTTTGTGGTGCTCATCACCACCACTTGGGTTTTTTCAGTGGTTGGGATTGGGAGGAGGGGAGTTCCTTTGGATCCCCATAAAACCTCAGGGCCAGTCTTGCGCTGGCAGGACTCCTAGGTTGAGCAGGGATGCTGGCAGATATTTTAGGAACATCTGTTTCACAAGTGCTGCCCACTAAGACAGGATAGCATAGGACAATTTTACTGCTAGTGGCCATGGGCTCCTGGTGAGAAGCTGCTATATTGATTACTGCCAGCCAAAAGAAACTTTAGTTTGCTTTTAAACAGCAAGACTCACAATGCTGGCTTTAGCCAAAATTCACATGGGAACTGCACTCCCTGTCCGGACTGCTGAGATGGCAGTTTCCTCTTCCATTGTAGATTAATTACTCTTTGCTATGGGGAAGATACTAATAAATCTGATTTAGTGATTTCCTCCTCTTGTGACGAGGGGTACAATTTTCAGAAACAAATAAATGACTTAGGCACCAAGGCCCAGATCCTCAAAGGTATTTAGGCATCTAATGCTCATTGATTTCAGTAGTGACTAAATACCTTGGAGGATCTGGGGCCTAGTCCCATTTTCAAAATGAAGTAGGCACCAAAGTCTCATTGAAAACCTATGAGCCTTAGGTTTCTGAGTGTATAAGTCACTTGGAAATGGGACCTAGCCATCTAAATCGCTCAGGCGCTTTCAAAAATTTTACCCTAGAGCATGAACAAACCACTGATCACACACATACACCTGGGCACATAGCCAACCCTCCGCCCATGTCCCATATACTCACAATGTGAGTTTAGCCCCTCCTTTCACCGTCTTCTTTTTTTCTATAGCTAAAACTGAACCACCAGAGGGCCTGAAGGCCACTGGATTTGGCACCCACCTATCCGTAGAATGGGGGTACCCACCTGGCGTGGCAGTCTCCTATTTCCCACTGGTGTTTGAGCTTCAGTACCAAGAACAGGGGAGTGGTGAATGGGAGGTGAGTCACTTTTGCTTTCCTTGCCTTCCATGGGCTGGTCTGTAGTGTAACAGGCGTGGGGCTTTCCTTACCAAAGCCCTGGGGAACCAGGCCTGGTTTGCAAGGAACCTTGTGCCGCAGAAGTCTGCACACTGCCTGGGAAACGTGAACGTGGGCTAGGAACGTTCAGAAGATAAGGTGTTCAACAGCGGCAGACGAGCTGTCACAAGTAAAGCAAAACAATAAGCAATTGTGTCATCCCTGTTGTAGCTCCACGGACTTCACTGGGCTTACATCAGAGATGGCTCTGACCCTGCGGTCAGTATCCTAGGATATTGACTTGTCAGTTCAGTATTGATCATATGTAACACCGACAGACCCCAGTCATTGGTGGAGGGATCGAATCTGGGACCTCTGGAGCTAAATGCATGAGCCTTTACTGCATGAGCTAAAAGCCATGTGCCTCTTAGCTAAGGCTGTAGCAGACTCATTAATCTCTAAGCAGTCTTGGTGCTACTAGAGGGGGCAGAACACCACATTCAGGAGGTGTGTGGGTTACACATACACTCTGGAGGAGCACTGAAAGTGACTGAAAAGAAAGGACCCTTTTAGGAAACAATATAGCCGTTGGCCAGGAGGGTGGACTAACCAGCTGAACCTCTCTGATGTCTAGGATTCTTTTAGAAGAAAAGACAACCCCAGCTCAGGATCCAAACTTCATGGCCAGATTCTGTCCCGTTCCCACCCCTTTCTGCCCCTTTCCTACCCCTTTCGGCCCCTCTGGCCGCATCAAGGGCCAGTAAGCTGCCTTAACTGGGCAGCTAAAGATTCTTCCAACATAGGCGAGTCCGTGGCTGGCACAGATTCAGCATAACCAGGTCTAGGTCATGTCTTCCTAGCCCCCTCCCCCATCCAATGTATGGAGATGTCGGGGGTGTGGCCGGAGCATGCTGTGCTCCAGCAATCTCCACTGGCATAACGGCTCCTCTTGAGTTATTACAAGCCAGTGTAGTTTGGAGCAGCCCTGCTATAAACTGCGTGAGTCTTGGAGCCTGTAAGCAAATGGAGCTCCACAGACTTATGCAGCGTTGGACAAGCTCACTCATGCTGACTTGGGTTTTGTCCTAACTAGACTTCAACAGTTTTTCCTGCAAATGCATTAGCTGCAGACACAATCAATGTGACAGCTACGCTATAATAAAAATGGTTTCAGAAGAAGTGGTTTTTTACCCATGAAAGCTTATGCCCAAATAAATCTGTTAGTCTTTAAGATGCCACCAGACTCCTCGTTGTTTTAGAGTAGGTGTAGATTTCCAAATGCTTGCTCTATAAACCATATTAATGATATTTTACTTGCAGTATATCATTTAGCCACTAGATGACTCTGTGTGCTATACATTTCCAGATAGGTTGAGGTCCTTGGTAAACAAAAGAGACAAAGCTGGAACTCAGGCTGCATGGAAGTCTGTTTCCTTCTGTCTATAGATCACAGTTGTTTTCTTTCATGAGTACCTCCTCTTTAAGACAGACTGTGATTCCATATACTATGGAATATTCTAAACAATGTTGTTTGAGAATAATTCAAAATTTATTTAAAAAGTAAACATATTTATTTAAACAGGTGAGTCCTTCCAGGGTGTGGTTTATTAGTCCAGGGTCCCAAGACCTCCTGCTTTCTTCTCCTGGGGCTGACCCTGATTTCTTCTATGGCCTTGAGACAGTCACTTTGCTGTGCCTCAGTTTCCTTGTTGTGTGCATAACTTAATGTAAATGTAAAAATGCTTTGGAGATGCTGAGTGATAAGTATTATTATCTTTCTTCCTCTCAGTTATTTCTCCTAACTGAAGAATAAAGGGGCAAAGGAATGACTCTTGTTCTTGGGAAGTGAAGTGAAAGTAATTTAAATAGGTTTTTCTCTTTCTCCGTATTAGCAAGAGCCCGATGTGGGTGAGCAGACCAGCTACTATGTTTATGGTGTGAAGCCAGACACCGTGTACATCCTGGAGGTCCGCTGCAAGAACTCGGACGGGAAAGGCTTTTGGAGTGACTGGAGCACCCCAGTTCTAGTCAATTCTGGCCAAGCCACAGCAAAACCAGGACAATCTGAAGCACAGTGAAACAGAAGATCCTCCACACAAGGCAATGGTTCATCTAGCCCAGCATGCTGCCTCTGGAAGTGACCTACAGCCAGTGCTTTGTTAACAGCATCGCAATAGACAGGGCATGTGAATATCGGGTCCCAAGAGCAGATTTTTTTGGTGATTCATTTTGTGAGAACTACTGCTTCTTATTAAATAAAAGAAACCATAAAAGCTAAGGTGCCGTTTGTATTATTGTTAGCTAGCAGGAAGGCGCTAACGCTCTGTCTGTACTTGGTCTGTAAATGCTGAGCTATTTGTGTGAGCTCCAGTTCCCAGTCCCACTCCTAGCTGGGACCTCTTTACAAGCCAGAAAGCCTTACTGACAATCACAGAGTCGCAGCTGGAGCTGGGAAAGGTATTCTTCACTTCCTGCAGCAACTCCCAGATTCCCTGTGATAAAACGATCAGGGGCCAGGGACGAAACTGTTAAGGCTGATACGTCAGGCAGCATCATTAAGTTTGAAAGTTAAAAACAACCCAAATGAGATTGAAGGTTGTGCTTTCAGAGCTGCCTGCAGGCTCAGGGATAATTCTCGGCAGTTACACGTGGCTCACATTTGGAAGATTATTATTATTATTAATTCTTCTTCTTCTTCAGCCATGAAGGCTAGAAACTTACCACTTTTAAAAAAGAAAGCTGAGATTCTACAGAATCTAAATATACTGCGTAGGCCACATGAATATACCAAGTGGGCTCCGTGTTTGACGCCTCTGCTTAAGAGAGTGCTAAGGTATCATTCGTTTTTGTGACCGGGTTAGCTTGGAAACCTGGAATTTATAAACCATTCCTGGAGGAAGAGAGAATGTGTGACTCATAGCTCGCAACTCTCCTGACACTGGCCTTTAAAATGTGAGGCAAACCCATCAAATAGTAGGTGGAAGAACATAAAAGCATAATAAATTGCTACATTTATATAGCACCTACAAAACAGAGACACATCCAATGCCATGCAGAGTCAGCCACCTTTGGAGCAGAGTGTGGTAGATGATGTGCACACAGAGATGGACAGTTTATTTTGGCCAAGCTAAACCTTTAGTGTGCTTGTACTCACCCGGCAGCGGTCCAGATCTTCAGCGGCATTTTGGCGGCGGGGGTCCATTCAGTCACTCCGCGTCTTCGGCAGCACTGAAGGACCCGCCGCCGAAATGCCGCTGAAGACCCGGACCGCCGCCGGGCCAGGGCTGCCCCCTGCGGGGCCCAGGGCAAATTGCCCCACTTGCCCGCCCACTCTGGGCGGCCCTGCGTTTGGCTGCATAGAAGGGAACAATTGGTCCAACTGACAAGTTTCACTTCAGTGATGAAGAAGTCAGCAAGTGATTACTTTACCTACCAAGTGGTTCCATATTGCTAAACCTCAGATTGTCAACACACCGTCCATTCCAGTTATCCCTCTTAGCTCCAGTGCTCAGCCCAGAAAACCAAAAAAGTCACCATTACAGTGTCTCTAGAACATCTGAGAAAATGAATTAAACTGATTTGCTGTTAATTACTGGAAAATAAAATAAGAATGTCACATCTCAAACAATGAACTGAAAATTGTTGGCCAGCTACTATTAACTCAAAAATCCTTTATATCAGCAACATATCAGAGACATTACAGTTAGTGAACAGCATAAATCTGAAGATTTATTTTTCAAAAACCAACCCCCCTAGCCTTCAATAATATCCTTTAATTCTTCATTTTATATTACAGTGGAAATAAGGATACAAAGGCCTTTATTAACTCATCTCTGAAATATTCAGATCCTTTTAGCGCTGTAACCCCTTTCAGAAAGTGAATCTTTCAGAAAGTTATAAGGTAGGTGAAAACAGAGTCATAACTGAAACAGGTTTGTAACCTTAACTGTAACATTTACTACCGTGTAACTATGACAACATCATAGTGTGGTTGCATGCCAGGGAAAGAAAACTCTTGAGGAAAACAAGAAATACCAAGAAGAGCTGCAGCGTAAGATTTTAAAAAGAAGACTCTTTCTGTATGGGGTAGAGTTAGGGCTAGCTTTTAGATAGCTTAGTTTAGACTGAAGTATTTAAGTGTCCACGACCCACAAATGAGGCCAAACTTTTGGAAATGTTCAGTTCCCATTTAGGCACCCAGGCCAGAGGTGGGTCATTAATGTGCTAGGATCATTTGAAAATGTAGCCCATACTGTATAACTAATTGCTTTATTTTAACAAGGTGCATCATTCCCCTTTGTTATCTCCACCACTAGTATTTTTGAAACCACGAAGGTATGTGCATGGAGTTCTGAGTTAATATTTGTATCGAACCAACTTCTGCTGGTGGAAGAGACAAGTTTTGGAGCTGCACAGAGCTCTTCTGCAGGTCTGGAGAAGGTAACCGGAGCGTAACAACTAAATACAAGGTGAAACACATTGCTAAGCATAAGGAGCTAAACATGTTATAAGAAATCACTTAAAATGAAGAGGGTGGGTAGTTAACACCTCTGCAGTCATTGGACAAAAGAGGGTTAGCAGGACTGCAAACAACACATATTATAGAGTCAGAAATGGTAGTACCTGCAGTCTGTACACAGAAGCCGATCCAGTTACATCCTGTCTGTTTGGTGTTCCTGGAAGAGCTCTAAGATGGCCACTGATGAGTCATCTGAGCCTCCAGGTTCTGAATTCTCTTGTTAAAGTTACAGCGTAATCATTCATTTCCCCGAGGCGTCATGGACCAACGTCATCCCTGGAGAGTAACTCTATTGACATCAACAGTTACATCAGGGATAAGTTAGGCTACGTACACACTACAGCTAACGTCCGGATAAGTTTTGTCGTTCAGGGATGTGAATGAGCCACCCCCCGGGTGACGTAAGTTACACCAACCTAAGTGCCGGTGTGGGTAGAGTCTCCCGCTGGCATAGTTATCACGACTTGTGGGGGCTGGAGTAAGTCAGCCGACGGGAGAGCTCTCCCCCATCAGCTTAGAGCATCTGTACTAGCAGCGCTACAACAGCACATCTGCGCCGCTGTACGCTCGGTAGTATAGCCATAGCCTACGTCTCCACTGGCTTGGGTACTGCTGGCTGGGCAGTAACACAAGGAAACTGCATAGTTGTAAAACTAAACTGGCTCTTTATTAAGAGAATTATTTACAGAGATGCGGCAACTGCCACTAGCATTCGAGCTGTGTGCACGCAGTCTGACTTCCTGGGGCCTCTTCCAAACTCCTCCCTCCAAGTTCCATGCAGGGTGCGACAGTCACCACTTTTGTCCTCCCCTTCGCACCTCGGTGAAAGCACTAATCCACGACTCCAGGCCACATTGTTCAGAATTAGCCACTGACTCTGGGGACCTTCATTTTGGGGTGTCCTACATGAGAGAGCTTGAGCCACAAGTGAACAGCACCAACAGCTCCACCAGAAGCCAGGCCCAGAGACTGCAAATGGGGCGGTAAAATTCTGAGCCACCCTGTCCACCGTGCTCCTCCTGTCATCATACACCTGCAGGATATTTTTATGGCTGTATAAGCAACATCCTTACACTCACATAGTTAGAATGCATTCCCTTGCTTAGCACAATCGCTAAATGTGTATTACCCCACCCAGGTCTTTCCCCATTGTCCTTGAGTAGGTTTGTATGCAGACAGATGACAGATAGACTGCATCTAATCTAATGGAAGCAATAGAGAGTTGTGGCACCTTTAAGACTAACAGATGTATTGGAGCAGAAACTTTCGTGGGTGAATACCCCCTTCGTCAGACTTTGTTGCGTCTGACGAAGTGGGCATTCACCCACGAAAGCTTCTGCTCCAATACATCTGTTAGTCTTAAAGGTGCCACAGGACTGACTCTCTATTGCTTTTTACAGATCCAGACTAGCACGGCTACCCCGCTGATACTAATCTAATGGAGAAGCCTTTATCTTCTACGTAGAGGAATGAGCTCATTGGCACTAAGCAAAATGACATGATGGGAAGTGGCATTCAGCTCAGAAGAAGAACACCATCAATAAATAAATAGTAACAGTAACAACAATAATACCATGTGTGTCCATAATGCCTTTCATTGGATAATTTTAAAGTGCTTGGCAAATATCAATGAATTGAACCTCTCTGAATCCCTGTGAGGTAAATAAGTATCATTATCTCCATTTTACAGATGGGCAAACTGAGATGCAGAGAAGTGAAGTGACCTGCTCAAGTTTACAGACATACAGACAAACTCTATGCCTTAACCACTAGACCATGCTTCCTCTCTGAAAGCAAGTTTGACGAGACTCAGGCACATTTCTCTTAGTAACCGCACAGTATCAAATGCCACATTCCAAGACTGTCTACCACAGTCTGGCATATCAGACGACGGAGACAGAGAATTAATGTTATGGCATGGTGGGGTAATTGACACCACACTAACTGTGCACTTCCCTCCCCCCCCCCAGCTTTTTTTACATCCTTTTGGTAAAGACAAAAACAAAACAGTGTTAAAAAATAAGAAACACCTTTGAACTAGAAAAGATTCAAAAAAACACTTTAATTTGTTAAGTTTATTTTTTTCAGTTTTTGGGTGCAATTTTCCCAGGTTGTCAGCAATTACACCAAGGAAACAGCTTGTACAGTCGTCTAGTCAATTTCTCACATGAGTGTCTATGGAGCTTCAGGACAACAATATAAGCACAGTTTCAGAGAAATGAAGTGCAGCTCAGTGCTGATATTAGTGTGCTGAGTTTGCTACGGTTCTCTGAGCTTAGGAATACTCTTGAATACTTAATACAGCTCTGTAAACTATATAGACATTTATTAGCCCCTTTTGGCATCCCTGAATTTCAGGTTGAGTGTAAGCTGGTAATCTTTGCTTTGAATATTTTAAGGTTAACAAGGGTCTAAGGAGATTTTTTACATGATCAGCTAGGAAGACATCAACAGAGCTCTCTGTGGAACCTTCATTATTATAGTAAACTGGCTAGTTTATATGTGTACCACTGCCCTCTGCTGGATGGACTCAGAACTGCTCCACTATGTGTCATAGGCCCCATGCTGATAGCAAGTAAAGGAGATTCGCCTTTAGCTCCTGTAAATTGGATCTGTGCTTTGAGAATGGTGATCACAATTTTTATACGTGCTTCTTGTCTGAAGTTCTGAGTAGCCATGGTGTGTAGCACAGTGACAACCAGGAAGCCCTAGGCGACCACAGTGTGGTACATTCATACCGATTGATAAATTTAGCATCTTATATCACTATATTTTCAAAGCACTGTATGAACATGCCAGTGCTAATGAAGCTTCACATCACCATTGTGAGGGTGGCACGCAGTAAACTACTATTTTCAATTTACAGATGTAGGGGCTAAGCGACTTGTCCAAGGCCAGGGGTAGAGGCAGGATTAGAATGGAGGGGTCCTGGAATCCCAGTTTTGAATGCTGGAGACATGGGGGCTGGATTGCTTGGAGACTGGTAATGGAACATAGAGTTATAAAATCATAGAAATGTAGAGATGGAAGGTCCTCAAGAGGTCCATCCCCAGCACTGAGACAGGGCCAAGTACACCTAGACCATCCCTGACAGATGTTTGTCCAACCTGTTCTTAGAAACCCCCATAGCCTCTCTCCTCGAAAGCCAATTCCAAAGCTTAACTATCCTTATAGTTAGACATTTTCCCCCTAATATCTAACCTAAATCACTCTTACTGTAGATTAAGCCCATTACTGCTTGTCCTACCTTCAGTGAAGGAGAACAACCGATCACCAACTTCCTTATAACAGCCCTTAACAGGTTTGAAGACTCTTATCAAGTCCATAGTAATGGAAAGTTGTCAGGAGTCTGGTTCAGTGCCTTTGTGAAATGGCTTAGTGCTCTCAATCCTGTTAGCTTGTGAAGTGCTTTTAGGATAAAAGATGCTGTCTCGGGGCTTCGTCCATTGAAGTCTTTCCATTGACTTCAATGGGCGTTGGGTCAGGCTCTAGAAATATACTATTCTGAAAACATACCCTCTAAAGACAAATGTGTAAATGCACAATAACAAACAAAGGACCAAAAAAACCTATGATCCATTTCCCCAAAGTAAAGGAGATTTCATAATATCTCAATATTTCTAGGAGTCGTTTTTTTCCTTTTCAGAACCAATGGTAGCAATTTTCCATCCTTGCTGACCTGGGCCAGAGCAGTCTAGCAGTTCAGAGCTGAATGGATCAATCCATGGTTATCAGTGGTTCCCACGCTGTGGCCTGTCTCCCAAGACCTAGTGCTGATGGTCCACTGAGAACTGGCTGGGCATGTGGTGCTGGCTCTCCTTTTGGTTTCCATTTGCTTCCATTAGTGTCCAGATTGCAAAGAAGAGCTGGAGTAGCTGGAAACAAGGTGGAGGAGCCAACCTAGTGGGGGAAAGTGGATGAGGAAACAGGATTTGCCCTCAAAGGCTACAGCCAGCAGTGAGACTGCAGCTGCCAGCCAGAAACAGGAGAGGAATGTCCAGGGGAGTGGAGGAGAAATCTGGCAACAATCAGGCAGCAGAAAAGCACAAATAGAGGGAGAGGAGGACAGAACCAATGGGAAGGAGGATGACATGCATAACCAAAGTGGGCAGTGTGATTAATATTAAAAGTACATGAATACGAACTTTCCCAACGAAGCAATTTCTGGGAGGAGGAGTGGCCCACTCAACAGTGAATGACAGAGGAAGTGTTCATAAGATGATCTGTCTATTAAGGTCTGAGCCAGCCTCTGATAAAGTTTGAGATCCCTGGTTCTCTGTCTTACTCCCAGTCCCCTGAGTCCAGCAATCTTGTCTCTCTGGAGAGGAAAAGGATGGAGGGAAGTAAAACTCATTATCAGTAAATCCCTGCCAAAGGTGTGCAGCATTTAATAACAGTCCACTTGGTATAGGTCATGCAATCTTGGCACGGCGATTTAATTTTCTGAGCTCTAATTTGATACCTACATTTGAAAGTAAGCTAAAGGGATGGGAGGGAAAAATCAATCCCCTGCCTGTTAGCTGAAATATCCTTGCCCTGCAGTTTCACTGGGCTCTTCCTAAGGTGGCTAAAAGCAATAATTGTCTACATGGGATTCAAACACTGAAAAACCACACTTTGGAGCTGCACTGAAATTGGAGCTCTCAGTAAGTGAGGGCTTTCCTGTTCCATTACGACAAATGAAGCTGAGCTGGGAGGGAATGCAATTCTGCTGCGCATTAGCAGAAGATCCATTTGAGCCACTTTTACATGAGAAATGGCCCCGATTTCAAAGAATTAACTGAAAATAGATCTAAACTGAAACTAGATCTTCTCTCCCTTTGTCACACTTTGCAATCCCTCTCTTCCTGGATTATCCTTTTTGATTTCAATCCAACTAGTTCGTTTAACTCAGTACAGCATTTCGGATGCTGTTTGCCATGAAAGGAACTGTGAGCATCTTGGACGGTGTTGCTGAGAGTTTTCCTAGCCCTCATTGGTGGTTAGCTTTCATTTCTCTCAGAGGTTTTGATTCGTTTCTCAAGCCCTTTTCAGAGTCCTTACTACATCTTCACTCTGCAGGCTCAAGGCTGGAAATGTTTCCTGAAGAAAAAAATGGTGCCGCTTTGCATCATGGCTCACATCCACCATCCATGTGATGGTGGTGCTGCACATAACTAATCAGTAACTGGAGTGTCTGCAGGACGGGTCCTCCTCACAGCTAGATTATTCATTCGGATCTGGATCCGTTCCTCGAGCTGTCCCTAGGATGAAAATAGATTTTGTATTGATGTTAACTTGCAAAAAGGTACTATCTCCTCCATCTTGTTATTCTTCATGCTTCTCTCCATCGCTTTCCATTGGCGCCCTCTAGAGCTCACAAATATGTATTGCATCTTTTCACACCTGCTCTATTGCCTTGGCAACAGCTATAACAGACATGAAGGTCCCTTTATACCTCTCTGGCAGCATAAAATCAGGCATAATCATCCCTCTGAGAATATTCATCCCACAGAAGGCCTATCCAGAGGGAGTAGAACTAGTGTAAGGGTGTTGCAAACTGGTACAGAGGCAGATTGGGAGCATGCCAAAGGTGTGGCCAGAGTGCACTAACTCTGTGATTCTCTGCTTCCCAGGGGTCATATTCTAAGGGGGCCATGGGAAGCACCATGAACTTTAAAGCAGCCTTGAGGTTACTCTAACTTACACTGAGGGTGGCATGGACCTGGACAGCCCCTGAGGGGTATGCAAAGATACCTTAAAGCTATTTCCCCTCACTGCTCCCTCAGTATCTGCACCAAGCCAGGAATGGGATAACTGTGGGTCAGACCCAATAGATTCGCCAAGGCAAGATCCCGAGGATGCAGTGGGACTAGTTTACTTTTGATTAGCTACTACCGCAGCAGATATTTCCAGCTCTGCAGAGAACCCCCGTCACGGCCATTGTCAGAACAGTCTGAAAGCAGGGGTTGTGATTTTTGAGAATCGTCGTTTTTGGAGGTTGTTGCTAAAGACATATGAGCTCAAAGCCTGAACTAGGTGGAAGGGTTCTCTGTGTTCTACCTGACCGGGAGGAAGGACTTGCAGCTAGTCAGGGAGTGGAGCAGGGTATTGGGGATCACCCATGCCAGGGTATCTGTAGAGCTCCTGGGATGCCATTGAGAGGCTAACTCAATTTTGTTCTGCCGTACAAGGTCTG
The DNA here is from genome assembly GCF_013100865.1 of Trachemys scripta elegans. Lineage (NCBI taxonomy): Eukaryota > Metazoa > Chordata > Testudines > Emydidae > Trachemys > Trachemys scripta. Next base: position 96,758,355 of record NC_048305.1, on the reverse strand, counting down.
TGAAGAAACTGAGGGATTGGAGTCTCCAGGGCTTTCAATCCAGCACCTTTCACCAGTCCTAAATCCATTCCTAAGAATAAGCCGTTTACAAATATCGCAGACAAACGGCCAGGCTTTATTGTAATTATTTGAGTTACGCAAACACGAACTGCAGTACAGAGTCCTGTTGAGATTGGAAAGGTCAGTTGGATACAGGAGCACTGGCCTCCACCAGTCAGACACGGTTTGCAAAGCTACAATAAAGCCATTGTCCAGGCCTCGTTGTCAAACATCGCTCTTTGTTAAAGCCATCAGCACATGATTTATAACATTACCTTTAGATGAGTTATTTACCCTGATCCAAGCAAGGCCTCGCTGTGTGTGTGGTAATGCAAGCTGGGGCCCTGGCCAAGCCCTGAGCCTGGTGTTGCTCTAGCTTGTGCTGGCTGTCAGCAGCGGGGGAGCAGCGGGGCATAGTGATGCCCAGGCCACGTCTCCTCTCACCCAGCCATGATTCTGCCACTCGCTATAAGGAGGGGCTGGTGTAGAAGCCCTTGCATCAGCTGTGCTTCCTTGAGAGGTACCCCTACAATGGGGTGATCCTTCTGTGGCCATCTACCCTGGCTTCAGGGCCTCTGAGGTTGACAGTGTGGTTCAGATCTGCCCCAGAGCAGCCCAACCGTTGGACCACTGACTCCATCCACCCCTTTATTCCATTAGACATTTGCGCCCCAAGAAGATGGCTTAGATGGCGCAAGCATCAGGCCTGACATCCACAGGTTTTCTAGAATTACAGGTTCATACCCTGGCAGAATCACATCCACTCCTGATGTTACTAGGCACGTGTGGATCATTTGGCAGCGCATTTAAAGATGACATGGATATTAAAGACCCCATGGCACTTATTTTTGTGAGACTAGGGGGTCTGACTTGATGCCATTGACTCAAATCACTAGTGTGCTGTGAGCCAGTTGGCTGTCACCTGCCACCCGAGGTGGTTGCATTTCAGTGAAGCGATTCCCGTCCGACGCCATCAAGCAGTGTGGTTTAGTAGGCTGGGCTCCGGAAGGAATAGCCAGTGCTGACTCTGCCACGGGCTTGCTGGGTGGCCCAAATTTTCAAACATGGCCACTCTTTTTTGGGGTTTCCCAAGTTTTGGATGCCCAACCTGTGATACAGATGGTGAGACCTGGTTTTCAGAGATTCTGAGCAGTGCCGATTGATCTTGGCTGGAGTTGTGGGATCTCAGCACTTCCAAATATCAGCTCTTTCAGATGTCTCCATTTGGGCACTCAAACACACATAATCAGTGTCCGCTTTCGAAAACGGCCTTAATCTCACTCGGTGACTCAGTTTCCCTATTTCTAAAATGTGGAGAACACTGGTTTACCTATCTGAGACGGGTGCCGTGAGGTAAATGTCTGTAATAGGCTAACACATGCTGTACTATCATGTGTATAGTTATATGGCTCTCAGGGTGCCTTCATGAGCGAAGCTATATAAATGTAGGATGACATTACTACCATTAGGCTACTAATTAAGGGTGATGAGGTGAATTACTGTCAATTAGTCTGACGACATCACAGTGGTATAAAGCTTTTTACAGGTTAGGAAATCAAGGTCCATAGTTATTAGAGAAAAGGCGGTTTAACAGAGGACCTGAGTGAGGTGTGCAAAATGCTGAAGGACAGTGAGAAAATGGATGCCAAAACCTATTGGGGAAAATTAGAGGCCCCAGTACATCAGGGCATGAATTGAGGCCAAGAAAGGACCGAGCACAGAGGGAGTACAAGAGACATTTCTTCGCACAGAGGGTAATGAACGAGTGGAATGGATCACTAACACCAGACGCAGCTGTGAACATATCCAAGAACAAGTCAGACAAGCACTCACAAGAAGAAAACATGACAGGGTGCAAACACTTGACAGAGAGGGGATAAGCTGCATGGCTGCCTTTGCCCTGAAATGTTCCTGTGCTTTCAAATTACATTAATCAGACGGGCAACGGATCACCTGGATAATAGCTCCGAAGGGACACATCCTCAGCGGGTGCAAATCAGCACAGCTCCCTCAAACTCAGTGGAGCTATGCTGATCTACACCAGCAGAGAATCTGGTTCATAAGGGAGGGCCCTGTCCATATTAGGGTTGGAATTATACCAGACTCTACCTGGGCTGAGCCCCATTGAAGTCTAGCACCTTTCAAGGTAGAAGGCCAGGTTACATGGAAGAACTCTCATTATTCAAAGGATTCCTCGCACTTCTCATGAGGAGAGTAAGACTATAGTAGATCAGAGTAGCCCTCCCTAGTCTGGATGGTAAATAAAAGCACTGATCTGGGTAACGGCCTCCTTCCACTGACCTATATACCCTCAGAAGATGGGTAACAATGAAGAGAACCAGGAACTCTTTGGTGAAAGCACTGACTACATCACTGGTGCGCCGAGAATGAGGATAAATACTATAGGACAGATCGCTTATGGGAGGGAACATCCATCCACGACTGGATCGCTGTCTGCACTGAAAGGCACCTCCCTGCCAGTCCAGGGCTGCTTTATGCAGAAGAGGTTCCACTGATGTTCGGGGCTGGAAGTTGGAGAACGACTAGATCAGGCAGGCTGGAGGCAACTAGTGCTGCTCCATGGCACCGTGCCCCATGGATATCCAAGCAGACAATGACCCACCCTTCATTCCCTTTGGATTCTCTCTGCAACAACTGCTGAACAGCCATGTGGGACCCCAGCCAGGAACTACCCCTGCAGACAGCTTCTCTCCACACAGATCTAGGGGGTCCTTTAGGATGCAGGGCCTTGGACCCTGTCTCTTAAGGGGATGCTTGGCAGGAAATGCCCTGCGTGACCCTGGCAGTGATTTCCTGTCCCACTCCTGTGGCTGTTTTTGTGGCAGGAGAATCTGGCTCAGTGTGAACATAGCGAAGTTTCACTTTCCATTTGGGACTTTGGAACTGCAGAGCTCTTGGACTATTTCATTGGGGGCAGAAAGGGAAGGAATCGACTGTAATTATTGTGGCTAACCAGTACACTGAACCCCTAGAGTGCCAGTAGCGTGCCTGGTGTACTCCAGTTTGGATGGTAACCGGCCTTGTAGACACTAGCCCAGGGGTTCCCAGTACGCACTCAGGAACATGGCTAAGAGAAAGGCTATTTGACTAGGGCTGGCAGGAAAGGGAAAGATGTCTGATTCCCAAGGTACAGAGGCTAGGAAAGGTAACTATTAATAAGTGCAGGCCTAGTTCACGTTTTATGATTTTGTTTTTTATGTAAACCATTTGTTGCCATCATTCACACTTGTTTCTAGTGAATCTCTATTCTTTCTTAAATACCTTACCTTTTCTTTTACTGTAATTCAATCCACTGCTGCATCTGAGACAGGAGCAATGATCTAAGGTAAAACTGAGGTACTCGACTCCCTTGGGAACAGAGGGCCTGGGATTTCTATGGGTATCTAGTGATCGGGGGACACTTTGAAGGGAGTTGGGGGCTGGGGTACATTTATTGTCAACCTGCAGGGCAAAGGCAGGGCTGGTGTAGCGCCAGAGAGAGTGCTTGAGTGGCTGACAGGCGGGTGATGTGAGGGAGCTGGCACCCAGCTAGGCACAGGCAAGATTCCCTCGCACTGGAGGCAGGTGGTAACAAGGTGACTCAGCCCTGGGTGCTGCGAGAAGCATCCCAGACTCCCACTCGCAAAAAGAACCCAGCCACTTCCTTGTTAAGAGCTTCTCTCCTTACCCGGCCAGGGGAAAGGGCAGAGCAGTGAGGAAGAGGCTGATAGGCATTGTTATCCCCTGCTTTGCAGATCCAACAGGTGATCTTTCTCCACTACAGGTGCGCAGAACTCCACTGAAGTCAATGTGAGTGCTACACACGAGCACCTGAATCAAATCAAAGAGGTTCATTTTTCAAGCGCAAAACTAAAAGCTACACAGAGTATCTTTTCCTACAGCAAAGCACACGTCCACTGGCTCCAGTCAGAGGTCCAAGGGTGTCAGTCCTGGCTCAGAAGATTCAACCACAGAAACCTATTTGCAGACTAGGGACTTGATTCTACCCTGTGCTGAGTTCCTCCTGGTAGGTACTCAGCAGCCTCCATACTCACTGAGCTCCATAGGAACTAGGAGGGCTCAGCTCCTCGCGGGATCGGGCTGCTAAGAAGGTTAATTATATCTTTAAGTTGCCTCAATTGTCAAATCTTATAACTAGTCTCAAGCTGACAGTGACATACGTAGCAATTAACTTGCATAAAAGATTTGCAGACAGTGGGGGGTTTTGGCCCTGTCTCCCGAGCATGTACACACACAAACACACACACTAACAAAACATTTCCTTAATGGAGCTTAACATGGTTGGCAAATACTCCACCCATAAATCTGGCATTTACCAACGCATTGCTCCAAAAACACTGAATCAGTCAAGACCCTGATAACAAAAGGCTCCTTGTTACAAGTGGCATGCGCAGATTCATTTCTTTTTTACCTCCCCAAATGCCCTTTATCTGTGGAACTGTAAATATCAATATATCAGCCCCGCACTCTTTGTGCAGCATTTCAGCTCCTTGTAATGGATTCTCTGGCTTGTCCCTCTCTTTCTCTCTCTCCCCCCCCCCCTGCTTTAGGTGGAATAAAGAAACTATTTATCTTGGGTCCCCAAAGGTTGTGAGACATTGCCCTTCTACTCACCACCTGCGTTTGGCAAAGGCGATTTGGGAGATGATAGTTTCACCAAAAGAAATAAAGCAGGGTCCCCCGGCAGTAGTACACTGATGAAGCCAGAGGTGCAGGGTGTCACAGACATAGCAAGTAATAATAAACCTTTGTATTTCTCTATAGAGATTTCAGAGTAGCAGCCGTGTTAGTCTGTATCCGCAAAAAGAACAGGAGTACTTGTGGCACCTTAGAGACTAATAAATTTGTTAGTCTCTAAGGTGCCACAAGTACTCCTGTTCTTTTTCTATAGAGATTGCGACCCAAGCATCTCAAAGCACTTTACAAGCACTCATGAACTGAGCCTCACAGCACTCCTCTGTCTATAGGATTTATATGGCCACCATCACTGTAGAACTGAGTAGCTCAAAGTCTTTAATATAGTCCTCCTCACAACACTCCAGTGAGGTAAGGCAGGGCTAGTATCCCCATTCTACAAATGAGGCACAGAAAGACTATAAGGGTGAAATTTTCAGAAGTGCCTCAATGACTTAAAAGCCAGATTTTTAAAGATATTTCAGGTGTTGTTCTGCTCAGCATTACAAGGCTTAAGCCATTGAGATGACTAAGGCCCATTTTCAAAAGTCACAGGGTCCTAAAGCCCAGATCCTCCAAGGTATTTCAGTGTCTAACTCCCATTGATTTCAATGGGAGTTAGGCACCTAAATACCTTTGAGGATTTGGGCTTTAGGAGCGCAAGTCCCATTGACTTTCAATAAGATTTAAGTCACACGCACACAAACACACACAGCTATGTAAACATTTATTATTATTGTTATGACTTATTACTGTTATATAAATGGCTGAGATCTACGTATGATGAATGACAAGCAGTGATGGGATAAGAGGGAAGGTCCTCTCATGGATCAGTAAGAGGTTAAAAGACAGAAAACAAAAGGTAGGAATAAATGGTCAGTTTTCAGTATGGAGAGAGGTAAATAATGGTGTCCCCCAGGAATCTGCGTCCTCTTCAACATATTCATAAATGATCTGGAAAAAGGGATAAAACAGTGAGGTGGCAAAGTTTGCAGATGATACAAAATTACTCAAGATAGTTAAGTCCAAAGACTGCAAAGAGTTACAAAGGGATCTCACAAAACAGGGTGGCTGGGCATCTAAATGGCAGATAAAATTCAATGTTGATAAATGCAAAGTAATGCACAGAGGAAAACATAATCCCAACTATACATATAAAATGATGGGGTCTAAGTTAGCTGTTACTACTCAAGAAAGAGACCTTGGAGTCATTCATAGATTCATAGATTCTAGGACTGGAAGGGACCTCGAGAGGTCATCGAGTCCAGTCCCCTGCCCACATGGCAGGACCAAATAGTGTCTAGACCATCCCTGATAGACATTTATCTAACCTACTCTTAAATATCTCCAGAGATGGAGATTCCACAACCTCCCTAGGCAATTTATTCCAGTGTTTAACCACCCTGACAGTTAGGAACTTTTCCTAATGTCCAACCTAGACCTCCCTTGTTGCAGTTTAAGCCCATTGCTTCTTGTTCTATCCTTAGAGGCTAAGGTGAACAAGTTTTCTCCCTCCTCCTTATGACACCCTTTTAGATACCTGAAAACTGCTATCATGTCCCCTCTCAGTCTTCTCTTTTCCAAACTACACAAACCCAATTCTTTCAGCCTTCCTTCATAGGTCATGTTCTCAAGACCTTTAATCATTCTTGTTGCTCTTCTCTGGACCCTCTCCAATTTCTCCACATCTTTCTTGAAATGCAGTGCCCAGAACTGGACACAATACTCCAGCTGAGGCCTAACCAGCGCAGAGTAGAGCGGAAGAATGACTTCTCGTGTCTTGCTCACAACACACCTGTTAATACATTCCAGAATCACGTTTGCTTTTTTTGCAACAGCATCACACTGTTGACTCATATTTAGCACTATAACCCCTAGATCCCTTTTTGCCATACTCCTTCCTACACAGCCTCTTCCCATTCTGTATGTGTGAAACTGATTTTTTCTTCCTAAGTGGAGCACTTTGCATTTGTCTTTGTTAAACTTCATCCTGTTTAACTCAGCCCATTTCTCCAGTTTGTCCAGATCATTTTGAATTATGACCCTGTCCTCCAAAGCAGTTGCAATCCCTCCCAGTTTGGTATCATCCGCAAACTTAATAAGCGTACTTTCTATGCCAATATCTAAGTTGTTAATGAAGATATTGAACAGAGCCGGTCCCAAAACAGACCCCTGCAGAACCCCACTTGTTATGCCTTTCCAGCAGGATTGGGAACCATTAATAACAACTCTCTGAGTATGGTTATCCAGCCAGTTATGCACCCACCTTATAGTAGCCCCATCTAAATTGTATTTGCCTAGTTTATCGATCAGAATATCATGCGCCTTACTAGGTATACCACATCCACGGCTTCTCCCTTATCCACAAGACTCGTTATCCTATCAAAGAAAGCTATCAGATTGTGGATAGTTCTCTGAAAAGATCCACTCAGTGTGCAGCGGCAGTCAAAAAAAAGCAAACAATGTTAAGAACCATTAGGAAAGGGATAGATAATAGAAAATTTCATAATGCCACTATATAAATCCATGGTGTGCTCACATCTTGAATACTGCATGCTGTTCTGGTTGCTCAATCTCAAAAATTATATATTAGAATTGGAAAAGTATAGAGAAGGGCAGGGGTGAAAGTAACTTCAGACCCTTCACGGTACAACGCTGGGGCCGGCTCCAGCCCCCGGAAGGGGCGGGCCCTCAGGTGGAAGGGGTAGTCGGTGGTCAGCATCCCCCAGCCAGCCCTTCCAGGCCCAGCCGCTCCCTTTGCCCGTCGGCGGCTGAGGAGGGGTAAAAGGGGCAGGGACATTAAAGCGCTGCAGGGTCCTTTGCCGCAGCAGCCCTTTAACGTTGCTGCCATGGCAAAAGACCGTCCTTAAGGTGCTGCCGCGGCAGCGCTTTAATGTCCCTGCCCCTCTTGCCTCCCCTTTCGGCGGCCCTGCCAGTATGGCCCTGCATATGTGGGCTGCATATGGGCCGGTACCGGGGTGCTACCGGTAGACCATACTGGCGCGTACTGGCTCACTTTCACCCCTGGAGAAGGGTAACAAAAATGATTGGGGGTATGGAACAGCTTCCATATGAGGAGAGATTAAAAAAAAGAGGAGAGATTAAAAAAAAAAACCTGTCACTTTTCAGCTTGGAAAAGAGATGACTGAGAGGGGAATATGATAGTGGTCTATAAAATCATGAACAGTGTGGAAAAAGTTAATAACAAAGTGTTATTTACTCCTTCACATAACACAAGAACCAAGGGTCACCTAATGAAATGAATAGGCAGTAGGTTTAAAACAAACAAAAGGAAGTATTTCTTCACACAATGCACAGTCAACCTGTGGAACTCTTTGCCAGGGGATGTTGTGAAGGCCAAAACTATAACAGGGTTCAAGAAAGAACTAGATAAGTTCCTGGAAGATAGGTCCATCAATGTGGTCAGGGATGCAATCCCATGCTCTCGGTGTCCCTAGCCTCTGTTTGCCAGAAGCTGGGAGTGGACAACAGGATGGATGACTCGATGATTGCCTGTTCTGTTCATTTCCTCTGAGGCACCTGGCATTGACCACTGTTGGAAGACAGGATACTGGGCTAGATGGACCATTGGTCTGACCCAGTATCACTGTCCTTATGACATAGCTCTGACTTTTCTCAGCTACAGATTGGAGAGGGCCAGTCCCTTTCACATACAGGGAGTTTTTGGGTCCTGCATTCCCCAGGGGAAAACCTGACATACTCATTATCCACATGGCCATGTAGAACATTCCCTCATGTTTGCATAATTGTTCAGTGCAGGCCCATGAGCAGAAAACAACAGACTATGCTGCAGGTGACCTGGAATTCCAACTTCCTACTCAGTGCCACTGTCTCTTGCCCTGGCCAGTTGAAGAATGTAGGTTAAATCAAGGCAGAAAAGGATTAGCATGGAATTAGGCACATTCATTACTGCGGGAACAGCAGTTGGCATTTCTTAAGTACTGTGAGGTAAACATTGTGATTAGCCAGCACAGATCTTGTATACATAATAACCTTCTAGTTGTTTGAATGTGTTTTATCAGAGTAAAATTGTATGGAATCATTCAACTGGCTACCTTCGTGGGGTTACCCCTGGTGTGATTATGGCCCATAGTCTTTGCTTTGGATGTTCTCGCTCATAGATACCCTAGTCTAAGTGGAAACCCACCAGGAGGGGATTAAGCAAAATGTAGACTCAAAAATTGATACTATCATCGGGATGGGGCCAAATTCATCCCTGGGGTAGTGACAGTGGTTTCAGTAGAGTTGCACCCATTTGTTTTGAGGACAAATTTGGCCCTACATTTTACACAAACAGCCTTTCATCACAAAGGATTCCCAAACGCTTTGTAGGCAAACTCACAAAGTCGTCCCTTCATAGACCACTACAAGGCAGCCACTCTTGAGGAAGAACATGGCAGATATCTAATACCACACATCAGCATCACATGTTAACAGGCCACTTACACATTGTAAGAGACCATTCACAGTAGTTAACCACTTATGCTAAACAATCTGTTCCACCTGGTATTTTGCTGTGATGCTGCGAGTACCATTCCCAGGCCTGAAGATCAGCTCTGTGTAACTCGAAAGTGTGCCTCTCTCACCAACAGAAGTTGGTCCAATAAAAAATATTACCTCACCCATCCTGTCTCATCAGTATCACATAACACTGTAGGATAGAGAGTGACAAATCATCTAATCTGATCAGGGGACTTTAATGTCTAAAAGATGCCTACTTCCAGGAGAAGTGTGTCCAAACCCCAGCCCAGGCCACTGGTGTAGTTCCAATGTAGAAGGAAGAATGCCACCTATTGATTCACCAACGTCACTTCCTACAATCTCTATGGATTTCCTTTGATGGTCTGACATCCAAGAATTTACCAGTCTTCATGCTGCTTAGTTTCTTAGATCCCAATCCTAGCTATTACGGCTGCAAGTTGATGCCTTATGTAAAAAATAAGAAATCTGCCAGTAAAGCATTTGATTTAATACATGTGTGACTGTCTGAGGACCCCCAGAGATCACTGCTCCTGTCTTCCCTGCCACTCATTCATTGTCGCAGGACTTTGTGCAGATGTGAACCCTTTGGCAGAGGCCTGCGTGTGAAATGTTTTAACGGGAAATCAGTGCACATGCAGTAACCACATGAAACTTGACAGGAGGAAAACCCTGACCCAGTGGCAAGGAGCTCCAAGACAACTGGGGCCTCCATCCTGCTGCAACCCTCATCTGCCTTCACAGCTGCAGAGTACTAGAAGTTCCTCTATGTGCACCCGATCCACAGTTGGGGTCTTTTGAAGTTTGGACCACGGTTAGTCAGGGGCCTCGCCTCAAACCTGCTCGTCAAGGGGGACCCTACCCGGAGTATAAAAGCTCCAGACAATATAGCTCTGAGGATCTTTAGCCTATGCAAGCCTCTCCACCACAACAAAGTTGCGGTCCATCAGAGAGAAACACCAGGAACTGCTCATGACATTCATTGACCTAACCAAGGCCTTTGACTCTACCAATCGTGATGCCCTGTGGAAGGTGCTGTGTAGGTTTGGCTGTTCACAGAAATTCATTTCCATCATCAGACTACTCCACGATGGGATGACTGACACTGTTCTGTGCAACGGCTCAGAGATCGAACCACTCGTCATTCGCACTGGTGTCAAGCAGGGCTGTGTCATTGCTCCAACATTCTTCTCCATTTACCTTGCCATGATCCTGATTCTCATTTGCGACCGCCTTCCTGACGGAATCAGGATTGAGTATCATATGGATGGCCAATTGCTCAATCTTCGACGTCTCCAAACAAGATCTAAGATCACGACAATTGGCAGTATGAAGATGACTGTGTCATTCTTCCATACACAGAGGCCAACCTGCAAAGTACCCGAAACCTTTTTGCAGATGCCTAAGGTCTCTCTCTCAACATTGGGAAAACCAAGGTACTCTACCAGCCCTCACCTGCCCAAACTACTCTTCGTACTCCACAAATCACCATCAGCAGAGAAGCCCTGGAAAATGTGGACCATTTTCCATACTTTGGCAGCCACCTCTCCCAAACAGCCAGCATTTGACACAGAAATTGAATACAGGATCCGCTGTGCCAGCACATCTTTTGGAAGACTATTCAAATGAGTCTTCAATTATAGGGATCTGCAAACCGGTACCAAGATCCTGGTTTACAAGGCAATTGTCATCCTCACCCTTCTCTATGGGTGTGAGACCTGGGTAACCTACAGACGACATCTCAAGCTGCTGGAGTGGTTCCAGCAGCGCTGCCTCAAGAGGATTCTCTTGGGGGGGGATTGGCCTGCTAAACCCAGGGTTGTGAGTTCAATCCTTGAGGGGGCCACTTGGGGATCTGGGGCAAAAATCAGTACTTGGTCCTGCTAGTGAAGGCAGGGGGCTGGACTTGATGACCTTTCAAGGTCCCTTCCAGTTCTAGGAGATGGGATATCTCCATTAAATTTAAGGATCAGCTGGAAAAACAGACACACTGACATCAATGTTCTCTATGCAGCCAATATCAGCAGTATAGAAGCGCAGGTCATGAAACACCAACTCCGCTGGGCTGGCCACTGTGTACATATGCCTGACTCTCACCTCCCGAAGCAACTACTCTTCTCTCAGTTAAGTCAGGGAAGAAGGGCTCATGGAGGGCAGCAGAAGCATTTCAAAGACATATTGAAAGTATACCTCAAAAAGGGAGGCATCAACCCAACAACCTGGGAGGACTTGGCACGGAACAGAACACAGTGGCGCCACACCATACGCCAAGCCACAGCTCACTTTGAGGAGAACGGATGTGCTCATGAGACAGAGAAGAGACAAAGGAGGAAAGAAAGGGCACAACACTCCAGCCAAAACTATGTCTCCTCCAAGATTACACCTGCCACTTCTGTGGGAAAATCTGCAAGGCAAGAATTGGGCTCCTCAGCCACTTAAAAACTCACCAATGAACCCCTTTGGTTGACATCATCCTCGCATTGAGGGATAGCCAAAGAAGACTGTCTGAGGGTATGTCTACATTATAGCTGTGCTGCTGCTGTAGACAGAAGGGGTTTTTCCATCGAGGTAGGTAGTCCACATCTCCAAGAGGCCGTAGCTAGGTTGATAGAATCATAGAATCATATACTGGTCTGGAAGGGACCTCGAGAGGTCATCTAGTCCAGTTCCCTGCACTCAAGGCAGGACTAAGTATTATCTAGACCATCTCTGAGAGGTGTTTGTCTAACCTGTTCTTAAAAGTCTCCAATAATGGAGATTCCACAATCTCCCTAGGCAATTTATTCCAGTGCTTAACCACCCTGACCGTTAGGAAGTTTTTCCTAATGTCCAATCTAAACCTCCTTTGCTGCAATTTAAGCCCATTGCTTCTTGTCCTATCCTCAGAGGTTAAAAAGAACAATTCTTCTCCCTCCTCCTTGTAACAACCTTTTATTTGCTTGAAAACTGCTATCATGTCCCCTCTCAGTCTTCTCTTTTCCAGACTAAACAAACCCAATTTTTTCAATCTTCCCTCAAAGGTCATGGTTTTTTTAGACCTTTAATCATTTTTGTTGCTCTTCTCTGGACTCTTTCCAATTTGTTCACATCTTTCCTGAAATGTGGCACCCAGAACTGGACATAATACTCCAGTTGAGCCTAATCAGCATGGAATAGAGCAGAAGAATTACTTCTCGTGTCTTGCTTACAACACTCCTGCTAATACATCCCAGAATGATGTTTGCTTTTTTTGCAACAGTGTTACACTGTTGGCTCACATTAAGCTTGTGGTCCACTATGACTCCCAGATCCCTTTCCGCAGTGCTCCTTCCTAGGCAGTCATTTCCCATTTTGTATGTGTGCGACTGATTGTTCCTTCCTAAATGAAGTACTTTGCATTTTTCCTTATTGAATCTCATCCTATTTACTTCAGACCATTTCTCCTGTCTGTCCAGATCATTTTGAATTTTAATCCTATCCTTCAAAGCACTTGCAACCCCTCCCAGCTTGGTATCGTCCGCAAACTTTATAAGTGTACTCTATGCCATTATCTAAATGATTGATGAAGATATTGAACAGAACCGGATCCAGATCTGGTCCCTGCGGGACCTCACTCATTATTCCCTTCCAGCATGACTGTGAACCACTGAAAACTGATGGAAGAATCCTTCTGTCAATCCAGTTGCATCAACACCAGGGGTTACGTCGACCTACCTACAGACACTCAGGGCTCAACATTTTTCACAGTCGTGAGCGACATAACGAAGACAATCTAATTTGTAAGTGTAGACCAGGCCTGAGTCACAATCCTGTTGACAGCTGTTAATAATACTGCAGGTAAAACCAGCAGCAGGAGGATTTAGCCACATGATGTGATGCTATTATAAAATATTATCAAGTTAGCATCCTCATCAGAATGGACCCATGTTCCAGGATAATGGTGCTAAAAAGGACTCCCGGATTACCCACTTACATGCTATTCACCCTCAGGCTGAGCTGTTCGTCCTTTGAATGACCGTGTTTGGACATAGGGTAGTTTAAGGTCTCGCTGCAGTGCAGTACAATTTTTTTTGTTTACACGCTCCAGCTTTTCAAAATAAACGGCTTCCCTTATATACGGCGCTGAGATGCTAGAGGGAGCTTGACATGGCTCAGACATGGGATCTGAGCAGCAAGACAAAACTGCAGCGATTCTGTTTCTGGCCGGGCTCCTCACCCCGAAAGGTCTTGTCCGCAGTGATCTAAAGACAACACAACAAGCTAGCTCAGATATATACCGCAAGGAAATGACGATTCGACCAGCCTGGCCCCCTCGCAACAGCAAGCACAGGGATCAGCAGCGGTTGGGAACACTGGTGTGAGGGAGCCATTTGCATCACTCTGCAATGGTTCCTCCCCCAGCAGACCCAGGAACTGTCCTGGTGGGGGCTGGAGGGAGCTGTGGCTGGGTCATACAAAGTGCTAACAGTCAAAGGGAAGCTGCATTCGAGATGGGAGTGGGGGAAGGAAAATATCGGAGGACAGATCACAGGGGAGCTTGGTGGGCTTGCAGCATGAGCGTCAGGAGAAAAGGCCTTTCCTGTAACAGTACCTCGCTCTAGTTTTTAGAGCTATTGGACAACAAACCGGTCACCAGTATAGTGCTGAAGTCTGCTCAGTCTGGGGCTTGCTGAGGAAAATTCCACATTTGGGGGAAAGAAGAAAAGCTCTCTCTCTCTCTTTCTTGTTTGTCAGGTGGGTGAAGCTGCTCAAAGGGCTGGAATGTTAGAATAAGTCCTGGGAGACATGGATGGGAGGGAGAGCAGCTGAATTGGTCACAGAGGTATGATAAAAGCAATTTATCCTATGGCTGTTACAATGGGGGGGGGGGATATGCAGCGTAGACCTGAAGAAGAGCTCTGTGTGGCTCGAAAGTTTGTCTCTCACCCCAACAGAAGCTGGTCCAGTAAAAAATATTACCTCCCCCACCTTGGCTATGTGTGTGTGTGTGTGTGTGTGTATAGACCGATAGGTATGGGCTTTATATTTACCCAGTGTATTGTATTTTAAAATTCAGCCAACATTTATTTATAGTGATATTTCTAGCCAGAGGCAAACAATATTACACCCCTTACTGTAGCCCCACCCCGGAAACAGTGGTAGGAAGAGTCACGAAACCCAAGAATCAGATTCCTAAACCCAATTGACAGATTAAAAGAAAAAAATATATAGCTGAGGAGCGGTTTGCCTATTGCACCGATTTCTCCAGAGAACAGAAAGGAGATGGAGGTTGAACCCAACCTCTGTTTCAGGCCATGGAAGCTGAGCTTCCATTTGAGCGGCTGCATTGAAACTCTAAGCCCAGGATCGAGGATGAAAGGCCACTGGCTGTGCATGTGTGTCTGTGACGGGGACGGAGGGCAGGCCAGGAGGAACTGGGCCGAAGGCAGCGTCCTATAGCAGCACTAGTCCAACCACAGCAATCACCATGAGGATACCGGCAAGAATACAGATGCTAATGAAGACAATGTCACTGGTGTCCTGGCTCTTGCTCTCATAGGCCTCCACTGCTTCTGCATCCTGCCCGTGGGACTCTACCAGGTTCTCCGCGTACTGGGTAAGCCGGTAGGGGTCAGAGCTCGAGAGAAGGTTTACTGAGGCTTCTTTCCTCTTAGGCTCGCACTGCACTTCATATTCATGAATATCCTCCTGGTTCCCAGCCGAGAAGTCGATATACAGGATACTGACAATCACAGACGTGTGGTTTCTTTTCTACAAGACAAAGTTTTTAAAGGGCAAGGGTTTGTTTTTACTGGTCAGCCTTACGAATTAATAAAAATGAAACCCCCAGAGTAACAAGTTTCAGGGCGTAGCCGGAGTTAGGCTCTTCACGGGAAAGGTGAGTTACAGGGTATTCATGGCATTTCATTGCCAGCAGCTTGAAAGCATGCGCTGAGAATACGCATTGAGAACGCACATTGAAGGCAGGGGACTGGACTCGATGACCTCTCGAGGTCCCTTTCAGTCCTAGCGTCTATGAATCTATGAATAAGACAGGCCATGGGGCAGAAACCAGGTTGATCAAATTCCCTAGAAATAGGGAGCCTTATTTTCACAGGGGCGTTAATGAGAGCTGCAAGTGCTCAGCAACTCAACCATGTCAGGCCAACACCCACTGTAAAGGTTTGGGAGTTGGGACTTGTAGGTTCTGTTCCTGGCTGTGGCACTGACTTGCTGTGTGGGCCTAGGCAAGTGACTTGGGCCAAGTTTTTCCAAAAACGGCCACTGATTTTTGGGTTCCTCAGTTTTTTGGCTGTCCAGCACCTAGGTCCTGAGAATCCCAAACTCCAGCTGAAATCAACCGGAGTGACAGGACCTCAGTATCTCTGAATAAGAGCCATGGAGCCGCATGTTGGATATCCAAAGTAAAGCACCCAGAATCAGTGACCCATCTATAAAGAGGTGGGCCTTTCTGTGCCTCAGTTTCCCCTTCAGTGAACTGGGGCTAGTTTACCAGAGGCATAATGTCGAGAGACCAGAGGTGTGTCGAGTGCATGGAGTTCTTTGGATGCATGGTGGGGCTTGCTCAGGCTAGGCAGGGCTGCCAAAAGCAAGTGGATAGTTTTTATCTGAGTAAACGCTGGGTGCACAGTGCCCTCTGCCTCAGGCCTGCGTTCATGTGGGTTACAGTGACCCAACAGAACATATCCTAAATCAACTGTACAAAATTCTGACCTCGAGCCACTCACTTCATCCATTATCCCCATTACACAGATGGGGCTAATAGTTCCTTTCTCGCAGACCCTTTTGGTACATCTACCCTGTGATAAAAGACCCGCAACAAGCCCAGGCTCAGGCTGTGGGGCTATAAAATTGCAATGTAGATGTTCAAGCTCAGGTTGGTGCTGGGGCTCTGAAACCCTGCAAGTGACTCCAGCCCAAGTACAAATTTTCTACACTATTTTTAGCCCCATAACCTGGGCCCTGTGAGCCTGAGTCAGCTGACCCTGGCTCTGAAACTTGGTGCCGCAGGATTTTTCACCCCCTGCAGTGTAGACGTACTCTTAGCCTTGTATATTTGGATTGTAAGCTCTTCAGCTGGCGGACTGTCTCTTACTATGCGTGTGTGCATGGGCATCATTAGACGCGGATTTTTTTATCATCCTACTGTATTTGTTTTAGGTAAATAGGATTCACTCCTTATTATACTGATCACTTACCTGGGACTCAGTACCGCAGGTGTCGAACCGGGTGTGTATTTTAAAGTTCAGGCCAACCACTTGGGCAGGACAGGATGGGGTCCCTAAATAAATCTTATTTCTCTCCAGCTGGGCAAGAGACTGCACAGGAATCTGGATCTGGAAATCTGTTCGCGTGCAGCTGACGTTCACGGGAACAACTGTTGGGGGGCAAGAAAGAAGCTCGTCTAAAACTCACAAGACTGCACCGAGTGGGGATTTTCATCAGTACTGTGCAGTGTACAGTACAAGGCAGTTCCCATAGCTGAGAGTGGCACTGTCGCTATTGTCACCATGTCATACAAAGAAGATTACTAGTGGCATCCACAAGCAAGTGACCAATGTTGACAAGGCTTACGGTTTTATTGTGAGTCTTCTGATATCTAAGTGTTTTTCTTGAAGCCCCAGCTGCTGGAGTCAGGTGAGTATGTGAGAATTTCAGCTTCCATTAAAAAAAAACTGTAAAGTTTCTAGTCCTCACAGTAGTGGAGAAGATCTTTAAAAGTGCATGATCTGAGTGTAACCTAAAGGCTCAGAAAGGAGAAGGCAAAGAAAAAGGACCCTACATTTATCATTTTTAAAAGTCTCATGAATTTTAAACCCAATCTCAGGATTTCGGGGGGCCTGACTCATGATTTTTGAACTCTTGGGGCTAGCAAAATTCTGCATCAGCATCCATTGGGAACACAACAGGGTGTGTATTGGATCCCTTTGTTTTGGGATGCGATTCAGAGCACTTCTGACAATCTAGAAAAGCTTGACCATCCTGGGATCTGAAGAAGTGGTTTTTTACCCACGAAAGCTTATGCCCAAATAAATCTGTTAGTCTTTAAGGTGCCACCGGACTCCTTGTTGTTTTTATCCTGGGATCTAGTTATCCAAGATCCTGCCAATGCCACACATTTCAGACCGGTTTGTAACCCATTATTGGCACGCTTGGCTTTACACATGAATTGTGTCCGCACATCACATGGTTAATACTCTGGGCCTGGTTCTGCCAGCCCCCTTCCTTGGGGAGCAGTGGGGTGGGAAGGATGCCAGTCAAACTGGTCAGGTAAAGGCTGCATCCCATAAAGGGATCTGAGAGCACGTGCACAGCATTCTGCCTTCCTGTGCTCCCCATGGGGCAATGCAGCTCAGTGCCACCCCAAGGCAGGGCCATGGTAGTGTCTAATGTGCCCTCTAACCATATGTACCCCCTGCTTAGTGCAGCATAGGAATGTCTTCTTGTCACCAGCTGAGCACTGTTTTCTGCACTGGTGAGGGAACCCTCTCCTCAGGCATGTCTATGTAACAGTTTGACCGGTCTGCCTTCCTCCCAGCTCTCTGTGGAATACTCTGGTCCCAGCATGGACCCACCTCAGGCATAGTCTACACCTAAAACATAGGGCCACCTCGCTACATCATTCAAAATTTCATGTCCCGTGTGACATAATTAGATCAACCTAAACCCCTGCTGTAGACACAGGTAGGTCGCCAGAAGAATTATTCCATCAACGTAGCTACCACCTCTTGGAGAGCTGGATTAAATGCATTGATGGAAAACCCCCTTCATCAGTGTAGGAAGTGTCTACACTACAGAGGCGCAGCTGCAGGGCCATAACTGCTATAGTGTAGACAGTCTATGCATGTAGTACATGGAGTTCTCAAAACATGGGAGTTTTACGGTTTATGTTATAGACCCTGCTGGTCTATCTTGAAGCTGTGGGAAATGTTACACCCAGCACCAGCAAGTCAGCAGCTTTTCAGGAATGGAATCACTCAGTGAGTCAGGCATGGGTATGAAGCACCACGTGGCTGAACAGCATGAAGCACAGGACTGGGAGCTAGGATCTTCTGCATTCTAATATTGGAATGGCCTTGAGTACATCAGTGTCCCCGGGCTCTACTCCTCCGTGTCCCCCGCTCTAGAAAATGGGGTAACAATACCTACCTTGCAGGTGTGTTGAGAAGACAAATCAGGCACTACAGTGAACTATGATGATGTAAAATGCTATGGGGCTGGTTCCTCATGGCCATGCACCTTGTGCAGTCACTGACACCGGTACACTTTACTTTGCACTAGTGTAACTGCCTACCCGAGGAGCAGGGCAATGGAGAATCAGGCCCCCTAATCCATAGTTCTACGGAAAGTGTTGCATCTGTGTCTGCCTATATAGCAGCTGGCCTTTCTACATGGAGAAGACAAACATATAAACCACGTGGAAAAGGAAATAAGAACAAAAAAACCCATAATATTTAAAGGCACCTCCCAGAGGCTTGGCCCAAACACTAACAATATGAATTATTGAATTATTCTAACTAACTCCGTTAGAATCAGACTCTTATGAAACTGATAACATGCAATAAAATCAATAGGGAAAAAATTGTGTCACTTTACTACACTTAGTACATTATAGAACCATTAGAAGATTTACTAAATAACTAGAGTGCATTAAATCAAGGGGAGGAGAAAATGGATCCTTGCTCTCGAGTTGAAGGCTTCCTTTAAAATGACCATAAATCACACGGACAGCCCAACTCACATCCTTTCCTGGACCCAGCTAGACAGAAAAATATTTACGCTAATTACAAGAGCCTGATACAGCCCTGTCTCTGTATGTTATTTTATATACTTCACCCATTACCGCACTGAGCACATGATGGCATCTGGACTTCCACTGGGGCCTTTTCCTTACATTCTCCTACTGTTCCACTGCCACTGAGGGAGCACCATTAGTGGCAGTATTAGTGTACTTGCCACCATGGGATCTAGCCCTGCTAGTGCAGACCAGGCTAATGAGAGCAGTTTCAAGCCTCTAGGATGTTTGTTATGCATTGTCCATTAGTGTCAAGAGATCCCAAATCAGACTGGGTCCCATACACACAGTACAAGACAGTTCCTGCCCCTTGTCATCTAAATAAACAAGAGATGCTAGATCACATGGGACACACAAGAATCATACATACACACAGTAAAAGACAGTTCCTGCCCCTTGTCATCTAAATAAACAAGGGATGTTAGATCACATGGGACACACAAGAATTGAACCCAG
Organism: Trachemys scripta elegans; assembly: GCF_013100865.1. NCBI lineage: Eukaryota > Metazoa > Chordata > Testudines > Emydidae > Trachemys > Trachemys scripta. The sequence goes on along the minus strand of NC_048305.1, from coordinate 96,738,890 downwards.
TTTGCCAACAGCCCAGTCCAGTACCTTACCCACCAGACCACCCTTCCTCACTGGAGCCAAAGCAGAACACTTTACCATTTGAATCTCTACTCCAAAGAAAGAGTCAGTCCAAGGGAAACTTCACGCAAGAGGCTCATTCTGTGCACTGGGAAGCAATCCCTGGTTCCATCATGAAGATGGTCATCCTCCTTTGCAGCGGCTGTTTATGGAAGATTTGTACCACACAGACTGTTAACTGCAAGCAGATGTGTGCACACAGATCACTGGCAGGTGTAGGAAAGTAACATGCAGAGATAATTTGCTGAGGAAAACAGTGGTTTTACATTCTATTTTTTCCTTTCAAAATTTAACATTCATCATGTAGATTTATGCAGCATGGGTCTAGTGGGATTCAGGAGACTTGGCTCCCTGGTCTGCCACTGACTTGCGGTATCACCTTGGGGGTGACACTTGACCTCTGCACCGGTTTCCTCCATCCCCTTCTCCACCTTTGTCTGTCTTGTCTACTTAGTCCCTGCCCTGAAAAGCTTACACTCTGTCACTCACTATGTGTATATACTGTGCTTAGCACAATGCGGCCCTGCTCTCCATGAGAGCTTCTGGATGCTACTGGAAATCAAACAATAAACCACAGTGATTCTGAGGCGGGAGGCAGAATCATGGCATGGCAACACTACACAATTAGGCAATCTAATTTACGTCGGCAGACAGCCTTTCCAATAATGACGTTGCTTGTGCGCGGCTACACTTCGTTCCTCCTGTTGGCGGTGCGCGTCCTCCCCAGAAGCGCTTGTGTCGATTATATGGTCAGTGCGGGGCACTGCGGGACGGCTCCTGACAGCCAGTATCAGTTGACGTAAGCAACGCAGTGCGTGCACTGGCACTGCACCAACCTAACTACGTCAACATTGACTTGACGCCTTTCATGGAGGTGGAGTTAAAAGCGGGCTCGACTACGCTAGAAACGCTACAGTGCTGCAGCTGTATCGCTGTAACACGTCTGGTGAAGATGTTCTAAGATGATGGGAGAGAGCTCTCCCGTTGGCATCATAAAACCACCTCCGTGAGAAGCAGTAGCTATGTCGGCGGGAGAAGCTCTCCTGCCAACACTGCGCTGTCCACACCAGCGCTTAGGTTGGTGTCACTTATATCACTCAGGGGGATGGCTTATTCACATCTAGTGTTGCCAACCCTCCAGGATTGGCCTGGAGTCTCCAGGAATTAAAGATTAATCTTTAAAGTTTATGTCATGTGATTAAATCTCCAGGAATACATCTAACCAAAATGGGCAAGCCTTCTGAGCGATGTAAGTTATACCAACATAAGTGTATAAGCTTTCAGTGTAGCGGGCAGTTACGTCGGCAGGAGTGAAATTTTAGTGTAGTTGCTTCTATAGTTAGATCGACATAAACTACTTGCGTCAACCTAGCTCTGTAGCGTAGACTAGGCCTCAGATTCAGAACAGACATTAGGAACCAGATTGACAAAGGCAGTTAGACTCCGACCTTCCACTGAAATCACTGGACGTTAGGAGCCTAAATACTGATGTGGATCTGGGCCCAGGAGGCTAAGTGCAGCACCTCACTCATCATGTGAATTATGACAAAAATCAGAGTGACCCAGGATGGATCTGAAGGCAGAAGGACCTTGGCAATATCTCGGCTCAGTGAAACTGAGGCTACGTTTGCACTAGCACTAGCACTTTTGTTGGTAAAACCTTTGTTGGTCAGGGTATGAAAAAAAAAACACAACAACACACTCCGACTGACAAAAGTTTCACCAACAAAAGCGTCGGTGTGGAAAGCGCTGTGCTGGCGGGAGACACTCTCCCGCTGACGTAGCTACTGCTGCTTGTTGCGGGTGGTTTGATTATACTGGCAGGAGAGCTCTCTCCCGTTGGCACAGAGCAGCTACTCGGGAGAAATTACAGCGGCACAGCTGTGCTACTGTAAGGTCCGTAGTGTAGACATAGCTAAATAAGGCATCCATGATTGACACCAATGGGAATTATACACGTGGGCAGAGCCCATACTGTGCCCTGGAGTACCACCTGCACTTTGAATGGCCTAGGTTTGCCGGTCAGAATGACAACTTTAGTGTGACTTAAAAGGGATCCTTTGGTTGTGGTATTTAGTGCACTTTCTCAAGCTCGTATGAGAGGCAGCACAACCTAGTGAACCGAGCACAGAGCTGAGAGTCAGCAGCCCCTCTGTGAACTCCACAGTGACACTGGTCCTTGCAGCAGTCTTGGGCAAGTCGCTTAGCTTCTCTGCCTCCATTTCCCCATTTACAAAATAGAGAATTCTTACAAACCTCCCTCCCAGCAGCATGGGGAGGGTTAACACACTCATTTTTAAAAAGTGCTTTTTAAACAGACTTGGTGTGATCTATTTGAAATGATAAAATTATGTGTTTATGGGCTGCTAAAATGGCACGTTGCTGGCCATATGTACTTAGACGCATTGGGCCTAACTTGGCCTTTTCATATAACTATCACTAGCGTCTAATGGAAAATATGCCCAAATTAAAAATCCATTGGTAAGTTACAGACTCCTTATGCCAGGAGCAGACACTATTCAAAAATTAATATAGAACACTTTGCACTTCTCTAGTACATCCAATGATTTCAAACCACTTCACAAATGTTAATGAATTAAGCATCATAACACACCTGTAGGGAAGGGAGACATTATCACTGTTTTACAGATAGGGAAACTGAGGCACTGGATAGTTAAGTGAGTTACCTCAGCTCACACAGGAAGAGCAAAGACTAGAACTACCTCCTTCCAACTCCCCACTTCTATCCTTTCATCACCAGACCTTCCGCCTTCCCCTCTACTCCACTGAGTTTTCTGAAAAATGCCACTGGCATGAAGCAGATGAATCCCTGGCCAAACATAAAATTAGGTGAAACTGAAGACTTTCTGGAGTCATGGTGGCTGAAGCCAACTAGCTAGTGTCTTTTATACTGCAGAACCCAGAAGAATCCTGCACCCAGAGCACACCACCGGTGTAATTTGAGGTGATTGGGTCTCTATGTGCATAAGACATTACAGTGTTTGGCCAGATGTTTGGTTTCAGAATCTCATACATCGAGTTTGAACTTTGGTGGCTGAGTTATAAAACCTCAAGTACATGAGGCTTGTAATCACAACACTGATTCCACCTTAAACTACAGCAACACTACCGGGCACAGCTATAATCCCCCCTTCTCATTCTATTACTCAACCCAAGAGGTTACCCTGCACTGTGACTGTAAGCGGAGGAAAAAAGAAAGCACAGTAGAGGCGATGCTAGTCCCATCCGCAAACACACCCAAGCAGCTCCTTAGTTAAAAGCCTTCTGAATACTCAGAGAGGATCATCTTGAGCAGAAATAGGTCATGAATCATCCCTGACACACAGGTCAGCTCCAACACAATTATCTTGAAATACAATGAATGCCATCAATTCACCCGCTTTTGAGGAGGCACAAAGGTTGACAACTATATGAAGAGCATTACATAGCAAGGCAGCATCTGGGCAGCTCCTCCCGCCAACTATCTCCATATCCTGGAACCTCCAGGATGACAGAGTCTGGTTTGGGTCTTTTCCAAAGACACAGCCCTGGCTGGGATCTCACAAACCCCAGGATACTTATGTGGCTTTGCAGATAAAGCGCCCAGGAAGATCTCACTGAAAACTGAGTCCACAAAACACTTTTATTTCCAAGGGAATATTCCTTGTGAGAGTGAGTCTCTTGCTGAGGTTTGAAGAGGCCTCCTGCCAGTCTGATATGGACCCCCTCCCCCCAAAAGTGGGCTTAATTTCAGCCATTGAAGGTAAGGAGTAAGGGGCTCCGCCAATTCCAGCCAAACCTCCATCCTGTCTTGAGGGCAGGAGATTACTCTCCAGATGTGGGAGACATGGGGGATATAAATAATAATCAAAGAACAGGAGAGAGAGTTTAAATAGGTCCCCACTAGGACACTTCAGGTTCACAGATTTTAAGGCCATATGATCATCTCATCTGACCTCCCACATAACACAGGCCAGAAAACTTCCCTTGCTGGCAGCTTGAGGCATGAGCTTTCCAGGACAGGCAATTACGTATTCTGTGGGACATCAGGATTGCCAGTTTGGATCAGACTCATGGCTCATCTAGTCCAGTAACCTGTTTGCAACAGCGTCCAGCACCAGATGCTTCTGAGGCAGGTGCAAGAAACCCTACAGAAGGTAGATGTGGGATAATCTGCCCCTCAGGGAAGTCTTAGAGTCTAAGGCCAGAAGGAGCGACCAGATCTTCTAGTCTGTTCTCCTATATATCACTGGCCACCAACAGCCCAACACCCGCACACTAAACCCAACAACCAAAATGAGACCAAAGTATTACAGCCCAAAGGAGACTAGACTAGTATTTGCCACAGGCAGAGAGTAGGAGGGGACCAAGGTGCCCCAGTGTCCAAGGCCCCTGCAGTGGCAGGGAAATGACTGAGTGAGAAATACCTAAATAATCCTGGCAAGTGACCCACACGTTACAGGGAAGGCAAAACACATGGAGTATGGCGATCAGCTATAGCCTAAGCACGTGAGCAAGAACCAGCCAGCCCAGCACCTGAGAATGAGAATGCTCGGAGCCACCTCAGAGCCCTGGCCCGACCCATCCCACCCAATGTCCCTTCTCCCACTGTGGCCATCCTTGATGCTTCAGAGGAAGGAGATATAAACACAAAAACAAACCACCACCATCACCACACAACGTCCCAGAATACATGGGGGAGGTGGCATGCACAAAATCCCTTCCTGACCCCTCCTGGTGGCCAGCTGAAACACTGAAGCATGAGCTTTTAGGAACATAGACATAGACCAGAAGTTAGCCCCAGAGCTGCCCTCCCGCCCCCATCCCAGCAACCCCATCATACAATTGCACTCTTAAATTTGTTCAGCTCTTTCTTAAAATTAATTGTTTGCCCCACAACTCCTACTGGGAGGCTGCTCCAGAACCTCACCCCTTCTAGTTTCCAGCCTGAGTTTGTTCATGGCCAGTTTATATCCATTTGTTCTTGTGCCAACATTGTCCTTTAACTTAAATAGCTCTTTACTCTCCCTGATATTTGCCTGCCAAATGTATTCAGACTCAGAGAGGAATCATATTCCCTCTCAGCCTTCTTGTTGCTAGACTAAACAAGCCAAGCTCTTCCAGGCTCCTCTCATAAGATAGGCCCTCCCTCCCTTCCCCTGATCATCCTAGTAGCAAATCTCTGCACCTGTTCCAGTTTGAATCCATCTCTCTAGAACAGGGTGACCAGAACTGTGCAGTGTTCCAAATTAGGTCTTCCCAGTGCCTTGTTCAGGGGTATTAAACATTTTTCTCTCTTTATTGGAAGCGCCTAGCCTAATACAGCCTAGGAGCACGTTTGCCTTTTCTCTCCTCTCCTCTCTCCTCCTAACCTGTGGATCTTGTTCCTTTTCATAGGTGACTGGAGCCAAGGCTTGCCTGTTAAATCAGGCTTTTAAATAATCGCCAATCAGTGGAAAGGTGGTAGTTATGAATGAAGGGCGGGAGTTTACTGGAGGATACCCAGATGCTATTGTGTTAAGAATTCAAGCAATAGCTTATGTTAGGGTTACCATATTTAAAAAATAAAAAAAGAAGACACTCCACGGGGCCCTGGCCCCGCCCCTTTCCCACCCCAATTCCGCCCCTTTCCCGCGCCAACTCCGCCCATTCCCCGCCCCTTCCCCAAAGTCCCCGCCCTAACTCCCCCTCCTCCCTCCCAGCCACGTGAAAAGGGCTGCCCGAGTGCTACCGGCTTCACCGTTTGCCGGGCAGCCCCCAGATCCTGCACCCCTGGCCAGTGCTTCCCCAGCGCAGCTGGAGCCCGGGAGGGGAAGTGCCCAGCCGGGGGTGCAGGGTCTGGAGGCTGCCTGGCAAACCGTGAAGCCAGTAGCGCTTGGGTTTCGGGCAGCCCCCGTGCCTCTGGACCCTGCGCCCCCGGCCGGGCACTTCCCCTCCTGGGTTCCAGCTGCTGTGCTTCTCCCCTGACTCTTTGGCTCTGTTTAAGAGCCGGGCTGCCCGAGCGCTACCGGCTTCAGGCAGCCCCCATGCCTCTGGACCCTGCGCCCCCAGAGCCCGGGAGGGGAAGTGCCCGGCCGGCGGCTCAGGTTCCGGAGGCAAGGGGGCTGCCCGAAGCCGGTAGTGCTCGGGCAGCTTGGCTTTAAACAGAGCCGAAGAGTCAGGGGAGGAGCACAGCAGCCGCGGGAGGGGAAGTGCCCGGCCGGCGGTATTTTTCCCGGACACGTTCGGCTTTTTGGTAATTCCCCCCGGACGGGGGTTTGATTACCAAAAAGCCGGACATGTCTGGGAAAAAACGGACGTATGGTAACCCTAGCTTATGTAAGTTGGTATCTATCTTAGCGAGACAAGGTTTGGGAACACAGGTACTCACTTAGTTCCCTGGTCATGGTTTGGCCAGTCTCCTATGCACGACCTTATCAGCCAAACTGCTGCCTGGTGACACTCCACAGACTGAGTCACCAGGAATAAACATGGCCTAGTGTTTTGTTTGTTCAGTGTCTCAGAACTCTTCCATCCCAGGTCTAGGGTTGGGGTAGTATATAACCCAGGACCTACTTATTTTTAGAAGTGTCTTTGCAGATCTGGCTGCATGTGTGAAATCCCGATACAAAAATATGTCATGCACTTTTGCATGTTTAGGCATTTGAACAGCAGAGTGCCTAACTGATATGTGCAATTACAGTGGTTGCAGAGGTACAGCTGGGTAATCGCACATGCAAAGAGCCAGTTATAACTCCCCACTGGCTAGCCGTTTGCACAATTGCCCAATTTGCATGAGCAATTATAGTAACCACATGCATGCAAAAGTTTGGTGAACAAATTTGCTCACATTTTTGTACATGTACTTTTGGAACTCGGACTGTCAGATTTTTACTGACTGTCTCCATACTTATAATTCTCCACAGCCTTGCCCTACAAATGTCCAGCAGGGAGCGAGGGAGAACGGGATCAATGCACTGAGTCATGCCTTACCTCCAATATATGCTACCGAGAACCCCCTGTTGGCCGTGTTCCTGTCCGTGTGGAGGACCAACAGCAGTTTGTTTCTAGTGGATGTTATGGGAGACAGCATCTCTCTCCCACACCACTTCCCCAGGAGGGAAGCTTTCTCAGTGCCTCCATCAAACACTGCCAGATGGTCGTAATCACAGCCATCTGTTAGGCTGTTCCGCCCCTCCAGAGCCAAGTCCAGGAAGAAGACTTTGATTCGGTATCCTGGGGGGAGCTGGATGGTCCAATGACATTTGATATTGTTGGGGTAAAAGTTGGGATACTGAGGACTGGAGAAATTTCCTTTGATGGCTGTGTATACTTCCTGGCATTTGCCTGGTTAGAAAAAGAAAATGTATTACCAATCAAACCAAAACCCCTGGGTGTGGAGGGAGCAGCTGCTGGGGGGTTCTCTTGATTTATTGCTAAAATATATCGCAACAAATTATCTTTTCCACATAAAGGTTTCACAGCCACATGCTGTACAGATCTACCCCAAACGTTCAAAGAGCTAGGGGGGCGTTAGCTGCACAATTGCGGCCAGACTCCACACAACGCAAAGGATTTCAAGAACAGTGATAACAACAAGCACCCATGCAGAGCTTTTCAACTGAGGACATCAGTGTGCTCTGGCAAAGAAGGGGAAAGGATCCTTATCCTCAATCTACAGACAGGGAAACAGCGAAGTTAAAAGCTTAACATGTCACATGACCAGGACATAGGCAGGGGTCACGGCTACAGGTCAGAGCAGGAGTCCGGGGGGTCAGGCCTAGGTTACCTGGAGTGAGGCAAGGCTGCGACTAAGCAGACACAGGGACTATCACAGCCACTGCACGGCTGCTGCAGCTGGGTTTCAGAGCCAGTCTGCTGACTCTTCCCACCAATCATGCATAGGGTGACCAGACAGCAAGTGTGAAAAATCAGGACGGGGGTAATAGGTGCCTATATAAGACAAAGCCCCAAATATCAGGACTGTCCCTATAAAATCGGGACATCCGGTCACCCTACTCATGCAGTGTGGCCTATTGGTCAGCCTGCTACAGGCCAGCTGTGCTCGTTAGGTTGCCTGGAGACTGGCTCTGCTGCTGCAAGCCCTGATTCCTGACAGTGCTACCCCAGTGAGGTCAGTGGGAGCTTTGCCATTGACTTCAAGGAAGCAGGCTACAGCCCTAACCAAGAGCAGGTGATCTTGTGGTTAAGGCCCTGGCCTAAGACACAGGAGCTGTAGGTTCACTTCCCAGCTCTGGTACAGGCTTCCTGTGTGACTCTGGGTAAATCCCCTGCTCTCTCTGTGTCTCAATTCCCCATCTGTAAAATGAGGCTGATACTGTTTCTCTACAAGGGTGCCCCATAAACATTTTTAGGAGGCTTAGATGCTACAGTAATTGGGTCTGCAGAAGGACCTAGATAGGAATGACTTGCTCAAGACCACACGGCGAGCCGGGGCAGCAGTGGGGATAAAACTCTTGACTCCTGAGTCCCAGTTCAGTAGCCCTGCCTGGTCAACCATGCTGCCTCTCTAGAATTAAGGTCTGAACACTCTTAAATTTACTTTTTATTTAAATGGATACGACACAGATGCTAGAAGGGCCCCTTCCACTCTCTGGGAGCCCCTCATATACTAAGGCTTACAATTCACAAGCATGACACCAAACCATTTCACTTGCTGGCCTGCAGGCAAAAGATCTTGCCATGGGTGGAGGAACAGTGAATTTATACTCCCTTTGTGAGAGCAACACTCTGGGACAGTGGTGGAGAAGGAGAGGGCCCAGAGGGCTTCCCATACATCTGGTAGCTTACACTGGACAAGCAGTTGCCTCCGTACCTGAGAAAAAATAGGCCTTGAAGCCTCTACCTCCTATGTTGAAGTCTGACTTGAACACCACCAGGAGCTCGTGCGTGGAAGAGACGATATCAGGGGGTTTCATATTCCCACAGTAGTGGCTGAGATGCATGTCCCCCATCGTGGGCCCATCATAGACGACCACGTAATCAAAATTGCATCCCTCGTTGTTTTCCATCTGAAAGTCAGTAAAAACCAGCTTGATGATGGAGTTGGGCACTGCCCGGATGATCCAGCGGCATTCGGCATTGTTGGGGTAATTCTCAGGGTAATCGGGGCTTGTTATCATGCCGGAAAGGCCAGTGAGCACTCCCCCACAAACATCTGGAAACAAACACAGATGGGTTACACACATAACACCTCCGAGAGAAGCAGAGGGAAGTCCCATGGCCCACAAAGGGGATGGAGAACATCCACACACATGCCTCAACCCTGGAAAGAGGAACAAAGGAGGCAAAGAAACAGCTTGGGGGTGTAGAAGGCTGTAGGTTGTCTCCAACTCCAGAAGGAAAAGAGGTTTCTTGCCAAATGAGCAGAGCAACCCAAGTTTCATTCCATCTGGAGACTGACGATGGACTAATGTACTGGGCCTGGGAGATTCCTCCTTCAGGGGGCATTGTAGAGAAGATGTTTTTTACTCTCCTGTCCTGTTTTTTACTAGTCAAAATGGTACATCACTTGATGCTCATTCAGCACTAAGGTCCCATTGCAGGGCTGAATTCTTCTCTTTGTTATACCTGTGCATCCCTGCTGCTCATTGCCCAGGTCTAACGACATAGTTAAGCCCCCAGAACCTTTATTCCTGGTGATGCTTCATAAGGAGGAAAGAGACCAGCTTGTCTCAGAGCCCAGAGAGTAAACTGTGGGCTGGACGTTAGAAAAGCCATCCTTTTTTAGTTGTAAACCGAGCACACTGGTGCTGGAAATCCCCATGCTAGGGGGAGGGATAGCTCAGTGGTTTGAGCATTGGCCTGCTAAATCCAGGGTTATGAGCTCAATCCTTGAGGGGGGCCATTTGGGGCAAAAATCTGTCTGGGAATTGGCCCTGCTTTGAGCAGGGGGTTGGACTAGATGACCTCCTGAGCCCCTAACATTCTATGATCTATAATAAACTTGGAGCCCCAGGATTTTGCAGACTCACTTTTCAGACCAGAGCTGCACTTTAAGCCCGATACTACGCAAGACCTATCATTTTTTGGGGCGGGATTTTTAGCAGAGTTTATTCAAACACCCTTAAACAGACCAGATTCACACCAGAACTGAGCCAGGTATTCATCACATCCCTAATTAGTTCACTCTGTATAATCCTTTAATTCTACTTTGTGGGACACAGTTTGTTTCAAAGGTGCTCGTGTAACAGTCTCTTTGTCCACTGCTACACAGCAAACCTAGAAGCCTTTCACCCAGGCGTTTCATGCATTAATCCTTTGAGGAAACTCCACATAAAACCTATTCCAACCTTTCCGGTAAGCTGCAGAAAAGCCTTGACTGGCCACGTGCTTATCTGAGTGGAATATGATGGACATGACATGCCAGGAAGAAGTAAACTGTGGAGGGGAGCTCTTGCCACAGAACTTTCCCAGGAGATTCCCCTCATCCTCGGAGAAGCCATTGTAGATTTTGAGGTAGTCGTAGTCACAGTTGTCGTGATATTCCAGGTCAAAATGGTCAAAGGTCAACAGGGCTGAGGATCCTTCTGTGACCACTATGAGCCAAGTGCACTCGGTGTCATAGGGGTAGAGTCCAGGGAAATTAGGGCTGGAGAAGTTGCCATATGGTGCGGCGAGGACTCCGCCACACTTGACACCTAGAGAAAACAAAACATTGCTTATACAAAACAAACAAACCACAGAATATTTATCTGCTTGGTAAATCTCCGAAGCCAATGATTTGCAAACCAGTTACAATAATTGCCCATTGTAGCTGTTTGCTCTTAAACAGCATCCAGGTTCCACCCCAGAAGTGTCTTGACTTCAGTGGTGCACAAAGTGATTTTCTGTATATTTGCAAAGTACTTCGGGCTAAAGAGAGGAGGAGCCCAAAAGTGGGATTTTAAGATGGAACTCAACGTGGTGGTGATGCTGTTGTGCCAAAGTCATTTACAGGAACAATAATTAATAGTGATTTATTAATCTATTTTCATTCAGGGATAGTTTGCTCACTCACTTCTCAATCCTTTGCCCCTCTAATCTCAGGATACTGGCCCCTCTCAAGTCATCGAGTTGTTTATATTATATCTATAGATCAGGGATCGGCAACCTTTGGCACGCGGCCTGTCAGGGAAATCCGCTGGCAGGCCGGGATGGTTTGTTTACCTGCAGCGTCCGCAGATGCAACCGATCGCAGCTCTCACTGGCCGTGGTTCACCGTTCCAGGCCAATGGGGGTTGCGGGAAGTGGCATGGGCTGAGGGATGTGCTGGCCGCCCCTTCCCAGAGCCCCCATTGGCCTGGAACGGCGAACCACAGCCAGTGGGAGCTGCGATCAGCCAAACCTGCAGACGCTGCAGGTAAACAAATTGTCCCGGCCTGCCAGCGTATTTCCCTGACGGGCCACGTGCCAAAGGTTGCCAATCCCTGCTCTAGATGAATACACACAGCTACACAGTAGAGCTTTCCCACTCTAACTAACTCATGCTCCCTGTTTGAAATCTCCCACCAGGAAACGAGCTCCATGTGGTCCTTTCTGTCCTTTTTCTTGCTGGAAAAAAAAACAGTGAATCTGAAACCAGTGGAGACACTGGCCTCAGTTGTACCCTGCTTGGAAAGCTGCCTTCACACTCCAGAAACCACTGACTGTCTGGGAGATGACAACAACAATACAGACTGAATCTAGAAGGCAGATCTAACAGCTCCACCACCCCATTCAGAAGGATGATGTGCTGGGTGGCCATTCCATCCGTCTCCTCTATGCAGCCCTCTCAGGTGGACCAGAGATGGTACTGTGCATGAAGCAAAGTATCTTTTTGGAACATCAGGAGTCACGAAACATCAAGAACCACAGTAAAGTATCCTGCCACCCCCGATACACAACAGCAACCGCACGATGTTCCTGGCTACCATTGAGCATATGGAGAACTAGCTGGGGCCTGTATTTTCCCCAGAAGGGGACCGGACCATCAATTTACATTCAAACATTGTCTTTTAATCAGTGGAAGAATATTGCATTGAGGAAAAGTCCACAGAAGGAGCTTGTTTGGAAAAGGCGTCTGTGAGAAAATATACCCCTGAATTCACCTCTTGCACTCTGTTGTAACAATCTTTGTACAAAGTATGCCTCATGAGATGTCATTTGAAAATTCAGAATTTGCTGGGCATTATTGTCCTGGTAAAACACGTGTAGCAACATCGTGTGTAGTTATAAGTTTCTACTAAAACATGTTCCAAGTCTGGGGGTGGCCAAACCAGTCCCTCAGAGACAAAGGGTAAGCTGACACCTCAGACAGGCGTAAACAAGGCCAATAGGCCAGTACCTGATAAATGGCCATTCTTTGGCAGGAAAGGAGGTATGGGTGAAAAATCTATATCTTAGCAAAAAAACAAAAAACAAACAAAAAAAACAAACAAACAAACAAACAAACAAACAGCAAGAAGTTCTAATCCAAACAGACTTTTTGTCTCCTGAATCTCAGTTGGAAATACTTTCCAAGGGAGAGACCGACACTATAAAAAGGGGGACAAACACACCGAGGGACCTCACTCCCTTCTCCTCCTCCTCCCTCTCCCTCTCTCTCTCTCCACCAATTCACTGCACCAGAAGGAACAAAGGAAGCAGACATTACACAGAAGATTGTCCTGGCCTAAGAAGTTCAGCCAGTAAGACTGTTGAGAATATGTGGTGAGAAAAACTGTGCTTTGAATTTATCATAGTTTATTAAGTTAGGCATTAGTTGTGTTTGATCTTTATGTTTCTTGTAACCATTTCTGACTTTTATGCCTCATTACTTGTATTCACTTAATTTTATCTCTTGTAGTTAGCACACTTGTTCTATCTAAACAGGTGTGTTTGAATTGAAGTGTTTGGGCAAATCCATTTGGTGTTACAGGATTTGTGCATATCATTTCTCTTAATAAAATGCAGGACTTTATATGAGCTTGTATAGTCCGTGAGAGGGCTGGGCAGTACAGTACATACATTTCTGGGGGGAAATCTGGAAGTGGGAATGTGCTGGGGTCACCCTGCAATTTAATTCAGGCTGGCGGGATGCAAATGCACACAGACATAGCTGGGAGTGATTTATATGCTAAAGTGAGCAGTCCGGAAGTGGAGGCAACAACAGCAAAGCAGTATAAAGAACACCCCAGGTTAGAAGGCAGGAGTGACACAGTTACTTACTAGTCTAGATTATATCCTGGGTATGTCACAGCATATAAACACCTGGCCCCTGAAAGCATGAACTGTAGAACAAAACCACTGTCAAAGTAGGTGAGTATTCAGACCTGTCAGCATTCTTCTTTTAACTTTCATCTTTCAAGTGCTAATATGTTGGGGGGGGGGGGAGAATATTTAAAGCTGGTATCTGAGAATCTAAGCTAAAAGAAACAGGGGATCTTCTCCCTGATAGTTCATGCTGAAAACAGGATGCACATTCTTTGCAGTACTCTGAAGAGAGATACTGAATCTAAAGAAGATGATGCTGCATCTCACACAACCAGGTTGAATGAATGGCAGCCAGAAGGCACGAAGAAAGCTCTTGGATTCAGCTCAAGGATCCTTGCCTGGGCACCACTGTTTCTTCCTTCATGTTCACGCCGTTGTCATAGCCTTGGCCGTGGCAGTTCTGAAGCTTTAGTTTATTCTCATTCCAAATGTTCATAAACACTTTTGTTTGGTCTTTTCCAGTGGAGTCATCCACAGGATGGAAACAGATAACGTGTCCCTTTACTTGGATACAGCCATCCTCATCATCAACAAATCTTACTGTAAATGACATCTTTTCACTGTGACTAATGTCGGAAGTGCATCCATTATTACGGCGTCATACTTTGCTTTGACGAGACGCATCAATATGTTATCAAGCACCTTCCTTGCCAAAAGGTCAATCAATTCATTTTGAATTGTTCTGCTGTGGTAATGGTCCATAGCTTCTTTACAAACTACTTGACGTAGGTGCTCACGCATGAAATCATATTTCCCAAGGAGCTTGACCAAACTGAGGAAATTACTGTTACGTTCAGTGAACAACTTGTCCAATGAGCCCCAGAAAGCCAAATTATTCTTTGCAAGGAAGAGGGTAATTGAGATCAGACACTTGAGCACGTTCCTACAATGCTTGTTTCTACATTAAAATGCTCTGCTTTTCTGCGTCTATGCATTCATTCAGCTTGAGCCTGGATTCACCCTCCGTCCATTTGGAGTAGGCCACAAAATGGCGGCGTGACTTTTCATGTTGCTTCAGAGCATCAGTTAAGCTATGTCGATAATTGCACACAGAAAGCACACCAACGATTTGGCATTCTTGTCAAATATTTTGCAACACAAACAGACCACTTTGTCAGTTGATTTTGAGTAAACTAGCCAATGCTGATTCAGTTTCTCGCCATTCTTGAGCCTTCTTCCACAGTGTGACTTTGAGAAGTGTCACTTCTGTTCATTTACTGGAAATGTCATATCCTCGATTTTGCTCGGCTCGTTCAAAACTGTATGATCAATATCGGCAGAGTTTAGGATTGCCAGTCATAAAGCAGGATCTGATGTATCGATTTGTGGTGTGCAATTTTTTTCACTGCTGTTTCTGTCATCATGCGAGGCTGATTCTTCTATATAGTTTCTCTCTTTTCATGTAAACCAGATTTTTCTTTATCATCAGTCTCCTTTTCATGTGAGCCACATTCTTCTTTATCATCACTCTCCTTTATATCGCCAGGAAAACTGGACGATTCTCCATCACTTTCCTCACATTTCCATTTCTTATCTTCAGGAAAATCTGCTAATTCCTTAGCAATAGGACTTCCATCACTTACACTTCGCTCCTCAATTTCTTCTGCACTGGGACGATCACTACTGCCTAAAGCCCGGCCTATGTTGTTCGGTTTCAGATATTTTCCCATCAAATTTGCCCCTTGCTGCAAACTAGATTGCAATTGCGCATTTTGCTTCCTATACTGAGCTCCTGAAGGCTTCTTCAGGGACATCTTTTATTTTCTTTAGGAGAAAACAGAGAGTGTTAGGGAGAGCAAAAGTCTATGTTCCGCAGTCTTAGAAAGTCATCAAACATTACGTGTTAAGCATGGCAAAAGAAGTAACAGTATTTATTTTAAATTGTTGCATAGAAAGGGATTTGGTAGTTATCTCTGTCATCTCATTAAATTTGTCCTTTATTAGACACTATTTACACGCTTCAAGTCTTAAACCACAAGTACACTTCCACAATTACACAATAAAACAAGGCTCCCAATATCGCAACTGGGCTCTCATTTCGTTCTTATATCTCACTGCCTGACTGGCAACGCCCCACCCCTTATACACCCACGAGGGCATGGCTGACAACATTCTAGGAGGTTCTAGGAAAAATTAGTTCTCAGGAAGTCTGGAAGGTTCCATGAGATTCTACAAAGGTCCAGAATATTTTAGAAGGTTAGTAAAAAATGAATAAGGAATACCTGAAACATTTTACTTCAAACGTTCTATTTTCCCTTTTATTGCTAACAACAAAAACAGCACCCCAAGCCCAGTGCCCCCCCTCCCCCCAAGCCCAGTACCCCAGGCAGTAGCCTGGATCGCCTTCCCCTAAATCTGGCCCTGTATACCACATTTGGGAGCAAAGTAATATCCTTTGTCCCTTCTGAGGGACATGTGTAGATTCCCAAACAAGTCTATATGCTCTCAGTCTGGGCAAAGTCTATTGCAAATCAATAACTGGCCATTGCACATTGCTTTGCATTATGCTTAGCAGTGCTGTGACCTGCTAAGGAGGGAGGATCTCCGCATAAATGTGCATTGTGATGAGCAGTCAAAGACAAACGGTGAATGTACATTTGCGTGTACATTTGCCTGCGCACCCGGTAGGATGGTCAGATAGCAAATTGACATGGTAATTACCAGGGATAGGCGATAAAGTAATGTAGGGAAGGTATTAAACTAATAATGTTATTGAAATAAATAGCAAAGCGGGGAGCCTGCAGGAGGAGTAAAGGTTACTTCAGAGACAATTACTAATGAATTAATAGCTCAGTGCTTCAAGGTACTTAAGTGAGCGCAGTAAGTGACAGTGGTTCATGAGCAGCCAGCATCGTGTGAGGACTTTGGATTAAGTGGGAGGTTCATTGAATTCTAGTGGACTTATTTCATGTTGCAGAACAGATGGCAGTGTGGTCTAGTGGACTGGCAGTCAGGAGATCTGAGCTCTAGCCCTGGCCCTGCCACTGACCTGCTGTGTGACCTTAGAGGTGTCATCTCACCTCTCTGTGCCTTGGTATCGCCTCTGATTAGACTGAAAGATCTTTAGGGCAGGGAGTGTCTCTGACGATGTGTACATACAGTGCCAAGCACAATGCAGCCCCAAACTCAGCTGGGACACCTTGATGTTATTTTATACTATGATATAATAATTATAATGAATACATAAATGGGCAAAGGGGGACAACCCACTGGCCCAGCCCCACCAGATTTAGCAATTCAAGGCCCACGAGGTTGAATGACACATCCAAGCTGGCTGGAGTTGCAGTAATTTTGACTGACAGCTCAGGTACATGTTCCTGGAGGAGTCAAAACACACAGGGAAGCTGCCGTGTGCCTGGGGGCTTGACACAGACCTGGTTTTGAGCGACGTTCTGGATGTGGTGCTGCACCCACGTGAGCACTTCTGCTTCTACTACTTTTGCCCCATCCCACTTGAGGCCACCACGGAGGTGATGTGTGCCTTGTAATTCTGTGTGCAGTGTGCATGGAGTAGCAATGCAGCATCCCCGCACCTGTGTCCACTCATTTCTCTTCCAGCAAGGAAATACCCCAGCCTTAGGCTTGATCCTGCAAAGTACCGAGTACCCTCAGCTCTGACTGGCTTCCAAGGCACTGAAGGGATCAGCTTCTGACAAGAGTAGTTCCCAGAGTCCACATCTTTCCCGACTCCTCAGACACCAGGACAGCTCCAAACTCTTGCCCGTCCTTTGAACTGAAATCAAACCCTGGGAGGATCAAGAGGGGGTAGCTTAACTTTTGGGTTGCTCATGCTTTGTGCACCTTTGGCTTCCTAGCTCCACTGGGAGATGCTGGTGCCACAGGACCTCCAACCCCAAGCAGCCAATCTTTCAGGTTCTTCTCCGAACTAAACTGAGTCCGTGAACTCCTGGCAGCTCCCCCACCAGTAGCAAGAGCCTTTGTGTAGAAAATAATGTTTGAGGAAGCCCAGTTATGAGATACAAGCACTGATTGTCGGTGAAAATGTGACAGATTTCATGGCCTGATCTAAGAGACACATATTCTTAGTCCAGGATCAAGTCCACATTGCATTCATTTTACAGACAAGACAGAGCTAAAACTCTGAACTAAAAACAGCTCTTAACTTTGCTGAAGTTCTGATGTAGGTCCAGATTTTGTGACATGCCTCTGTGTCTTTCTAATGAGCATCTGAACTCCTCCAAAGGAGGGAGTGTGAGTCTCTCTAGTTAATTTAGTGACAAAACCAAGCTGTCAATATCTGACTCTACAAAATCCTTAATGTGGCAGTGCTTTTTAGCCAGAATTTCCTCTGCTAGACTTTCCCTACTTCTGAACTAGTTTAAAAGAAGAGTTTCAGAGTAGCAGCCCTGTTAGTCTGTATCCTCAAAAAGAACAGGAGTACTCCTGTTCTTTTTAAAAGAAGAGTAATTTGTTGTGGTGGTGGGTTTTTAGAAAAATAAATACTTAGAGAAGCAAACAAATATTTCAGAAGAGTAACTGTAAACAGATGTAGAGACTTCCACATTG
Source organism: Trachemys scripta elegans (assembly GCF_013100865.1). Taxonomy (NCBI): domain Eukaryota; kingdom Metazoa; phylum Chordata; order Testudines; family Emydidae; genus Trachemys; species Trachemys scripta. The sequence continues at coordinate 96,721,094 of NC_048305.1, read as the reverse complement.
CTACCCCTCAATCTTTAGCAAACTAAAAGAGTGAACCATAAAATCAACCAAGCAACATTCTAAAGCATTTTATCCTGTGTCAGTGACTGTCAAGGAAAAAGTAACTTCCCCCAGACCAGACACATCGCTACACAGAATCATAGAATATTAGGGTTGGAAGAGACCTCAGGAGGTCATCTAGTCCAATCCCCTTCTCAAAGCAGGACCAACACCAACTAAATCATCCCAGCCAGGGCTTTGTCAAGCCAGGCCTTAAAAAGTTCTAAGGATGGAGATTCTACCACCTCCCTAGGTAACCCATTCCAGTGCTTCACCACCCTCCTACAAATAAGATCCAAGTGCTGATGAATAAGTTAATGGCACAGGATTCTACTGATGCAGTTGAAATATTTCATTTCTATAGTTAAAAAGAAAATCCAGAATTACCACACTGCTTTAGAGCCAGGCCTTCAGCTGGTGTACATGATCCATTGATTTCAATAGAGACACCAGCTGAGGAACTGGCCCATACAGTCTACTGTGTAAACAGTTGGGATGATGCAGCAGAAACAGGGCAGGGGTGCCGCCAGCAAGGGACAAGGGTTAATCAGCTTGACATAAGCAAAAAAACCCCAGAGCAACTGCAAATGCCCCCAGCCTGGCACTCAACTCAGTCCTATGACCCTAGGGGCAGGAGGAGCCCTGCCATTCACCACCTGTCTTCCAAGCAGTCATTTGATAGCCTATCCCCTGAGCACATGTGCAAGAGGGGGAAGAAGTTGGGCTGAGTTTAACCCCTTGCTTGCTGGAGAATTGGGAGCAGCGCTGCCCCAAGCCACGTCTGCACACTGTAGTGTCTATACATTAAAAATCTAAATGAAAAGGAGACATTTACAAATGAGTAAATACGGTAATAATAATAACGCATAACAATACGGAAGGGCTTGGCCTAGAACTGCTTCCTCACACGTCTAGTTCCTTCGCAGCCAATGAGACTGTGTGTGTGTAAGGATGGCTCATGTGAATAAGGGCTGGCAGGATCAGGCCCTAAAACAACATCAAATATTGATAAACCAGACAGAATATCAAAAAGCCCATGAAACGGGCATCGTTCGTTCATGCATACACACTGCAGGTGACCTAGGAGCGTGCCTGCTGCGAGAGTCCTGTAAGAGCTACCCCAGCTGGACATCAGACTGAAGGAGCCCCTGGAAGTTAACCCTCGGTGCTTTGGTGCTCAGCACAGCTAAACAGAGTCTTACCTTCCTTAGCATGCATCCTGTTTGCCACCCACAAGAAAGTCATTGCCACAAGACACCCGATGTGAATATGCCGCATCCTCAGACACAGCTGTGCTACGAAGCAAACAAATGTACTGTCATGAAACAGCAAGGATATGCTCAAAGCCACCTCGCTGGAAAAAAAATAAAAAATAAAAAGTAGGAGGCCGGTAGAATTAATAGTGGAATTAATAATTCATTGCGTGTTTGAATTAGTAACCTGATCTCTTCCTTGCTCCCTTCACTTGGTTTTAATGATCTGGATCAAATGTCCCTAGGATTTACACTGTACCAGATACCTTGTCAATACGCCATATTTAGAAGAGATATGAATGTTTCGGCTATGGTATATAACTGCAGTAAGGCTGTGCTGACAACATACCCTTCTGGGGCTATGAAAATAATTTAGTTCACAATGCAAGACAGTGAACCAAAATGGGAATTTCAGCCTTAACACAGAAAAGTACCTTAGGAATTAACTTGATTTATACTGCGGCACAGGCACTCGCTGCACAAAGCCAACTGTTGATAAAAGCAAAAGAAACAGAGAACATATTTTAGTCCATATTTTTAAACAAAAACCACATTTCACTGCTGTTCCCAGAGATGTCATGCGATGCGCATATCAAAGATCCAGGGAGCTTCCGAGGCAAAGGTGCTTGCTCGCTTATCCGCCCAAAGGCTTGGGCTGGTTAGTTAGTCCTAACTGCAATTCAAAACTGCCAGTGAAATAACAGAAGGATTTTGTGCTGCACAGCAGGGCCTGGAAGGGGGAGGACGTTTAACCAGCATTTAGCTGGTGAAAAGTGGATGAGAAAGGGCAGCCAATTTTCTTGGCTATGTCTTGTATCTTGGCTTGAGTGGCAAAAAGCAGCACAGTCTGAAAACCTGGCAAGATTCTGGCAAAGGTTGGTGGTTTGTTACTACTTGTGAATATGGTTGGACACAGCCTGATGTTGGAAAAAGGAGACCTGTGTATATTCAAGTGGGAACAAGGCAGGTTTGCTTAGCTAAGAATGTCCTGAAAGATTTGCCTCTAAAAGATTGCACAACAATTCTTTTAAATTGACTTCCTTCCCCCCTAGCGTCTCAACTCGACTTCCCATTTTAATATATTGCTTTTTAAAAAAGAGGGACTAACAAGATGCATCTGCTACGATCAGACCCTGTGTCCTCTTTGTTTTATTCCTCACCCTTTCTTTATGGTCATCTTTCTTTATGGATGCATTAACAGGTGTGTTGTGAGCAAGACACGAGAAGTCATTCTTCCGCTCTACTCCGCGCTGGTTAGGCCTCAGCTGGAGTATTGTGTCCAGTTCTGGGCACCACATTTCAAGAAAGATGTGGAGAAATTGGAGAGGGTCCAGAGAAGAGCAACAAGAATGATTAAAGGTCTAGAGAACATGACCTATGAAGGAAGGCTGAAAGAATTGGGTTTGTTTAGTTTGGAAAAGAGAAGACTGAGAGGGGACATGATAGCAGTTTTCAGGTATCTAAAAGGGTGTCATAAGGAGGTGGGAGAAAACTTGTTCATCTTAGCCTCTAAGGGTAGAACAAGAAGCAATGGGCTTAAACTGCAGCAAGGGAGGTTTAGGTTGGACATTAAGAAAAAGTTCCTAACTGTCAGGGTGGTTAAACATTGGAATAAACTGCCTAGGGAGGTTGTGGAATCTCCATCTCTGGAGATATTTAAGAGTAGGTTAGATAAATGTCTATCAGGGATGGTCTAGACAGTATTTGGTCCTGCCATGAGGGCAGGGGACTGGACTCAATGACCTCTCGAGGTCCCTTCCAGTACTAGAGTCTATGAATCTATGAATCTCTTGCTGTGTTTTGTCTCTCAGATTGTAAGCTCCTAGGGGCAGGGACATGCCCCTCTTTAGTGTCTGAAAAGCACTATATACATCTCTGGTTATTTTTAATAATTATTTGTATTACAGTAGCATGCAAAGGCCCCAACTGAGATTAGAGCCCCATTTTGCTAGCCCCTGTACATGCATATTGAAAGACTCAGCCCCTGCCCTACAATCTGAATAGACAAGACAGGCAGCAGGTGGAAGAAAGGCAGTATTATCTATATTTCACAGATGGAGAACAGAGGCATAGAGAGATGAAGTGACTTACCCTACGTCACACAAGAATTCTGTAGCAGAGCAGTTCTGGACTCAGCTCTCCTGAGTCCGTTTTTCTTTATGTGGTACCATCTAAACAATAAATAGTTACGTGTAAGAGGACCAGGGTTTGGTTCATGGGCGTGTCTCACTTGGCTTTCATCTCCCGCTGTGCACAGATAGGTTGCTACCACTGCAGGTTTGTTGTTGAACTCCTCTGTTGATTTTTTTCTAGCCCAACCTCCATGAATGCTGAGAACTGTTTTACAGGGCTCACTTATAAGAATGCATTAGCATTTCAACTGAGGGAAGCAGGGGTTATTTGGTACTGTGTTAGGTACATACCAATGCCCAAGTTAGCCCTGGACTCCCTAAGCAGGGGACACCGCCCTTGTTAAATGTGGTGCGTGGTATGCTCAGGGAAAACGCCACGTCTTCAGCAGATGATGGTGTCATATCCTTACCATATATCAGTGCTGGTGAAAGGTGCTGAGCTGGCAGTCTTGGAAACCAGAGTCCTCTCTTCACTGATTCCTCCATGTCGTCAGCCTGATGGGAAGGGATCACTTCTGAGGGATGAGGATAATTAAATCTCAGGCCCATTCTGCCTTGGGAAGGATAAAGCGGAAGATATTAAGTACGATGATGGTTTTTCTGATGTGGTCACTCAGCCCCTAAGAACAGGACTGGGACCCATCAAGTCACTTCACACAGGAATTCCAACATTTGTAAGATAATGCCAATCTGGGATAGAATTCAATCCAAGATCTTAAAGGCTCTGTATTCCATCACCAACTCGCATCCCATGCCTTTATTCAGACAATAGCCCAGCCATGTTCTTTGTTAATTTAATTTTATTGCTAGTCTCATGATACCTGGTACTTTTCTGAAATCCTCAGCTCCTGGAGAAAAATGCTTACATGCGAACCTCGGCTTTTCATTTAAAAAAAAACCAGTACGTTTCTAGCCTTTATGGCTGCAGAGAAAAGCTTGAGAAATGTGGCCTGAGCGTAAAGTAAAGGTTCAGACAACAGAAGCTCAAAAAGAAGAACCCAACCATAATTTTTATCTCATGATTTTTAAGCCAATCAGTCATCATGCTCATTCCCTCAACAATGTTGTGTATTGACCTGATTATTCCTGCAAGTCACATATTTTGGGTTGATCATTCTACCAGGAATGATGACTCTGATAGTGGTATTCAGTGGTTACCAATCAGGGGAGATGGGCAAAATACTAGATCTCCCATCTCTCATTGGACATTGATGCAAAGCATTCCAATGTTAAGTCCAAAGAGGTTCATAAATATTTTATACCAGATCCAGGTCACATGGGCTCACATGAAGTTTGAAAATCTTGGTGGGGGCAAAAGGCAAGGGTCAGGGTCAATGGCTTTGTGCTCATTCTGCATGACTGAATCTACTTATAAAGCATCAGCTTCTATGGGTGCTAGGTGTGAGCTCATAGGGGGACTGGGACTAGAAGTGGGGCTTGGGGCGCTGCTGGAGAATACCATTTGGTCTTTCCAGGCTCAACGGTGAGAGAGAGCAAGTGGGCACCATGATAGGGTGTTTACCCCACACTGGCATACAAGAGGTTACTAAAGCCCTAGGGAGGCTGCGCGGGAAGGGAAGCAGCCAATAGGAGAGAGGCTGCGAGGAGCAGTCAGTCAGGGCCCAGGAGTCTCACAGAAATGGAGCTGCAGGCAGAGCAGAGGTCGGTTGCTGCTGGGAGCACAAGAGGGGAGAACTGTGTCCCTAGCACTCTAGCAGGCTGAAAGAAAGCTAGCAGCACGGACAGGTCAGTTGCTGGCAGGGACCGGGGGAGCAAGGGAGAACTCCTGGCTGGCTCCAGGGACTGAGCAGCTGAGGGCTCTGAGATAAGGGCAAAGGAGGAGCTGGGGCCATGGGGAAGTGTCTAGGGAATCGTAGCAGTGGTGAGAGGAGCTAAAGGAACAGCAGGAGGCTGCGATACACAGGGTCCTTGGGCTGGGACCTGGAGTAGTAGACGGGCCTGGGTCCCTCCAACTCACCACAGGGAAGTGGCAGGATTTGGACTGCAATACTAACCGCCAAAAGGGGGAAACACAGATGGTGACCTGGCCGAAGGGTTGAGCCATGAAGAGGACACTGCAGTTCCTGGGGCCGTGGGAAGGGCTGCAGACAGACAATGGGGACAGAGCAACAGTGTGCATGCCACGGATGGGAGGGAATCGGCATCGAGCTAATCCCCAGGAGGCAGCGCCGGACCAGCGGTGAGTGATGCCCTCTGACAGGCACAGTCTAAACGCACTGGCCAAGTGCAGCCTCAAAGTATGCTCATGGACAGCCAGCTAGCACCAAAAACCTCCCAGTCAGAGGTTCACAGACATGAACAGAACTTGTCTGGGCCTCTGCTGGTTCAGTCACCGTCATCCTCACTCAACATCAGTGGGAATCTCTAGAGTAAATTAGCAATGGACGCTGCTGGCATCTGTACATTGCTTTCCCTCCTGTAGCAGGATTACCATCCCCAGTGCCCTGGGGACGTCCCGAGACATTATGAAACCATCGGTCAGGAGGCACCGTGGAAGCACAGAGCCACCACAAAGATGGTCCTGGCTTCCAATAAATCTCAGGAGAGCTGTGCATTTTAGGGTTGAACCCCTTTCCTTGTGGACTGGCGGGTGGGGCAACCCGCTGCTTCCAAAGAAAAATTGGTCCAAACCGACATTCGTCCAAAGATACTGAGGGTACGTCAACAGTGCGATAAAAAAACCTCTGGTACTGAATCTCAGAGTCAACTGCCCCGGGCTCGCGGTGCTATAAAGTAGCAGTGTCAACATTCAGGCTTGGGCTGCAGCCCACACTCTGAGACCCCACGAGGGTCTCAGATCTAGGGTGACCAGATGGCAAGAGTAAAAAATCGGGATGGGGATGGGGGATAATAGGTGCCTATATAAGAAAAAGCCCCCAAAATTGGAACTGTCCCTATAAAATCGGGACATCTGGTCACCCTACTCAGATCCCAGGCTCCCCCCCGAGCCCGAACGAATACACTGCAATTGTATAGCCCCGCAACCCAAGCCCTGCAAGCCTGAGTTAGCTGACCTGGGCCAGCGGTGCTCTTTTATTACAGTATAGACATACCCTGAATTTCCTGTCTCCTATTATTATTGTATTGTATTACAGAAGCTCCCAGAGGCTCCAGCAAATATCAGGGCCCCATCGTGCTAGGCACTGTACATACGCATAGCAAGAAACTGCCCCTGCCCCAAAGAGCTTACACTAGACAAGGCACAGAGTTGCATGGGAAACTGAGGCACGGAGGGGTGAAGTGACTTGCCCAAGGTCGCACAGCAGGTCAGTGGCAAAGCTGGGAATAGAAACCACATTGCCTGCCTCCTCTCATTCCTTATCCTCCTGACCACGCTATTTCCCATGGAAATAACCCCTACAGGAAACAATTTAGTCCTAGGACCTTGCCATATGTTATAATTTTATGACCTCAATGTAGGCAGCATCCCTGAACTGCTTTACTTAATATCGCCCCCTCAGATTGCTATGGATGTTAGTTTCACCAGCCGCACGCTCCGAAGCCAGGAAGAGTTTATGTTTACAAAGGGAGAACCATGCCAAAGGACCACCAATTTTGTCAATAAAGGGCCGGCTTTCTAATGGTTAATAGAGTAACATCTCACCAGCTGACTGAGGGAGAACAAAGCAAATGCTATGTAAATAATGCCTCTTTCTCCTGCTCTCTCTCCAGAGAAGGAAATGCAAATCTTGTTTGCCTTAATGTTTATGGAGGGTGGAGGTCTGGAGAGAGTCAACACAGTAGCCAGAATCAGTAACTGGAGGAGTGTTAGCCATCCATTTTGTACACACTGGAGGGCAGACGTCCTGTTAAGCAGAAGTGGCTTCATTTTATTTTAACTTAATCTGGTCAGTGTTTAACGTGGCTGTCACAAGGAGAGCAAAGCGCCTTGAACCGAGGCTACACCAAGGCCAGCTGCAGGTAGGACAAAAACAATTCTTCCTATCTGTCAGTGAGTAGAGTGTCCCCATCCCTGGAGCCCGTGTGATACACTGGGTGATGGCTGTCGTGTAGCCCTGTTGTGTAGACATTAGGGCTGTTACCTTCTGCCTGCACATTTTTACACATTTACCTTTCTTAATACAAAATGCATTCCAGATTTGCAAAGGGAAAATCTTTTTGGTACATTGAGGGACTGACTCTGCTCGCACAGATTTACACCTGTGTAACTTGGGGGATCTGATGGGAGTTACTCCGTATTTACAGTCCTGAAAGCGAGCCCAGAACTGGGTCCTGACTCTCCTGGCCACTACTATTGGCATTCTCAACATGAGATAATACACGTGAGCAGCTCTAAGACAGGCAGTGAAAGAGTAATGCCATTTAGAAATGTTCCAGGCAATATAACAAGCACATCGTTTACCAAAGGCAACCCTGAAAACAGTAATGTTTATGTGTCTGCCTTGTAATCTAAGGAAGAAGCAGGTCATTTAGTCTACACCATTCAGATGAATTCTGTTTTGAAATCTGATTGGGTGAGACAGCCCAGTCCTAGTCTTTAAAAAGTGGTCTTGGCTCCAAGATTTCCAAAACCAGGGATTAGTGATTTTGGATGACTCTGTTTTTTGGGTGCTCAACTTGAGACACCTTAAGGGACCTCATTTACAGAGGAGGGTGTTCAGCACCTTCTGAAAATCCCCTTCTGGCAACTCAGGCTGGGCACCCAAAACCACTAGCCACTTTTGAAAACAGGGCTCCAGGTCAGATGGGGACAGTGCACCTGACTTTTAAAACTTGATAGACTGGTAATCGCTCCTAATTAGTGTGGTTGTTTCTCAAAGACAGTTGGTAGCCTAGAACTAAAGATAGCAAATCCACCCAATAAAGAAAGTACTGAAGATGAATGGTGACTCATAGGCAAGAAATTGATTATTACCGAAAACGTTAAGACCTCGGTGAATTACAATGTTCTTGCTCGACAGCTCATGCTCCTTTTTGTGCAGACTCTTGTAAAGCGGATGTAATCAGCTGAGGATAATCAAGACTTTGTGTTGCTTCTGAAAGATTTGCTTCTCGTGCGGTGCCACATTAGCCAGGGAAACGCAGAAGACAGCAAGCGTGTCATCTGTTTCCCTCCTTCTAAGGGTGAAATTCTCTGCTGCAGCAACAAAACAACACTCAGATGAATGCCAGGAAACCAAAAGACCCAAAGGCTTCAAAAGAAAGAGTGACAGGTGCTAAAAAAGTCACCTTCAATGCAGCAGGAAGAGAAGAAAGGGCCGTCTCTAAATCTAAGCCAGTAAGACATGTTGCATTTATTAATTAAGCAATAGGGATCGATACCCAAGACATTTCTTGTGGATTAATGTCCAGCTGGGAGGAGCTGACAGCCTGAGGGACATGAACACCAATCTGTCATTAATCCCCAGGAAATGCTCTCTGCCAAGGTCATTAAGTGCCTGGATTTATTTTATGGGTGATAATAACAATAATCATACTTCCTCCCTTGACCCCCACCCCAGCTGAAGTGCTATGCAACAGCAGCAAACCAAATACAGTACAGTGTACACATGAATACAGATTTCCCTCTTCAAATACAAACACTCAACATGTGTGTGTGTGTTCTATTTAACATCAGGGAGGAAAAGGCATTCAGCTACTGTGGTGCAGGGTCCCATGTAAGAATTAGATTCACTAGCCAGACGATGCATCCACACCCAGAAATGCAGGGCATTCACTACCCCCCTTCACACTCACTGTGGGTGGCTGGGATGTGCCGTGGGATGTGTGGGGTTGGGTGGGGTTTACCTGTTTGGTTAAAGGGTCCAATTCGTATTTTTGTTATCTTAACTTGGGGGCAGGCGAAGGGTTTGAGCTGCCAGGGCAGGATGGGTGGCTAGCAGCTCAGTGAATGCGTCACAAAATTCCATTTGGGGAAGCGTCCAAGATGGACGCCATGGACCAGATGCTCCTGCAGCTGGTGTCATGACACCGGCACGTCTCTTCACTCAGACATCCACACGCACTCACTTCTTGGTCCGTATATTCCCCTTAAGTCCCCAGGTGCTCTTGCTGCTGGCGGTTACTCACCTTCCAAGCTTCAGATGGGCACAGAAACCACAAGAGCTTCAGAAGCCACAACTTCTAAACCAGCCGCTGTCAGCCTGAGGGGCCTTCTAGCCGCCCAGCGACTCACTAAGGAATTTAAGGTACTGTGATTATTGCTGTAGAGATGCTCCCAATAAGAGCCACTTAAGAGCAAGGCTCCAGTGACCCCCTGGTTCTGCTGTGTCCCATAGCAGTAACCATCCTCTTCGAGCAGACACCAGGAGGATTCAGAACAGGAGCGAAAGAGGCTGGTATTGCTGCTAAAAGCATCTATACCCAGGTCCTGTTAATGGACACAAACAGTAAAGCAAAGTCTGGGGCCCTGCTGCCCAGTGCCACCTCCACAACTCCCAGCCCTCTGCAGGCCCACACCCAACACCAGCAGGTGATCATCCCCCACAGGCAGTGGGAGAAAGCCCAGTGGTTTTGACCAACCCCATCACTGTCAGGCTGGCTCTGACTGCAGAGGTTTGAAGCTGTGCTGTAGAGCTCCTGGCCCTCGCTAGCATGGTTAACAGAGACATCTGCATGTGCCCCTTTCCTGGGGCACATGCTCGGTACTGGAGTGCATCCCTGACTCTCTTTATCATCCCACCTACCCTTTGAAACTGGCCTCTGCTAACATGATTGGCCCTGGGATTAAATCCATTTTACTCACGGCAGGAATCGATGATGATGTTTTTAACTCCCCCCACCCCCCATGTAGCTTACCTGTTTAAGGCAGCTGCTAGCAGTGGACTGGCCATTGACTCTGTGGTCCAGCCACAGCCACTGTTTTCTGGTGGTGAGGGCTCAGGTAAAACATATAATGCCTAATACTGGTGCTCAGGCGTTTTCTGTTGGGCGCCAGTACCAGGATTTACAGTATAGCTAGAGGTGCCAGCTAATAGTCTGACACTGGATAGCTCCCATCTCAGCCACACAGTGTATTAAAGCAGCCTACTCCCCTTAGTTAAACAAACAAAGCCCGAAGGAGCCCTTAGAAAAGTGCTACAATAGGAGCCGAGATGTTAACCACAGAGTCTGGGACAAATTCCAACTCTGGCAATGACATTCTAGCTAAATTCCCCTAGCCCAGGGCAGGGAGTAAGGGGAGCTGGGGTCTGTTCCCAGCTCAGCCACTGACCGTCTGTGTAACCTTGTCAAATGACAGCCTCTCAGCTGTAAAACAGGGATACTGAAACCGGGACCTGCCTCATGGGGATGGAGTGAGGCTAAACTCAGTAGTGTTCATAAGGTGCTTTGAGATCCCCTTATAGCAAACAAAATAAGGCTGTATTTGGATGTTTATCAGTCAAAGGCAGGCTATGTGAATATAGATAGTTCACTATGGCTGTGAATATAGTCTTGTTCTTCACTCCCTGCCCTAAAATGTTGTGTATTGTTGCTGCCTTCAATTCCAGAGGTGGCTGTATTGCAGTGGTAGGTGAAGTGATCCCTTCCCTGCCTCACAGGGACACTGCAAAGCTTACTAAGATCACCTTTGTAAAGTGCTTTGAGATCCTTTGATGAAAGATGCTGAAGAATGGCGAAGTGGTACCGCAATGTCTGCAGGCCCCATTGTACAGAGCCGTGCACGTGCCCACAGTCAGACACTCCCTGCCCTGAAGAGCTGCCCAGTGTGTGGGTATGAAAGGCGGGCTGGAGCTTTGTTGTCTTGCTCGTGTATCTTAGCACCTGATAAAGCATGCATTTGACTTGTAGAACCGAGCCACTCTGAAAAACAAGTCAAGACTCCAGATCTCTTGTCACAAGCCCATCACCATCATCAATGAGAAGGTACGTGTTCTGTCTGCCTAGCGCAGGGTCACTCAGATGACACGCTCAGTGCAGTTTTCTATTGGACATTCCTATGGCTGAGGAGAATGGTGACATCCCCTCAATTAGCAATGAATCAGGTACCACTGTGGTCTACATACGATAGATCCAAAGAGCTCAGCACCCAATGTGCACTTATTCTGGTGCCTAAATGGAATCTGAGCTTATTTGGAAATTGGCCCTTTGGGCCTGATCCAAACCCCACTGACATCAATGGGGTTTGGGTCAAACCTATAGGAATGTGTCTTTTCTAGCTGAAGAGGTGTGGTCCCAACTTGAGTAGCTTAACACCAGTTAAAATCCTAGTGAAGACCAGGCAGTTGGTAGTTTTTCACATATTAGTGGGTTGAGTTAAAGACTATGGAAAATCCTAGATCTAGTACTAGGATTTTACCTCATGTTAGTTACCGTGTGTTAGTTAACTTGAGCTAAGAACACACCTTGTTTCTGAGTGAAGACAAAGCCTTAGCATCTGATTTTCAGTGGTGCTGAGCCCATAACTCCAGTTAGGGTCAAAGGGTGCCTTGGGTCAGGCCTATGCTGTCCAGAATAGCCTCCATTGCTACGCTCATGGATAAAACTACAAAGGTGGTGATTAGCCCTCACCTTGCTTGGAACAGACTCATCAGCCGGGCTTAGAAAGAACATGCTTCCTCCAGGCTCGATTATTGTACAGGTGGCCAGAGCACTCTGGCTTCCGCCTGCTTTCCTCCAAAGCATGCATCCGTCGCTGGCCACTGTCAGCAACAGGCTGCCTGCCTGGATGGCTCACTGATCTGGTCTGGGATGGCAGTGCCTAGGATGCTCGTCTTTGTGTGGTTTAGCTTCCCCATTCCATCCAGCTGCATGCCGTGTCCCCAGTTTCTGCTATTTGTTGAACCCACTGGATACAACATTACTCAGGAAGCCAGGAGAGGGGGTGGAGAGCTCTCTACCAGGTGCTCCTAGGAGACAGCATATATCAGCCTCATGACACGTTCACCCTCGTGTGACCTGGGGCCTGCAATTCAGCTGCTGTGCCTGAACTGAGGAATCCTCATTTGTCAGCCAAGCAGTCCTGGGCTAGAGGGTGGGGGCGACGGGATGAGGAATAATGGTGACCAGCCAGGTCAGTCCTGTCAAATAGGAGTCTTGCTATTAACAGCAAGGACCTCTGCATCAGGACCACAGTGGATTAGTTTGTACTGCAACCATTTTGCTTCCCTAGAAACAGAGTTACGCCATATCTGGGTCTCACACAGTTTCTACCAGGTAAGAATCTATAAACCACAAGTCGAAAAAGACTTGGATTCATTTTAAATGGAAGGGATGTTATCAAACAGTGGGACTTCAGAGCTGATCAAGGGTTTAAAGACAGTACCAAGTAGGGAGAGGAATTACTTAGGCAGGAACACGAAGTAATGAGATGAAATTAAGAAAGAGAATATCTAGGCTGCATATCAGAAAAACCTTCCTGGCAGTGAGCTGCATTAGACGGTGGACTTGTCTCCTTGGGGAAGTACTGAAAGCCTCATTGCTAGGTTGCGGGTCTAGCACTGGAAATGTCCTGTAGGGACCAATCCTGCATTGGCCGGGAGATGAGCTGATCTCTTTGATCCCAGCATTCTGACATGAAATGAGCCATCTGCATCTCCAGAGATGACTCTACACACACAGCACTAAGAATCCATTTCCTAATTGATGCAACAATCAATATCTAAGCATTTTTTCAATGAAACTCTTCCTATGGGATACTTCTCTGTTCTGCTCCTAGAGTCTGTTGAAAAGTGGGGAAACCCATCTTCCTTTAGTAAGTAAAGAGCCCAGGCAGCATCCTGCCAACTGAGCGTTAGTGTCACACACCGGCTGGGGCTGGAGTACAAGAACAGCCTGTCTTTACAGCATGGCTTTCACACTCAGCAGACTGAGCAAGGGCCCCTACCTCCTCCAAACGGGGCTGCCTGAGCAAGGGAAGGTGTAAATCCAAGCTTGGGCAGAGGGAGTCTGTGGAGTGGGGGAAAGCGTCTGAGGATAGTGGAGAATAAAGATCATTAGGGCCTGGCCAAAGGTGGAGTCTGTTTAGAGCAGTGGTCCCCAAACTGTGGGACATACTTCCTCTCACCCCCAAGAGGGCACAGAGGAACGTTTAAAGGGGCAAGCCCCCATGGGGGGGGGCAGGGAGGGAGCGCCCCGCTGCCCCGCCCCCAGCTCTGCCCTCATTCCCTCTGCCCCCTAGGCCAGCTCCACCTCTAGCCCCAGCTCCCCCCACATCCCCAATTCTGCCCCCAGCTCCGTCCCAGCTCCTCTGCTGAGACAACTGTGCAGTAGTGTGTGTGTGTGTATGGGGAGGCGTGGACAGATTCCATGACTGGTAAGGGGAGGGTGCGACAGGAAAAGTTTGGGCACCACTGCCTTCGAGATTGCTGTGCCGACAGCTGCTGTTTAAGGTTCTTCACATTTCCAGGGCCACCTCCCACACTAAGGGGAAATTCCCCTGAAGAATTTCCCTCCTCCAGGGAATGCAGATGGCTGAGCTGGTGGAGCCGCATACAAAACTGCCACCCTCTCTCCCTGCAGTCTGCCTTTGCAGGATTGCAACCCAATAATATTCACAGCCTGGGCTGTGTGTCTCTCACTCCCCTCCCTTCTAGCCATGAACAAAGAGAGAAGGCTTAGCAGCAGAAGGGCCAGACCAGCTGGGCAGGGTTGTGCCCCATCGTGTTCCATATGTGCTGAAATACCTAGGCATATTGGGGTGGAATTTAAAGTACAGTTCCAGTTTTAACTCTCCCATTCTTTGCTAACTTGAAGTTATACCCCTGCATTTTCAAAGGGTTGCACTGGGTACATCGATACTGCAGCTGGGAGCATGCTTCTCTGCTCGGACACGGACATGGACACACCCAGACACGATTTGCTCAAGCTTGCGTACTAAACATAACAGTGTAGTCGGGGGTACCACAGGCAGTGGCTCAGGCTAACTGTCTGAGTCCATAGCCGGGATTCCGGGGGGATTTGTCCTCAGGTGGCTAGCCCAAGTCTCCCCCTGTGCTACCCATGGCTACACGGCTATTTTTTTCATGCTAGCTTGAGCAGAGCTAGAGCATCTGCCTAGCTTCCCCAAGTAGGGAAGCATGCTCCCAGCTGCAGTGTAGACATACCCACAGGTGTTTAGCAAAACCTCTAGATTGTCAAAGCTTAATGCGTGTGAACAAGTCTTCGAAAATTTGGCTCATAATGGTCTGAGATGATGCCTTCCCCTGTGTTCCTAGCCAGGGCCAAAGTACAGCCAGCGACTGAAGAATCCATCTCAGGCTTTATGAGACCCAACATATGTTGGGGCAGGACTTTGTCAGTCAGCATTGGGTAGAAGTCCTACTAGAGCAGATAGGTTCACAGAACTTCCCCATCTACCATAATAGTATAGTGGCGGCACCCAAGATGGTTAAAACAGAGTTTGATATTCCAGTGCAGACCTAACCAGATTTTAACCATGTGTCCGAATTGGGCAAAAGCCCTGGATATATCTTAGCATTTACCTATGCTGGGGAACCAGAACCACATTTTGTGTTGTGGGGATGACTGTATTGTGAGCCAGCACACTGACCCAGTTCCGTTAATGTGCTTGTGTGGGTTAATTCTAGACTCCCAGTAATTGGAGTCAACTCTCATTGACTTGACTGGAAGTTGACTGGTTAAACCCCAGGTAGCTCTTTGCAAATATAGAGATTCATATTGTTGGAACAGAATTTATTGTGGTTCAATTGTGTGTGTGTGTGTGTGTGTGTGTGTGTGTGTGTGTGTGTGTGTGTGTTTCTACAGGGTCTAAAACAATGGGGCCCCAATCCTGACTAAGGGCGCTGGGCATGACTGTAATACAAATAAATTAATTAAATTATATTATAGAGTTGGGTCTTTGTTACAGATTCCAGTCTCGTCTGCCATACCGAAAGAGAAATTCTCTTGTGGCAGAACAGAAGAGCTGCTAAGGGAATATTTACCAACCAAACTCGCCAACGTTACTTATGAGCCTGCAAAATGTGCCAGCCTCACTCTTGCTTTAAGTGAAGAAATAAAACACTTGGTCAAGCAAGTCACTCCTCCTCGGTATAAGTTAGTTGTCAACGTCACCATTGGAAACAAAAGCAAAGATGAGACTGTGGATATAGTGGTGACTAGCCGGTGTCTGTGGGACCCTCATTCAGATAACTTCACATCCTCCCAGTACGTGAATGAGACACTCTTTTGTGTTGTTTTGGTACATGCTGTTTATTTCGAGTAACAATCCAAATACATCTCCTTCGCATAGGAAGAGCTTAGGTATGTTACTAGCTACAAGTAAAGCGAGACGCTGAGACATGGGTGTTTGATGACAAACTTGGAACTGTGCCATAGCTAGAGCATACACAGAAACTCTAAAACTGAATAAAAATGCTAATTAACAGATGAATTTAAAGATGTGGAGAGAGACTATGTGCGCCGTACATCACGTGTACACTTATGTGCGCAAGATGCCTTGTCATATCCATAACAATACATGGCTCTTACATAGTGCTTTTCACCGGTCTGTCTCAAAGTGCTTTACAAAGCGAAGTACATATCATTCTATCACTGGATGTACTTTTACTAACAACTATTGTTTTCCATTAATAATGTTTTAAAATGGAAATTATGATACCCAATACTTTTATTTCTGAGATCAACCATCTCCTCCAGTCTGTTACATCTGGCTAAGCCTGGGTCTGCATGGAACTCAGAGGCAGTTTGAACTTGTTGCTAAAGAATCCCAGGAACAACTCCTAGCCTGCACCTGCCAGATGTTCTGCCTCTGGCAGAACAAATTCAGCAGCTCCACTCTCTCCTGCCCTTGATTCAGCAAGGCACTTAAGCCTGTGCCTAACTTTCAGCATGTGAATAATCCCATTGATTTTGTGTTCTTAATGGTCAGCAAGTGTTTAAGTACCTTGCTTGAATTGGGGCTTTTGTTGTTTTCTACTTTATTTTGTATCTCTTTTAGGGGGAGGGGTGGTAGTGAGGAATTTTATTGAATAGATTGTGTTTTCTTCATTCTTTCATCTCCTCTGGGGTAACATCGCTGCTTTGTGGCTTTGTAACCAGGGCCGGCTCCAGGCACCAGCACAGGAAGCAGGTGCTTGGGGTGGCCAATGGAAAGGGGCGGCATGTCTGGGTCTTCAGCGGCGGGTCCTCCGGTCCCTCTTGGAGGGAAGGACCAACTGCCGAATTGCCACCGAAGAATGAAACGGCGCGGTAGAGCTGCTGCCGAAGTGCCGCCGATTGCGGCTCTTTTTTTTTTTTTTTTTTTTCTTCACCTCTTGGGGCGGCAAAAAAGCTGGAGCCGGCCCTGTTTGTAACCTCTGGAACAGCTAGTAAGGTGCAGCCCTAGCAGGCCTCTATGTACTGCCCCTTCCTCCCCCCACAATGCTAGAGCATTCCAGAACAGCCCCGTGGAAAATCCAAACATTATTCCAGATATGAGGCAGTGTTCCTGGGAAGTTCAGAAAGTCAGTTCTGGCAGCCCTCTGCCTATGGAAAAGTCAGGCAATCACCGTGAAACAGCTTTTCTAACTTGAAAATAGCTTCAGTTTCATAAACAATAGAGACTATAAAATGCTTGGGAGCAGGTAAAGCAAATAATCATCATCCCTGAGAAACTGAGGTTTAACAACAGCTAGAACATCATGCACACACTTTCTCAATAGATTTTTAGGATACATTTTTATTCTCCACGTGAAGTGTTGTACACAAATGATAAAGGAATTTACGTTTTTTGGGTACACCGTGCAAACCCATACCAGTGCATCAACACATCCTGGGGCAAGGCTTCATAATGCCCAGTGACCAGAAGTATTAGGGTATGTCTAACTGCATTGTAAACCCAGGTCTGCGGGACCCGGGCTCATGGACTCGGTGTTTCCAAGCCTGTGTTTGAGCATCCACACTGCTATGTAAACCCGGCTTTACAAGTGCTGGATCCAGGTCTCACAGCCATGTTAACGCATCAATGCTATTACGCTATGCAGACCTTCTGACTTGGATCTGTGGTTTGACCTGTGTTCACGTTGCAAAAGGAGAGGGCTTGGACTGGAGTCACAGCAGGAGTCAGGCTCTGACCCACTGCCCTATTAAGGCCCTAGGACCTGTGCCCTGAGTGCTTGCTGACCTAAATCAGACTGATTTGGAATGGGGGCTTGTAACAGGGTGCTGGCCAAAAGGCACTGACTCAGCCCCTGTTAGCTCAGAGCCTGCTAGCCTCCCAGTAAGGGGAAGAGATAGGAGCTGACAGGCTGTGGCTGATTAAAGCCCTAAAGGAGAGACACCTGTGAGCTTGATGGGGGAAGGCCTATAAAGCTAGCAGGAAGGAAGTAGAAAGGGAGGAACAGGAAAGTGAGGACCTGTTGCTCCCAGCTAGCTGTAAGACCAAGCTGTTCCCCAAGGGGCTACCTGCCTGACAGCAAACTGTATAAAGCTATATATAAGTGGTGGTGGGAAAATACAAGGAAATAAAAGGGCACTGGTGTTTGAAAGAGTGGTCTCTCACGAATTTGTGCCGCGAGCAACGAAGGGCACGTCTACAGGGCTCAGGTTCAAACCTGGTCTTTTGTGCAGTGTAGACATACATTTAAAGTCTCTTATGGCAATAACCTCTGGATTAAGAGTTCCCAATAGTACAGTGACATGGTAGACCCAAATGGCTTTCAGGGTGTTAGTACTGTGACAATGATGCACAGATCAGAGCAGTTACTTACCTTCTCCTTTTTAATTACAAAATGAAAGTGATGACACAAAAAAATGAGATAAAAGTAATGCTAAATGTCTCTTTCATGAAATTTTGAGTTACTGCTCCCACCTTCATTCTCCTCTTTCCTAGCTGTGCCACGTTATTGTCAGCTAGCCTAGAGGGATTTTTAAAACAATATATTAAGAATTATATTAAAGACACTATATAAAATATTTTATACAAAAGCATATGAAAATATATGCACGAGAAACCCAAATAGGTCAAAGGACAAGTTCAAATTGATGTTTGCATAGGAAACAGCAAACAGGTGCATGCTTGGTCTGCATTTCTTTTCAGAGGAAGCCGGTCTGGAACACACTGCTAAAATACAAAATAGGAATCCTCTTTGAGTCCTATGGCTTTCAGACATCTAGTCATATCTTCATTAAATGCTACCGAGCCACAAATCAGCACAAATGGCTTTCTTCTACAGGAATTTATCATTTTCTTAATCAAGTTCTCAGTTATATGGCCAGTGTGTGTGTTTTCTTGATAGCTCCAAGGAAGTTTTTCCAGGGAAGATTCCTGGAAAAGCAAAAAGTTTACACTGTATCAAGTTATTTTAGAAAAAAAGGATGATTAACACTTTGAAGAGTTAATGTTTAGACCAAACACCTGACCTCCCTTGACAGAGTTTCATCTGAAAGTTTACCCTTCAGGAATCCATCTAGGTGGTTTCTTCAATAATTGATGTAAATGAACCACTGCGACATCTGTGCTTTTCCTGGACAATGAAAATCACAAAGCCCAGGATGAATCAGGTGTGAGCTGGGAACAAAGCATTATCTGTCAAGGCGATCTGGCTGTGGAACAATCTTTCGGAGGAGATTGGGCAAATCCAGAATCTGACCATTTTTAGGATATGTTGCAAAACATTCCTCTTTGAGACAGCCTTCCCATCAAAAGTGACACTCACAATATGAAGACCTCCCTCTATTCCCAACCCCCTAATAATCCCCCTCTGCAAAAAAAAAAACCCTACCCAAGCAGGGTTTTGACCCTGAAAAGGGAGAAATGCCAGATAGTCCATGAAGTCCACTAGGGCCATTGCTATTGTTAGTGATTTTATGTGGAAGGTGCTCACATACTACCATGATGGGCAGCAGTATAAAATGGATTGATAAGTAGACAGATCGAATTATAAAAAGGAAGCTGTACAACTTGGTGTAAGATTAAAACAAACCTCTTATGAAAGGAAATCACAATGAGACAAGATAAGAGAAAAAAACATATGGACTGCCATGTACTGATTAGTGTCAAACAGACACCACTGCCCTGTACAGGATGAAATTTCAAGACCTCCTTAATGTTTGTGACCATCTTATTCTTTGGTGGCAAAAAGGTTTTTAGGAGCAGAAGGTCAGGAAATGTAAAATGCTGTGTGATTCATACTGTTAGCATAAACAACTTTCTATAATCTGAGTGCAATGAGTCTTTATTTCTGATGTAAATAATTTTCAACAATCAAAGTGAGGGTACACCAGATTTGTGTGGAACATACGTAAATTTGAGACTAAATGAGCAACATCCCTGAAAATGAAGGCTACTTCAGAGGTAGGCCCGTGTCCATGAATTTGGTATAGTTCACAACTTTAAGTATGTGGCCCCAACATTTTTGCACATAGACACGACATTGGCTTCATCAGAGGACTCCAGTGTGAGATAAATTGATGAGAAGCTGGGTGGATACATGCTGCAAGGTGAGACACCAAGCTGGCCGTGAACATTTGTGATGACTGAAACTAGCTAATGAATGTGAGCAGCGAATGAAAGCAGCTAACAAATCAATGCATGGGTGCTGAAAAAGGAAAACCCTTTGGGTGCAGTTTGTTTATTGTGAGTTTCACAGAGAGCTGAGAGTTTTATAAATACAATTTTTTATATGCAACAATGATCAATTTGGAGGGGGGGAAATATTCCATGGCGGACACAGTTCAATGGGACTTTCCTAACAGAACCTCTGTCAAGACAGGTCAACTAGTGAGTGATACAGTTGAAAGTCTGCTAGTTAGTATGAACAGGATTTAAGAACATGTTCTCAGACAGATGCTACTAGATCAACACATGCCGTTGGCCACTGGTAAGCAATCAACTTAGATAACACTGAGGCAAAAGCAGAGAAGGCAGAGAGTTGTTCACCACAGAGAGCCCAGGGATGAGTGTATCTATATCAGAATGTTACCTGGCTAAGGACGTAACATGTTCTGACGTTCCAGTATCGAGACTGATCTTGGAGAAGAGGTTTCAAGTAAATATTTTCAAAAGTCCGGAAGCAACCAACCAGGGTTATAAAGGTTTCATCATCTTCATTTTCTGTTATGTACTGGAGAATGGGGAGCATTGGTGCTATGCCAGTTCCAGAGGCAAGCATAAGAAGTTCTCCATACTAGAAATTAAGTGGAGGATTTTGAATGGATTATAGTAATTGGAAATGGAAAAACCTGTTAGATGACTCCATTTCTCTGAAAGGGTGCTATAGGAGGCCTATAATATCTGATATGTTCTCTAATGGAGGACTGTGTCAGGTACATTTACACACAACATTTAGTTTTTTCAAAGGCAAGATTTTACAAAACCCAAGCTCAACGGAAACTTTTTCATGATTAAAAAAAAAAAAAATCAAATGAAAACCATTTTTTCTTGGATATAAACATACCCCTGAGTTTTAAGCTTGATTTCAGCTAAAACATGTTGAGCCTCAGTTCAGCTGCCCCCATTCCTGACACCCCTTGTCAGCAGTGGTTTATATTTCCATTGTAGACAAGCCCTCAGATAAAGATGAAACCACTCAAATTTCACGCTGTAGAGTGTAATTTGGACAACTGCAGGAAGGAACTCTTTCCTTCTCTGGACAATTGCTTGGTGCATTGTGGAAGTTCTCTACCTTCTTCAGCAGCAGTGGACATTACAAATAAATAATAGTAATACTTAGAACTTTTGATCCACAGAGCTCAAAGCACATACAAAAGGTGGGTGAGCATTATAATCCCCTTTTATAGATTAGGAAGTTCAGGCATGGGGAGGGCTTGATTTTCAGAAGAGCTGAAGGATCTCAGCTACTTGCCCAAGTTCACACAGCCCATCAGGAGAACCCTGGTCTCCTGATTCCCAGTTCGGTGCCCTGCCCACAGGACCACCCTGCCTCCTTTAGCCAAGGCTCGGGATTGGGTATCAGACTGGATGAACTACCAGGTCAGAATTGACATGGCAAATCCTATGAATCCATACAAAATCAGATGAAGTTCTCACAGCCAAATCAAGAGTTGGATTGAGGACAGCTGAGCTGTATCCAAACAGAAAAGTTAGTGGCCTGTGGAAATCAAAGCCCAAAGCTCCATTAGACTGAGAATAGATTTGCAAAATAAAGGGCCGACTCTAACTCCTATTGACTTCAGTGGAGGTTGGATCTGATCTTTTATGAACAAATCTACCTTAAGTGCTATGAAACTTTCAACTTCCTTTTATACAGCCCACTGATTTATACAGCATACTAATTCTTTGGGACTGCCATCAGTGGGAGCCAAGGGTGCTTAGCACCGCTCAAATTCAGGCCCTACATGTGCCCAGGCTGGTTCCCCGTGGTACAGTTTGCAAAACCTATTCTAGCTTATGAATTGGTAAATTAGCTGAGCAGGCTGGAGGGCTGCAGGGCACAGAGATGGTGTTTTGGGACTATTTCGCGATATATTGTGAATGACCTATTTACATTGCTGAGCCATATCCACTTTTAAAATACGATCAGTTTTGATGTATTTTGGTAACAAATTACTCTGAACCCAAAAATAAAAGGGAATTTTATTTTTGGGTGTTAGCAGAACTCATAAAATACCTTCCATCTATTATTATTATTCATAAATAATACAAATAATTATAAACAGTTTGAGCTTCTATGGTGACTGTTACCCAAGGGTCAGAACGTGCTTTCTGAGCTGTATTTACCAGGGCTTTGGAGCGGAGCCCGAGCAGGAGCGCAGAGCAACTCCGGAGCAGTGGAGCTGCAGGTTTTTGCCTGGAGCTGGAGCACAGCTCCAAAGCCCTGGATTCACCCTCTGTTGGGATGCAGTCACTTCTGGCAATGCAGCACAAACTTGATCATGAGTTCTGAAGAAGGGGAAGTGAAGAATAACTTTTCCAACTGAAACAGCAGGGGGGATTTCAGCAGGCAGAATGTAATTGTTCTACCTAGAATTTGGCCAGGTCCCTGGGGTTTTCACACTCCTACGTTGCAAGTGTCATGGGATCTCTAACGACCAGAGCCACAATTCTACATCTCATCCAAAAGGTGGGGATTAAGTAACAGTCCCGTTTGTGGGAAATCTCTCCAAAACTTGATATAGTCATTTTTGCTGTGAGTTTGGCACCCATATGTGGGATCACTATTTGCAGCATCATGGACATAAGTCTGCACACCTCACTGGAGTCTGCATAATCTGATGATACCACATGGGCCAAATAAATATATCAAATGGGTGAGATCTGGGACTAGGAGTTTGATACCTCTGCTCTGGTCATACTTGGTCTTGAAACATCAATGTAGTTCAAAGTGATGCTAAACAAATTTGCACGCATTTTTGGTGATAACTCGGACCAGTTTTCTTCATTTCAACACTAATGAAATGGATGCTCAGCAACAGTTGCTAGTGTTTTATAATCTCCCCCACTCCTCCCATTCCTCTCCCGCCTTACATATTTTGCATTCTAACAAGATCCATTTACTCCAATCGACTTCAAATGCTGTAGCACTGTACAGTAAATGTGTAAATCCTTCAAATAATCAAAATAGTAATCTAACTGACAATCTCCCTTTGGTACATTACACAAAGTGAGCTACCATGCGCTGAGCCATTCTGTATCTATTATATAACTAACCTGATTAGGGCTATATGGGAAGCCTCCAAATGGCCCTCGCCAAAAGACTGTGTCTCCTTCAATCCAGGATTTTATATATTGTGACATTAGCCCAGCCTTGTAGCACTATTAAAAAAAATCACACAAAAGGAAAAAATAATTATACTTTGTTGGAAAGTTTCCCAGCTTAACGTTAATTACAAAATTATCTCTGTTTAAACAAAAGGGGGAAAAACATTTCAGGGATTTAAAAAATGACTGTTCTATTTGCAAAATAATATAAACTTGTAACAGTAACAAAGACATGTAACTGAAATGATACTGGATCAAATCCAGCTTGAATAGAATGTAAACACAATACACACTTATGAAGCCGAAGCTTTCTGAAGCTAGGAAAGCCTATCAGAACTCTCATTTACAAAGCACACAAAGAAGAACTCCTTACAGTCAAAAGCACAGCAAGCTTTCTTGTGTTCTCCAGAGCTCAGAACACGGCCATGTAGCACAATTATTAAATGACTGGGAGCTGGAAGTGCATTCTGGGTATTGATATTCAAATGAACACCACATATTTTACACTTTGTTTCCGATCTCCCAGATGCTACAATAGCACAGCAAGTAACTACTGAACCGGAGTCAGATTTCCCATCTGAAATGTTAAAATGGGTATTTTTAGTACAGATCATCTGAATGTGAAGGGATGCTCAGAGATTTTACAAAAATGTTAACATGGACCTCACTAAAAACGGCATTCACAAAAACTGCTCTTCTTCCTAACAGGTACAAAACCACTGTGAAAACACTGTTAGAGACTTCTGCATAAAGACTTCATGTGTTACTGACAGGAGTCATAGCTTGCCTGCAATAGAGGAGGACACAAAGGGAAACGCTAAAACCCTGGGATCATCCAGTTAGTCCTGTTACCATCCCTAATGGCATCCATGCTGTAAGATACTATCAGAGACATTTTACATTCAATGGGCCTTGCATCTTGGGTAGTCATTTAACACCTATGCTGAGTGGGTAGAAAAGGTATCATATCAGAATGGTTTGTATGGTAAGCATCTTACACTCACCTTCCACAAGCATAAATGGCAATGCAAGGTATAAGGCAGTTGCAAATTAGCAGTTACTTTGGCAAAAAGCATTTGGAACCAAAACACTCTCCACATCTAAATATCCCCCCTCAATCTAAATGAGAAATGACTGAATTGGTTTACAATTAATTTTTTTAAATAAAAAGAAAAAATATCTCCTGGGATGAAAACTTCTACACTCAGTTTTATACCAAAAGAAACCATAACATTATAAAATCACTCAAAGGAAGGTGTAAGAGTACGGCTTGACACTTAAGGACTAGAGGCCTAAGGCTAGCCAACTCTGATTACTTAAAGTACTGCTCCAGCCCACCTATGCTGTGGGACCTGAGGGAGACAGCTGATTCCCCTATCAGGGGCAGCAGGAAGCTGTGGTAGAGAGTGAGGAAAGGTTCTTGCAGGGAACATGAGAACTCAGAGCCAGGAGGATGAACTCCAGCCAAGTAGAGCATGGGAGTGACTGTTAAATTAGGACCCAGCTCTGGAAAGGAGGAATGGGGACTTTCTACTGAAGGGGAGAGAGATATTGAATGGGGGTTGGGGCCTGGAGGGAAATGTGTTTCTGAGGATTGAATAAATTGGACCCCAGAAGGGGACTGTTTTAAGTACTGTGGACTGTGCAGTTCTTAAAGGGCCCTGAAGAAGGGGAAACAGAGTGACCCTAGGCCACAAGGGGGGTGCTGTTACAGAGGGTTATGCATGGTAAATAGCAACTCCCTCACTCTAAACTGTAGTATCACAAACGTGATAGTGTAACAATAGGAAACAGAGGGGTTTGAACAGTACTTGGATTGCACAGTAATAATAATATAGTACTTCCAAAAATTGCCTGAATAGTGTGAAATATACTACAACCTACACAGCAAGTTTTAAAAATGGGTACTTTCTGAGGAGGTGTTGCAGGTCTTTTATTACTGCCAGAGAATCATTATAGTTCCCTTTGGGATGAAAGGTTCTATATAAAGGAAAGGTATTATTACAATCATTACTATTATTATTGAAACGCAAAACCTGTGTAATAAGCAAGTATACATGAAATTTCACAGTCAACTTATAAATGTATCCTATTAATGCAGCTCAAATGTAGCACTTTTCCCCAATTGCCACAATAGTGAAATAACCCACCCATAAAAGTCTTTTATCAGAGTTACACACATTTCTAAAGGACTACATTCTATCATACAAATGAATAATAAATCCTCAAAAGTATAAACTCCTGGGAGACAGGCAACGGCTAAGAGGTTGTACTCTAATCTGCCTGGAAACTGCAGCAGTCAGAATTTTACACGTGGAGTAAAATTCATCTTCCCCCCAGAAATTAGAAGAGATATGTATGACCAGAAAGATGGAACTGATTTTGATTTCCTACACAAAATAATTATTTTTGCTGACCCTGGTCCTGCAGTCCTTATTCAGGCAAAACTTCCATCTAAGTCAAGGGGGAAAATCTCCGCCCTGTTTAAGTCAATTGGAGCTTTGCCATTAGCTTCAATAGGGCCAGGATTTCACCCCAAACAGGACTCAGTATCAATTTCTAAATGTGAAGACCACAAAACAGATGCTTTATGGTTCTACATATTTTGCAGCAAAATGAACAGTTTCCCTGAAAAGCGTCCTTAAAGCAAACAACCCCTCAACAAGCCTAATTGCTAAAGGTTGCTCTTGTGATAAAGGCACTCTCCAGGGATGCAGAAGAGCTGTTTCATTTCCTGCTGTACCACAAACTTTCAAAATCCTCCATTGGCATTGCCACTGCACTCACATGACAGACTTTAGGGGTGAAAGGGACCAGAGGGGCATCATTGCCCCAGGGATTCCATGCACAGGATTTAGAACTAAGCCCTGATCCTATTCCTACCATCGTCAATTGCAAAACTCTGGCCTTGATTTTGTAAGGATCACTTAATAGGGAATATGTTGTAAATAATTTATTTACAAGACACCTTTTCACTTTCAGTTTTGTGTACATGAAATGACCACTCTTATCAGCAAAGCACAATTGCCCCTAAATAATTACAAAAATGCTCCATGACACATACTCCTAAATATTACTCTCATTTGTTAAATATTAACAGAGTGAGTTCTGTACATTCAATGGAAGAAAAACACAGTCCCAAGTTGTTTACAATCTTATCTAACTAATATAGACTACTTACTTTTATTAAAACTTCAAAGTATCCTTCAGCGTTTACAGGGCTAACTGGAGTATAAGCTCTCTGAACCTCCAAACCATTCACCATCCCTCTGAGAAGAAAACAAGATGGTACAGGAAACCATTACTGGAATCACTGATTGATACTCTTTGGAGTGATGAGCAAAGGCTATTGTCTGAAATACACAGCAGTCTTTCCTCTCCATGGGTCATCCTTTGCTGAGACAGATGTTCCCTCAATTATCTAAAGATCCAGGGAGTGAAATAACCTCAGATTTCTCTGCAGACCCTTTACGACACTCTTTAGTATTCCTCCAATTCTTTAGGCAATGGCACCAGCTATGTTGCACTTGTAGCTTCCCCAGACAAATCAGGCAAAGGAGTGTAACAGACGTTTTGTGTGGAGCAGATGAATGTGCAGTATTGTGAGGAAATGCTATATTAGTAAATTTGAACTGTAAGCTGTTTGGGCTAGGGGCTGTTTTTCACTGTTTGTACAGCATCCAGTAAACATATAATAATAACTGATATATATCAATGGTGCCTATAGTCTGACCTTCTTCTGTATCTGACAGTGGTCACCACGAGAAACTAGCACAGATGACAGCTCCTCCCACATGGCCCCTTTTTGGCAAATACTATGCCAGGGGAGGGAATGTTTTTCCTGACCTCAGCTGGCAATCATCCACAAAACACATGGACTTTGGATACAATATTGCACGGTGCTTAGCCACCCCAAGCTACAGGGCCTAACATTGAACTTCTGATTTCGTAGTTTGCCTTCATGCCACCACATTGATAAAAATCGTGTGCTGAAACAACTACTTTTTCTATTTTTCCTTCTGTTAATTGCTCTTCTTAGTCACACTTAGTTCTCTTTTCCCCACCACCAACACAAAGGTAATGTTGGGAAAAAATGAAGCTACGGAGTGGGCTTTCACCATAAAATTAAACTTAAACTCATGAGTTCTTTCAACTGTATCATTACAGAAGCACAGAAATTATGATTTACTTGGTATGAAATCTTTGTATATTGACAAACTGCATATTAAGTCACGTAATGTAGCCCATTTAACTAGAGACAAGTACAGTACCTTAACACAATATGTTGTCCTAAACTCAATCCCAGGCTGCTGTTTCCTGGCAGCTCAAATTTATACTGGTAGGTGTCCTCTGTTAGCTGTTCCACAGAGCTTATCTTGAAAGCAGTAAATGTATCTGGATTTAATTCTGAATTACTACTCTGCAAAAACAACAATAAGTAATTACTGGGGTAGGCAGCATCCTTTATTTCACTTTTATTTTTAAAAAAACTTGTGTGTGAATTTAATGCTGGTGAAACTTAGGACGCCAGAAAAATGTGCCTTGAAAACTCTAGGGACAAGCACAGATTTGGGGTCTCTCTGCTGGTTTGTTTTTTCGCAGTGTTTTTTTTCAAAATCTAAGATGTCATTTAAAAAAAAAAAAAAGTTAGATTCCAGATCCTATGACCACAAAGAAAACCTTCTAAAGATGACTCAGTGCAATGCTGTCTTCCTGAGGGTACAGAGAGAGTTCAGTAGAAACAGCTCTAAGAGAGCTTAAGATCTAATGGGGACTTAACGCTGAACTCTAATGACCATTTTAAAAACCAACACTGTTAATTATTTCACTGCTGATTATGTTAGTAGAAACATCCTGCTTTACCAGCATGGTTGGATTTATTTGAAAGGGGATTTGACAGGAATAAAACTATGTTTTGAAGAGGCAAATAATTGACTGCTGTGTCAAATATTAATTTTTTATCCTCAATATATAAACCTGAAAATGAAGGTAAAATAAAAGTTGTCTAAGGTGAACAGTGAACGCTATCATAGCAGAAGAGATGCTGACACTCTCATCTCTGCTTTTTTCCCTAAAAACTTGTTGCCTCAAGCTGTGGAATCACCACCTATTCTACACAGGGCACATCACTGTAATATCTGAACACCTTCAGTAGTGCATTAAGAATGTAACACCTGTCATGTGTTGGTTCTCTCATCCTCTCAACAGAGAAAGACGTATGTGCAGGACTTTTTTTAATATACATGTTGCTATATATTTATGTTAGGGACAGAAAGACCAAAGAAATGCACCTTGCACTTGGACCGGAAGGTGGTGAAGTTTATGATGGTCCTTCATTTTCTGGGTGAGTTCATTCGAGTTTCAGACTGGCCCTGAAGGAAGCTCTGTCACCTGCACAAACAAGCTTTAGCCTTATTTTATCACCTTCATGTGATGTGAGCTTGCTGTAGTGGCACCAGAAACTGCACTTTAATGAGGTACATAATGAAATCCAGAGAATTTGGGAATTTCCATTATAGCAGGTACACCTCTACCTCGATATAACGCGGCCCGATATAACACGAATTCGGACATAACGCGGTAAAGCAGTGCTCCGGGTGGGGGCACCACTCCGGTGGATCAAAGCAAGTTCGATATAACGCGGTTTCACCTATAACGCGGTAAGATTTTTTGGCTCTCGAGGACAGCGTTATATCGAGGTAGGGGTGTATTATGGGGGATGTCTAAATTCCTCTAATAAAAGACCATTATAGATCACCCCACCCTCAGCTACACAGCTATCAAATGCTTACAAACACAAATGTGATAAAAGTACTGACTGATTGGATGCTATGAAGAAGACCTTTAAAGTCCCTACCTCCTCCTTCTGTTTGGTCAGGAGGCTTCTGTCTTTCTTTGCTTTGGCTTCTTCCCACTGGGCTAGCTCCTTCTGATACACATCATAGACACATGGTTTGCAGCCGCTGCCACAGCACTGAGATTGCAAGGGTTCAGTGGGCATAAGAGAGAGCCAGTCATCCTCACTTTCACTCATTACCTACAAACACAATCCAAGCATCATCCACAGGGCTACATGTTTTAAGAAAGAGGCACACATGAATCTGGTGCTAGCTATCTGCTGCTTTAGAGACATCCATCTCAATATGTGAAGATTTAATTCAGGAGGCATCCAAACTTTATCTAGCTGAAGATATATTTGGCTAACTTGATACAAGCAACGCTCCATCTTCATTTGAGTGGCTGCAATCCTCTGCTTTAATACAGAATTGTTATACTGCATATGACCAATGGTCCACAAAGTCCAGTATCCTGTCAGTGACTGTGGCCAATACCAGATGATGCTGAGAAAGGTGTAAGAAACCCATGAACAGTTTGGTGAGCGGTTTATGCCCAGCAGAATAAGTGTCTGTATTGCGTATACATTAGACAGGAAAAATAATGTAACTGTGGATGTTCTCAATATTCATATAAATTGCTATATTTTTTAAATCCTAGACTCAGCTTCAGTGACCAAAGAAGAGTATTGTGACCTAGGATTTATTATCTCTGTGGGCCACACCCTTACATTAAAGATGAATATTTGGTGTGCTCTGGTCCCATCTTTATCTTGCATCTTCCTCTAAACCCCCTCCTTCAATACATCTTTATTAAAGTACTGTATTCAACATATAAAGTAGCATTCTAAAATGTGGCCTGCAGCTGCCCCCACTTTTAATAGAGAGGTTCAACCTCTGGGAGGCTGGAAGATAAGCGATGCTGGAGAAATACAGGTGGTGGTCGGAGAGAGGAACTTGACAGGGAGCAGTGTTTAGTGAAATCAGCCAAGTGAAGGGCCATTTTGGTGAGCAAGAGAGTTGCTACTGGGTTAGAGATCGAATAAGTAGGCGAGGGCAAGCACTGGTAGAATTATCTTTAACTCCCCATCCAAATATCCTTATATCAGACACTCCTAGATCATGTCCTATCAAAAGAAGTCCCAAAACTGACCTCTGAGGAACATCATAACTTTTTAATGCACTGCTAAACTTGATATTATTCTCAATGCTTTGGCATATACCGATGAAGAGTGCTAGATAAGAGCTAGATATCATTAATGCTGTATCATTCAAAAATGAAGAAAATTATAAAACCACAAGCGGTAGCATTGAAGAATACTTAACACCTATAACCATTTTCATTTTCAAGGTGTGTTATGGGCATTACAACTTATCTTCACACTTGTGACAAACATATTATTCTCATTTTACTGATGGAGAAATAGAACACTAAGGCCACCATTTTGAAAAGTGGCCACTGGCTTTAGCCGTCTAGCCACAGGGAGCAACACGCTGAGCATCCATAGCGAAGTCAATAGGAGTCGTGGGTGCTCAGCATGTCTGACAAGTTAGGTCCTAGGTGTCTATTATCTCAAAATAAGTAGCCATTAAAAAATTAGCCTTTGTGACCTGACCAAGGCCAAAGATTAAGATCAGTTGTTAGCACAGGGCCTACAGCTCATGAGAGCGGACTCCTAGCATTGTACTCAGACCGTGCTACCTTCCACCCAAGGAATATTCTTCTTTCACCCAAAGATAGTAAGTTCCTTGGAGCAGGTACTATGCCCCTATATTTCTGTTGGGAAAGAGCCTAGGACATCAGGGAAGGCAGGTCTCTGCTTTGGTGAGTTTCCAATCTGGACAAACGGAGAGTGGGAGAAAGGGGCCTGTACAACACAGGAGCAGTGTTTGGGGAGGGCATTCAATACGCCTCTCAGTTCTGTGATTCAGGTACGGCTGTAGTATGATAAAACCATCTTCCCCTTGCAGTCCAGCCCATCCATGCAACCCCATTATGCTACCAGGCAAAGGCGAGACTGGGAGCCTGCTGCTCCCTGTAGCTACGGGAGGTGGCAGGTAATCATCCCAGGTGGTGGGACCCAGAGTCAGGGCACATTGCAGAGCGGCTCTCTTGAAGCCCCAGCTCCTGGAGTCATGGGATTAGGGGAGAAGCTCTGCATTCATGGATGGACAGGTTCAGTCTGTGCCACGGTAAAGACAGACTTGGAAATGGGGCCCCCAGCTAGGGTTGTCAGGTGTTCAGTTTTTGACCAGAACCCCTGGTCAAAAAGGGACCCTGGCAGCTCCCGTCAGTACTGCTGACCAAGCCACTAAAAGTCCAGTTGGCGGCACAGCATGGCTAATGTAGTCTCCCTGCCTGACCTGCCTCCCATGGCTCCCGGAAGTAACTGGCACGTCCAGCTCCTTGGTGCGGGGCGGCCACTGGGCGAGCGCTGGCTCCGCAGCTCCCACTGTCCGGGAGCTGCGGCCCACGGGAGCTGTGGGAGCGACACCTGCAGGCCACTTCTGGGAGCCGCCTGAGGTAAGCGCCACCTGGCCAGAGCCTGCATCCCGAAACGCTCCCACACCCCAACCCCCTGCCCCAGCCTGGAGCCCCCTCCTGCACCCCAAACCCTTCGGTCCCAGCCTGGAGCCCCTCCTGCACCCCAAACCCCTCATCCCTGGCCCCAGCCAGAGCTCTCACACCCGCACCTCCCCTCAACCCTTTGCCCCAGCCCAACCCTGCACCCCAAATCCCCAGCCACACCCCAGAGCCTGCAGCCCCAGCTCTCCCCTCTTGCCCGGTGAAAGTGAGCGAAGGTGGGGGAGGGAGGGAGAGCGAGCAGAGGGCGGGGCCTGGGGCAGGGGCGGGGCCTGGCGGGGTTGTTCGGGTTCCCGCCATTAGAGCGCTATCAATCCTGCTGGCGGAGCCGGGCCCAGCGCCCCTCTGCTCCAGTTATGCCCCGCTATAGCCCACGTGGGGTGGGCAACACAGGACATGGCGGGGGGGTTGCTCAGGGACTGCCCCTCCCCTCCCCTCCCGCCGGGCAGTGACCGACTCCCCGAGCCATCCTCCGGCTCGCGACCTACCAACGGCCGCGTGCCCTCGGCGACGCCCCCGCCAGTCGCGGCCCCCAGAACCCGAGTGGCGCCACGCCCCCTTTCGCCGGGAGGGCGGGAACAGAAAGCGCTTACCCACGAGTCATTGGCGGGCAGTGCCGTCAGTCGCCGGGACAGCGAGCGCGCTGCGTACCCGGCATACCCCGCGCTAGGGAAAATGGCGGCCCCCAGTCGGTGACTCTTCCGGGTGGCTGGGCCGAGGAGGGCGAGGGCTGGCGTCCCTGACGGGAGCCGACCATGGCGGGGTTATGGTGGCCTACGAGGCCGGCGGCCGGAGCGCTGAGGGCGTGGGGCCCGCGTGGGCCGCACCGCGGCAAGACTGTGCAGGTCCCCCGCAAGCCGCTGCCCCGCACGCCCTGGACCACCCGCGGGCCGCCCCCGGGGGCCCCCCTGCCCCGCAGCTGGCAGGACAAGCGGCCGGTGCAGGAGCAGATCCCCGGGCTGGAGCAGGTCACCTACGCGGACAAGCAGTACTTCGTGCCCTGGCTGGCCCGGCCCCGCCACCCGCACTGGGAGCGTGGCTGGCACGACCCCCGCCACTCCCCGGGGCCGCGCTACGAGGAGATGCCCCTCTACAAGGAGCGCGTCTGCTACGTGTGCCACCAGCGAGTCAAGATGCTGGAAGGTAGCGGGCGCGGGGCAGGGGTGCTGGGTGGGTGAGGGAACCAGGCCGCCGTGAGGACTGGGGGGAGGGGGGCAGCAGCGCCCAGCCTTGCCTGGGGCAGCAGCAGGGTGTTGGAAAAGGCGGCCCCCTCGTTAGGGCACCAGCCTCGGGAGAGCCAGGGTCAGTTCCCTGAGCTGGCACTGCTTTCCTAGGTCACCCTCGGCAAGTTACTGCAGCTCTGTGCCTCACTTCCCCAGCTGTAGCTGGGGATAATAGCTGCTGCCCTGCCCTCCACCCCCCCATTATAAATACATGAGGTTGTGAGGTGCTCAGATGCTACAAGTGATGGGGTCATAGAAATACCTTAGACTGGGAGGAGGGGTGTAGAGGGACCTGACTGAGAGAGCTAGAGTAGCAGTTAAGGGGCAACCATAATAATATGCAACAACTAGCTGCCAGACCTAGCCTATAATTAGGGCCCTACCAAATTCAGGGCTATGAAAAACTCCTCACAGACTGTGAAATCTGGTGTGTTGTGTGCTTTTACCCTGTACAGATTTTAGAGGGGAGACCATCGTTTCTCAAATTGGGGATCCTGACCCAAAATGGAGTTGCAGAGAGATCACGAGTTTGGGTTTTTTGGGGGGGTGGGGTGGGGTGGAAGGAGGGAGAGAATCACTGCGCTGAGTGGCTGGAGAGCAGTGGCTGTTGTGGCCGGGCACCCTGCTCTGAAGGCAGCACCATGCCAGCAGCAGCGCACAAATAAGGGGGGCAATACCATACCGTGCCATGCCATCCTTACTTCTGCACTGCTAGTGGTAGCAGGTCTGCCTTCAGAGCTGGGCCTCCCAGCAAACAGCCACTGCTCTCCAACTGCCCAGCTCTGAAGGCAGCACAACCCCAGCAGTGCAGAAGTAAGGGTAGCAGTACCACAACCCCTTCTCCAATAACTTTGCAAACTCCTCCCCCCCCACTCCTTTTTAGGTCACTACCCCTACAATTACAAAACTGTGAAATGGCAGATTTAAATAGCTGAAATCATGATATTTATGATTTTTGAAATCCCATGACCATGAAATTAACCAAAATGGACTGTGAATTTGGTGGTGGGGGGGGGGAATTGCTGCGTGTTATAACTCAGGTGGGGGCTGCCCGTTATCCTAAAACAGCTCATATCAAGAGGGCATTTTGCGTTGGTGGGAGTTGCTGTAACCTGACTCATGGGGGGGAGTGGGCCACGCCTCCCCCCAAACCAGCTCACATGTATACAACAATAGTGGTGTGCATAGTAGTCTAGCACCTACTTTCTTAGGTGGGTGGACCAACAAAAATACTGGATTCGTTTGTAAGGGCTGCAGGGTAGGAACCATGTCACGTGAAGGTACAGGGCTGTGCACAGTGGGGCTCTGATTTTTGTTGGGGCCCCAGCTACTATGATAATGTAAACAGAAAGCTAAGAAACTTTGGCAAGGGGTACAGGCTCTTTCCTTTCAGTATGGATACCAGCATTTAATTTCAGATCAACTATGCATGCAGCAGAATGCAAGATCCCATTTACATTTAACATGAAGTATAATATGCAAAGTATACATATGCTATATGTAGTCTCTCATATCTTGTTTCCTTGTAATTCTTAACCCAATATACTACAATTAAAAAACAAGTAGGGAAAAACACTTCTAAACTAATCTTTCAACTTACATGTGTAACTTATGTGGTGCTAATGAGGTATGCACACTTATTTCAGTGTTGTAAAACAGTACATAAATGAAAGTGGTCAGACTACATAAAATTAATGTTCCTGATAACTTGGTCATGCTGAGAAGTATTCTATATTAGTGGTAGCATAAGTGCTTAAGATTCAATAGGTAATAGAGCATTTTTATATTAACCCATTTATGGCATAGTTAACATTGCTGAATATCTTCAATAACTATATTTTGATTTGACTCCAAGGAGTAAGGCAAGCGCTCTGGCTAACAAAGACAAAATTAATGGAAGGCTTACCTCCAAAAGTACTTAATATTATTGATGAACCAGCCAACCAACTAGAGAATCAGGATGAGAAAGTACAAAATGCAATTTCTCATGCACGTGTCTGGAATACCACTGAACTTATTCCCAAGAGAGAGAATTATTGGTAAGTCCTCAAAAGTTAAAGAAATCTTTACTTACACTGCAACCTTTTCAGGGAAGCTCTGCTTCAAACAGCCAGTTTTTTTTATCAGTATGTTTGTTTTTTTTTTTAAAGTATTACCAGCAGAACATTATATTTACTGTTTAATGTTACTGAGGTGAATTCAGTTTGTATCTGGTTGCCAGCCCTCACTTGTTTACAATTGTACTTGTGTGTATATTCAAAACTTGTTTTCATCTTATGTCAAAGTGTGTAACAGTGTGTGGGTTTGTACAAACTTAGTTCTATTTTAGATCATATCCCAGCTAATACAGATGTCAATTGTTTTAATAATTGAAAGTAAACATTATCACTGCCAACTTGGAACCCGATTGGTATGTCAGATGGATTTAAGTATTAAACAAATCTGCATTAACCATTTGGAAATGTTACATATTTCATACTGTTATGGCTTACTTGTAGTCATGTACTAGAATGCATTGTATATTCTGTACACCTATAACTTTCAAAGTCATTTTGTATCCTATCCTAATTCTTGTCTCATTCTAAAGCCCTGTACTCTTGGAAGACTTGTTACATTTGTGTAGGACAATGGCTAGCAAGTATCCTTCCCTCTCTAAAAGAATGTTGGCTAGAGACTACAAAGTGGCGGCTACATGGGAGAGAGGTTAGTAACTTTATTTTATTTATTTGTAGAAAACACTTCTCTCTTTCTCTTTACTTGTAATCCTGATAGGGAATAAAGAAAAATACTAGCTTTAAAGCTCAGGACATGGATGAGGATTAAAATAAGGCTAACATCTATGAAACCAAGTGTCTCGGAACCTTTTAGCTTTAAATAGTGCATTAGGCATAGTTGAGGTAAGATGGCTGGTCCCTTGTCCTCAGAAGTTTACTATCTAAACTTTACAGAATATGAAAGAGACATTGCAGGGAGAGGAGACAGACAATGGTGCATGACAAAAGGCAATATGAGCATTGTTTTCTAAAGAACTGATTTGTTTACTACAATGTGTGCATGAAATCTGTACAATCTTTCAAGCCATACTTATGTGGGATCAATAACTAGTGAACTGGATAAATAGAAGTGTTATGTTTGTATTCTGTGTAAATCACTGTCTCCAGTTGGGCAGCTACTTAACATTCATTTTGGGCAGGGGGGAAGACAACATGAGGTGCCTTCCAAAATAAATCGGTATTCTTGCAGTAAGACTATTGTGACACTTCATGGTTAACTATGCAGGGGTTAGCCTATGGCTTCATTTTTCCATAGCGTATTAAACATTAGCAAATGAAACCTAGGGCATCTATTGCTATAATTTTACTGTAACATGCATCCAAAGGAAGAGAAGAATAAATTAATAGATATGGTGGCAGACTTATTCTTAAGTACAAGTGTTTAGAGTCTTTGCAATGTTTGCATGCAATATAATCTCTCTTTACAGAATCATCTATTCTTCAGGTTCGTGGCTTGAATGGAATACTTCTGAATGCCATTAATCCATTATTGCCAGTAGCCTCCAAGGATGAGATTCTGGCTACTGAAAACCACATTCTAGAGACCTTCCATCCCATCTCTCCTACAATTGATCTTCAGGAAGTTAATGTATATGAAGAACGAAATGATACAGGTAAAAGTTGCATAGCAGTTACATAAACATTCAGGTTAATGTTTACTAGTGGACAGCACTACAATCTTTAACTTCCCCATTCCCTTAAACATTTCATGTGCTGATGTTAGATGGTGTACAGTTGATAATGGATTAGCTAATTTGCTAGTGCTATATAGGGTATCTTACGTGTTCTTCAGAGCAGTAAGTCTAATCTGCGTTAATACAAATTTAATAATTACTGAAAAGAGTAAAGGAAAGACTAACTTTGTACTAAACTTTTTTTTGTATCTCATGGTTACCTATAATCCAGGTTTCAGAGAGGGTTATCCCTACCCTCATCCTCACACTCTGTACTTTGTGGAATCAGCCAACATTCGTCCAGCCCGATTTAAACCAGAACAACTCCGGGCTAAAATGCTCATGTTTGCTTTTGGCAATGCACTGGCAAAGGCGAAGATGCTATATGGGGTACGTATTAAAATGACTGTCATACCTCGCAACTTCTATAGTAGATGTCATTGTTCATGGAGGCTGTTGTAATGGTATTATCTAAAGGTGCAGTACAACCTGTGTGGTTGGAGATGAATAAATTGCAAGCCAGCAGCAAAGAAAGTTTTGCCTTCAATTATACAAAATTGAGAAATGGTACAGTGATCTCACAGACTTGGAATAGAAGGTAGATTGTTGAAATATGTACTTACTACCTGCACTTTTACTTACCTTCTATCTCCATAGTTATCTGTTGATGAGTTTTAGTTCAGACAAATATAACATGGAGTTTGTGATTCAAACTTTCCTATACCATCCCATCCTCGTGCCCCAGTCCTGACCTAGAAGTATGAATGCTAGATGGGAGTGGGTAGTTCAGGCCATAGCATTATAGCTGAAATTTCCAAGAAGAATGCCAAGCACGTGGACTTATGATATGGACTCCTCTCTCTTTGAAACTGGAGTGAAACTCAGAGCACTTCAGAGGCCACTAAGCAGCCACTAGATGGCAATGACTTAGTCACTGTTGACCTGGATTGAATTTGAACTGATGACGAGGGAGGAGAGCCTCTGAATTCCATTAAGTCTGATATTACAATATTTTGAAATCTGCATTGATAACCATTTGAGGGGGGAGGGATAGCTCAGTGGTTTGAGCATTGGCCTGCTAAATCCAGGGTTGAGAGTTCAATCCTTGAGGGGGCCACTTAGGGATCGGGGGCAAAATCAGTACTTAGTCCTGCTAGTGAAGGCAGGGGGCTGGACTTGATGACCTTTCAAGGTCCCTTCCAGTTCTAGGAGATGGGATATCTCCATCAATTAAAAAAAAAAAAAATTATATCTAGTGACTTTGTAGGCCAGGAATTTATAGGTAACCTTTAAAGACATGTTTTGATTCTTAAGTTGTTTGTCAATTCAGAGTAATACCTTGTTATGCCAATAGCAATTATTTTAATGTGTTAATGAAGGTTAAGAGTAGAGTGGCAATGGGTAGAAATCAGTTGAAGCAACTGTCTTGGGTATAGCTGAAGTGAAAAACTAGAACAGACATGTAATTCAGTTTACATCTATATTCCATTGCCATTTGAAAGAATTAAAATTAGGGCTGTCAAGCGATTAAAAAAATTGATTAATCACTAATAGAATACCATTTATTTAAATATTTTTGGATGTGTTATACATTTTCAAATATATTGATTTCAGTTACAACACAGAATACAAAGTGTACAGTGTTTTTGTTTTTGATTACAAATATTTGCACTTTAAAAAGCAAAAGAAATACTATTTTTCAAATCACCTAATACAAGTACTGTAGAGCAATCTCTTCACCATAAAAGTTGAACTTAAATGTAGATTTATGTACAAAAAAATAACTGCATTCAAAAATAAAACAATGGAAAACTTTAGAGCCTACAAGTCCAGAGTCCTGGTTTCTTGTTTGTCTGAGCGATTTGCTCAACAAGTTTGTTTACAGTTGCAGGAGATAATGCTTCCTGTTCACAATGTCACCTGAAGTGAGAACAGGTATTCTCATGGCACTGTTGTAGCCGGCCTCGCAAGATATTTACATGCCAGATGCGCTAAAGATTCATATGTCCCTTCGTGCGTCAACCACCATTCCAGAGGACATGCGTCCATGCTGATGGCGGGTTCTGCTAGATAACAATCCAAAGCAGTGTGGAACAACGCGTGTTCATTTTCATCAGCTGAGTCAGATGCCACCAGCAGAAGGTGGACTTTCTTTTTTGGTAGTTCAGGATCTGTAGTTTCTGCATAGGAGAATTGCTCTTTTCAGACTTCTGAAAGCATGTTCAACACCTTATCCCTCTCAGATTTTGGAAGGCACTTCAGATTCTTAAACCATGGATTGAGTGCTGTAGCTATCTCACATTGGTACCTTCTTTGTGTTTTGTCAAATCTTCAGCACAGGTGTTCTTAAAATGAACATTGCTGAGTCATCATCAGAGACTACTATGACATGAAATATATGGCAGAATGTAGGTAAAATAGAGCTGGAGACATACAATTCTCCCTCAAGGAGTTGAGTCAAATTTAATTAACACTTTTTTTTACGAGCATCAGCATGGAATGGTGGCCGAAGCATGAAAGGGCATACAAATGTTTAGCATATCTGGCACGTAAATACCTTGCAATGCCAGCTACAGAAGTCTCATGGGAGATAATGCTGCCCACTTCTTATTTATAAGTGTAAGCAAACTTGTTTGTCTTAGTGATTGGCTGAACGAGAAGTAGGACTGAGTGGACTTGCAGGCTCTAAAATTTTGCATTGTTTGAGTGCAGTTATGTAACAAAAAAATCTACATTTGTAAGTTGCACTTTCATGATTGCACTGCAGTACTTGTATGAGGTGAATTGAAAAATACTAGTTTTACAGTGCAAATATTTGTAATAAATGTAAAGTGAGCAGTGTACACTTTGTATTGTGTTGTAATTGAAATCTATATTTGAAAATGTAGAAAAACATCCAAAATATTTAATACATTTCAATTGGTATTCTATTGTTTAACAATGTGATAAACTGCAATTAATCGCAATTAATTTTGAGTTAATCGCATGAGTTAACTGATTAATCGACAGCCCTAATTAAAATACAAAATCTATATTCAATACCTGTTCGAACAGAACTTTCTGAGCAAGATATTACATTTGTTAAAGTCCTGGCTTTAAACCAAATAATTGCTGATTCTGTATCTTCTCATCCATTGTCTGTTGTAACTCCTCCTCCCTTCCCTCCACCCTACCCAGGATGATCCCAAAGTTTTAGAGCACCCGGTGGTAGTACAAAGCATTGGTACAGAGGGTCGTATTTTCCAGTTCATGGTGTTCCAGTTAAATACAACAGACTTGGCCTCTAATGATGGTGTTAAAAACCTCGTCTGGATTGATTCTGATCAGTATATGTATGACTACATCCGGTATCTTCCAGGAATCAGGAAGAAAGTTGTCAAGGTAAGTTAACAGGCTTGAGAGAACTAGTTTACTCACCAGAATTATGGAGTGGAAATCCTATCCCTTTACATATATTTTGAGTCTTAGGAGCTTGTACAGACGGTATTGGTATAGATAGGACAATAGGCTGTTTGGTACTTAATTGTGAACACTGAAATAATATAGGGCAACTGTTAGTCCTGTTTATATATCAGGGTATTCAGCTGCATTGCAATTTATATTAAGCTTGCTAAGATGGAGACATTTTATGTAGATGTACAATTTAATTATGTCCTTATTGAAAAAGTTATTCAGTGAAATAACTAGGTACATGGAGAGAATATTAATGGTCAACTCCCCTTAGACTAGGAAGACTCCAGTCTCACTTGGTAAATTCCCCACCCATCAGTGCAATCCCAATGGAAATACTCTCAAACCCGCTTGTCTGTCAGAGAAAGCTTGTTTCAGACAGACTGCCATGTTTCAAGTTGTCTCTAAGTATAAAGAAAGACTATTGCTTGGGAAAATATCAGTTCACTACAAACTGAATATCCAAGTCTCTTCTCCACAGTTTCCTCCTGGAATATATGGCTATCGACCTGACACATTCAAGAAGTTTCTGGCACTGTATTTGCATGGAGCTGTGCAAGATTCTACTCAAACCAAAATCCTTTAAGTTTACTTCCTGCTATTTTCATCAGAAGATCATACAGCTAAGCAAATGTGATCGTATACTACTCTTAAATGGAGTAATTTAAGGGTTTAAAACCTAACAATTTTTGAAAATAAAACTTTTTTTAGTAAGTGTGTGCACTTGAATATAAACTTTCATTGCACTGGCCTAACTGTACCATTATACACATGCATTAAATTAATGAACCCAGCCTCTGAGTATTTTCCACCATCACCAAGGGGGAATATGCAAACCAAACTACCATTTATTTCTTACTGTTTGTAGGAGCAGATTCTGGATGTAGCAGCTGGGAGAGCAGAAATCCACAGAGTAGAACCTGAGCCCAGAATGTGTTGAGCGGGTACCCGCTCAAAAGCAAACAGCACAGTAGTTAGTTACCAAGTTGCATTATGTAGAAAACCCACCTTTATAAAGCTTTAAGCAAAGTCTTGTGGGACAATGGGCCTTCACAATCACCACACTTTGGTTTTACTTCTAAAATGCTTTTGGATAACTTAGTGCCCAGTTCCTTCTTAGTGATTTACTTTAGAATATTATCTTACCATCAAAATGGAGTCTCTCTATAGGCAGAGAACTGAAATTCTTTAGGGCACAATCACTGGTAAACAGTCCTGTTAGCTTGCAAAGGTGTTAAAACAGTTTTTGCTGCTATAGCTACTAGTTGGGGGGCAGGGAGAGGGAAGGATTGAGCCCCTAGGTCTAAGCTTGGGTGGATAGCCGGAGTCTCTCTCTGCTGGAGCTGCAACATCCACACTGCTTTTTAGCACGCTAGCTCAAATCTGTCCATCCAGGCTAGGAGGCTTACTCCCAGGTGGAGTGTAGACATACCCTATGGTGCTACAATAGGAAGTGGCCTCAGAACCACAATTCAAGAAGGATTATTAATAAAGTGGAGAGGGGTCAGAAGAGCCACAAAAATGACTTATTAAAAAGATCAGACAATATGCCTTAAAGGCTAAGCTAAACACACTGAGCTCCTTGAGTCTAACAAAGAGAAGGTTAAGCGTGACTTGAGTACACTCTAGAAGTGCCTATACAGGGAACAAATATTTAATAATATTGCTCTTCAATGTGCAGAGAAAGGAATAACAAGCCAATGGCTGGAAGTTGAACCTAGACAAATTCAAACTAAAAATAAGGTGTAAGTTTTTAACAATGAGGGTAATTAACCCTTGAACAGTTTACCAAGGGTTGTAGTGAATTCTTCCTCACTGAGAATTTTTAAATCAAGATTGGATGTTTTTCTAACAGACTTGCTGTAGGAATTATTTTGGGGAAGTTCTAGGGCCTGTGTTATACTGGAGGTCAGACTGGATCATCATAATGATCCCTTCAAGCCTTGAAAGCTATGAACTCTTACCCAGCAGACACGAATTTAGACTCTTTACCTTCAGATCAGTTGTCTGTAATCTTAGGCAAAGAGGCTGGATTGGCTGTGACCCATGTGAAAGCATTTTCTCACTCCATACTCTAAGTCCTTAGCATGTAGGAAATAACAGGATGGTTTGCAGTATTTCTCAAGGCACAGTGCTAAAGGAATTTTTGAGCATACTAGGGCCTCAAATCGGATACCAGTCTCTGCTTCCTTATCTTGGCTGGTGCTCTAGATAAAAACCTCCTGGGTGGTCCTGTAATAGAAAACATTAAAGAGCCTTAGCCCTTACTCAAATTGTTTAGGAAGCCAGAGTTTCACTAGCCAAATTCTGGGTCAGCAGTTGTACCCAATAAATCTTGCTGTCAACTTCTGTAAAATCAAGTTGAAAAATTCACTATGCAAGGGCAAATGCTTGGGGGGGAGAGGGGAGAGAAAAATCAACTGATGTACCACATCTATCTAGATTATATTAATTTTGCTTGCCCAAGAGATGAATAGCTCATCTATTCAAATTGTGTTGGAGTCTATTCTTTGCATATAATTATATAGGAATAAATCTGGACTAATAGCTATACAAAAACTGCATTGCTTGTCAGGTGCCAATCTATTGCTGCTCCAGCTTGGTTTGCCATTTGCCGTGTCACATGGCGCTCAGAACAATTACAAGCAGTTGGCCTTTGAATAGGCTAGCCAATGGCCCTGCTCCCTTAGGTTCCTTTCCAGAATAGAGATGACATACTGCAGAGGCAACATAACCCAATTAGCTCCCTCCATTCCTGCTCTAAGTGCTACTTTCTCTAGGATAAATTATCCTGAGGGTGGTCAACATTTACGATCCTATTTGCGCTCCCAGGACAGCCAGGTTTTACGCTGATGTGGCAGGTAATTATGTTTGACAGCAGATGTCAAACATGACAGTGTCTCCACTGGAGCTGGGAGAGTAGCTAGCAATGATACACTCCTGCACCGGAAGTGGGCTATGGAGTAAACCTGCAGGGGGCTGTACCACCACTTTCCAACATGTGCATAGGACCCAGGCTGTGCACCTAGAAAGTGACTGAATGGAAGTAACCTCCCTGCAGAGCTCAGCAATGGGAAGTTTATTGAGGCAAGCCTTAGAGCAGCATCACTCCTGGCTCTTGCAACTGGTACTTTAGACATCTACTTTGGTGGAGGGCTGTACCACCCCACCCTGATTCAGCTTGGCACACCATAACCCGTAGTGCAACTCACTGCTCTAAACCCCAGTCCGACAGCAGCTGGCAGGGCCCAGGATTCCAAATGCCCCAGGCACTAGTGCAGGTTCATTCATGCACAAGTGGGAAGTAGGCAGGGCAGCGTTACCCTACAGCCCAGCATGGAGCCTGGATTCCCACCAAAAATGGGAGTTTTAATGTTCATGTGAGTAGGAAGGGGCTCACAGGTGGGAGAAAAAAAACAGAAAAATGATTGATTGGTTTGCTTTGGAGACGTTCGTTCCCCCTACTGGCTCCCTCACAGCAGCATCAGTGGTAGCTGGAAGCACCAAGGGCTTAGTGCAGTAAGCTGTTAATTGCCAAAAGGTGGTCTCCCTGCCTCTTAAGAATCCATTTCAGCGGAGGCAAAGCACTCCACATGTTTGTTTGGGTACAGCCGCTTTCAGTATATGCTGCTGGCCATTTAGACAGTCTGGTGTTGAGCTAGAGTCCCCTCTGAACACTTTCACTGACAGGCAAAATAAAAGGCAGGATTATTTACAAGAACAGCTCCACTTCACAGGTTTGCTGCCTCCAGGAGTGATTGGGGGGTAGGGAAGAGATGGAGCAGTTCAAATGAAATTCAGATACCCCACTGGGGAGACTTGAGGTAGGCTGAAGCACTACCTTCTTATGGAAAAGAGTGAATAGAGTTTGGAGATCACAGGCTGGGGTGAGTGGAGAGAAGGGCAACTCAGAAAGGCAGTAAGAAAGAACAGCGCCCCACTGGTTCAATACGGGGAACACAGGCACAGCTTAAGGCCACAAGAAGGTGCAGGGGGCCATTTTACAGAAGTGTGCCATTGAGTAGAGCACAGACACTGTTTGTAGGACTGTTTCGCGCACAGCTCATTCTTACCTTTGCAGGCCAGGGAAGTAGCGAGAGGCCCTTGCTAGCATGAGATTTGTTCTGGCTAACGGGCTTTGAAATCTAGCACAGACGGTGCCTAAAATAGGCAAAGTGGGTCTCTGGGGTTGTCACTTAGCTAAATATAGGCAGTAATGGGGTGTCTGGCATTGTAGAGAGAATGTAAAGGCTCCACAGAGGAACACACTGTTACACAGGGGCCACCCATAGAAGCTGGACAGACTATCTACAGAGCAGACCCAGCACCAGACTAGGTTTTGTGAGCATCTCATATGAATGTACAGAAAGGCGTATGAGTAATCAGTATTCTCAACATGCCTCAGCTACCCCCTTGTTTCCCTCTCTTGTGAGCAGAGAAATACCTCCTCCTCCTCCTCCTCAGATTTCTACAGTACTGTGACAATTCTAAGGCTGGCCCCTGCAGGGACCAGCCAGAGTGTTTTGTGACAGGCTTTTCAAGCTGCTCCCACTCATTGATCTCCTGTCTGTACTGTTTCAACAGGTATTCAGGACTTAGATAAAACATTTCTTGTGATGAATTCCTCATGCTGTTCAAGGGGAGAGTTGTTTCTTAAACAGTATGTTCCCTTGAAGTGTGCCTGGTATAAAATCAAACTTCAGGCTGCGCTAGTAGTGCTGCCACATCAACTCAGTTCTCAGTGGGAACCCCGGCTTGTACATACCCTCCTCTTGCATTTAACTAATGAAAACAAACGTGGGAGAGAATTATCCCTAGGCTGGGCCCTGGAGACCATTTATTTGTGGACCATGGCAGTTTCTTATTCCCGTATTTTAACAAGTTAATACGTAACCAAACAAGAACCAACAGGAGAGTTTCCTCTGTCCCTTGCTATACAAATGCAACAGAAGCATAAGTAAGGGCTGGTGTTCTGGTCTGATTTTGTAAGGTAAGGAGGGTCATGCCTGGTAGAGCACGTACTTGGAAGGGCATAACCCACCAGAAAAATCTACCATTGAACTGAGAGCGTGTAGCTGGTGGCTGTATAATACACAGTTAGAAAGAACATTACCCTGCACTAACATGCAGAAGATGC
This sequence comes from Trachemys scripta elegans, assembly GCF_013100865.1. NCBI lineage: Eukaryota > Metazoa > Chordata > Testudines > Emydidae > Trachemys > Trachemys scripta. The sequence goes on along the minus strand of NC_048305.1, from coordinate 96,676,130 downwards.
ATGGGCTCCTGGCAGTGGTGAAAGTTAGGAGCTACTGGGCTTGCTCCTCAGGCATGGCCGCCATGCCAAAGCTTGAAGGATCATCCTGATTTCAGCAAGTTGGACCTGCAGCACAATGTTTTTTTCCGTAACTCACTCAGCCATGGATCTGAAAGTCAACCTGGGTTTCTTTCTGCTCAGATCAGCACCCCATCTTGTGTTATTTGTAAGCTGAATTCTTAGCACCAAGGTCAGAAGTAAAACTGTAATCAGAACGTAAATCTGCCGAGGACACATGAGCACGAATAAAATCCAGCCCTTCTCCCATATTTGTATGAGCTGTGCGATAGGAGGATAAAAAATATCAATGATAATTTATATTTAAAAAAATCTTTATTTTTTTAATTACATGTATTTTTCCTTTTTTAAAAGGAAAATATTTAAAATGAAATCTGAAATGATAATCTATGTTAAGGCCTAAATTTACTATCATTTATTAAAATACTTTCAATTACATACAAGTAATATTCAAGCAGTATATATTTGTTGCCAAAGTTTTAAAGAAAGACCATTGAACTGGTGGAAGGCACTGGCTACACACCTGGAAGCAGAGTTAGTTGACGTGCTAAACAAGCCTTTGACAACAGTAGCCTCCTCTGCAGGTACAGAGAGATTATGTTCATTTCAGTTTATTCAACTCATTCATTTCAATGACTAGTTCATTCAAAGTTAGGAAACTGATTGGGAATGGAAAAAGGAAAGCTTGTTTTCCTCTCCCAATCTCCAAATAAAAACTAGGTGAGAATGTTTTAAAATCCTGCAGGACATGATCTGTGGTCACCAATCAGTTCAATCTACCAAGTACTGTTAATTCTTCCGTGGTCTAATAAATCAGTTTTAAATGAAAAACATGTTTTGATAAACTTACTCTTTATTGTGTCCAGCATATTTGATAGTTTTATTTAACTAAAAAACAATTTTAAAGTGTTTTTGTACATTTTTCATTTAATTCCAATTTTCATCCAGAACTCCACTACAAATCACAGGTAAAAAGAATAGAGCAAAATAGAAAATGGTGAATGATGCATTTCTTAACATACATTTATTCAGATTCTTAGTTTTTACATGTTTTGTTAAGTTATATATTTGCTTAAGTAACTATGTATAGACATAGTGCAGCCTCCTGGTTACTAAAAGGAAGAACCACATTTTAGTTTCCTTAGCTATACTTTAGTTGTTTTTGGTTAATGGTTACCAACCCATAAGAATCAACCTCTCGTCAGGAAAACAAAAGTACAAATTCAAAACAGGATTAAAATCGATTTAAATCATGCCCAATTGCCCTGACAGCTAGAGCTGGACACAAGAGTTTGTAGCATTCTATCAGGCACAGAGACTGGGAGCAATTGCAGAGTATTATCGTCAGAAATATAAGGAGCTGGGGAAAGTTGGTCTGGCACACAGCATCCTCACTGTTTTCCTCTGGTCTTGGTTTCTTCCCCTCCACCCAGAGTTTCAGGTTTTAGAGAAGCAGCCTAGGCCAGCAGCCTGAGAGCTAGGAACTCCCAAAATATGCTACCATCCACCCTGCCTCAGTTTCCCCCATCTCTATATCATGCAGACTACTTCACTGGGGCTTGTCGTAGAACCTTGAAGGTTGAAGGGCTGAACATTTACACAGGGATCTCAGTCTGCTTGCTGTCCAGCCTTTCTAGGGCATCTCCCCACAAGGATTTCTAAAACCATTCAGGGCTATTTTCCCCAAGGAGGGGTGGGAAACCGATCCTCAGCCACTTTGTCCCCTGCCACTGCCTCTCCGTTCAGCAGATGTCTCGTGGCTCAGTCTTACTAGAGCAGAAGCACAGCATGGCAGGGGCCAGTGGTCCTCGTTAGGTAGCTGTATTGGAGAGGTGGCTGCCTAATAGAAACGAAGGCCATGTGGGGAAGGGAACACACAAGAGGTTCCTTTTTAATGTAAGCAAGATCCAGTTTTGGAACATTACATTTCCAACAGTCTTTTGAGTGAGCATGCCCGCCTTATAATGCAGGAAATCAATTGCCAGTGAAGCTGGTTTCTTTGGCCTTGGCTACCCTGGTGCAGTATAGCGCTGCAACTTGCTGCGCTCAGGGGTGTGAAAACGCTCCCCCCCCCCCCCGCCCCCCGAGTGCAGAGCTGTAAAGCACCAGTGTAATCAGCGCCTGCTGCAAGCTATTCCCCTCGGAGAGATGGAGTACTTGCAGCGCTACGAGAGAGCTCTCGCAGCGCTGGCGGCGCAACTACACTTGCGCTTCACAGCGCTGTGAATTCTCAAGTGTAGCCAAGGCCTTTGAGTGGCTCTATGCTACTCCACAGGCATTGTCATACTGGACTAGATCAGGGGTCGACAGCCTTTCAGAAGTGGTGTGCCGAGTCTTCATTTATTCACTCTAATTTAAGGTTTCACGTGCCAGTAATACATCTTAACATTTTTAGAAGATCTCTTTCTATAAGTCTATAATATATAACAACTAAACTATTGTTGTATGTAAAGTAAATAAGGTTTTAAAAAAGTTTAAGAAGCTTCATTTAAAATTAAATTAAAAGGCAGAGCCCCCCGGACCTGTGGCCAGGACCTGGGCAGCGTGAGTGCCACTGAAAATCAACTCACATGCCACCTTTGGCACGCGTGCCATAGGTTGCCTACCCCTGGACTAGATGGATCACTGGTCTAATCCAGTATTTCATCTCTGACATCGGCCAGCAGAAGCTGTGTCAAAGAAAGGTGCAAAAGAAACCCTGTTGGAACAAATCTTTCTACCAGAGAACACATTCCAGGGGAAAAAGTTCACTCAGCTATATGGGTGTATTGGCAGATGCTGCTCTGAGGTCCTGAGTAGTGCAGGTTCCATTCGTTCTATAAAGTACGCTCAAAGCAAACATTTGCCATCCAGTCCCAGCACCATCATCAGAGGAGTTCAACGGGGAGCTGGGGCCCTGCCTGGCACAGTGGGATGTGGACAAATTAAACAGGTCAGACATTACGCTGCCCAAGCATAACTTAGTGCCAGCCTGGACAACAGGAGTGCAAATTCCAGCAGCGTTACCCCATGTCAGGACCCTGGGGGCACCCTATGACTAGGATAAGTCTAAACTGGCGGGATTGCCAGCTTGAGGAGACATACCCACGCTAGCTCTGATTGAGCTAATGCACTTGAGTGCAGCTGCAGTGGCGCAAGCAGTTGGACCACAAGTACACACTTGGGGCTGCTGCCTCTCCTGCCACAGCGACACTGCTATTTTCAGCACACTAGCTCAACGAAAGCAAGCGCAGGGGTGTCTCCTCACGCTGGAGTTCACACCTTCTTTCTCGGGTGGAGACATACCCTTAAACTAGACTGCGCAGGATCCATCTCCCACAGCGGTGGTGCAGCGATTGCGGTGGTGTAACGATGGGAGAAAGGATGCCCAGGTGCCTGCTTTACACCCTTCACAGAGAAAAGCATTTCTGAGCCCAAAGGACAGGTCTCACGGAATGAGAGTGCCCGGATACAACAGTGAAGAGGGCCATGTAGGGACCTAGCGGACACAGGAACCTATTTATGCCAAGCAGTGACAGCCTCCTCAATGCAGTCTTAAATCGGATAAACCACTGAAGCCTTGAAGGCACAGGAGCCCTGTTAGGTCCCACCTTAAAGACTGATCAATCACCACCATGGACATGGCACAAAGATACCATATATATCTGCATATAAGCCATCACACCAATTGAGATGTTACATTTGAAAATAATTCCCTGCTTATAAGGGAAGTAGACTTACGCATAAGTATATATGGCCGCAGGGAGGGGCCAAGGAAAAATGGACATCATTTTAAGGGGTGCTGAAGAACTGAGACAGCCAAGGGCTAGAGGCCTTTTCAGGTAGATCCACAGAGCTCCCTTCATACCTGATCCAGTTCTGCAGTGTCAGAGCAAAGGGAATGAGAAAAGAGATTTCTAGGGGGAATGTAATAGGGAATAGGTTGATGGAAAGCCAGGTGGCACAATATACCCCTGCAGTGCCCTGACTCTCCTGGCTAAACAGGGGACCACCTGGAAGATGCTTAAGCCCCTTCCTCCCTGGGGATGCAGAAATGAGGTGTGGAAAGCAGCAGCAGCAGCTGCAGAGGAAAGTAGGAACAGCAGAGCCAGGCAAGAGGCCCCTGGACAGCAGCCGGCTGGCTTGCAATTTTGGCAGCTGTATTGGCTGGCACAGGGAAGAGTTTGCATGCTGGCTATTCTGGAAGAGGGGGCCACAAGCCAAGGAGCTACAGAACCAACTGTCTAAATGAGCTGTTCCCAAGGGGCCATTAAAACTGCAGCGGGATTAGAGGATTATCTGAGAGGAATCTGACACCTTCCTTGGGGTTTTAAAAAGAGCAGGGGAGGGGGGGGGGGGGGTTCATTTAGCCCTGGGAGAGGCCCTCACACAGACTAAGGGAAGGCTGAGCCTGAACTTTGCCTTGTCAGCTGCTTTAAAAAACAAAATTTAAGAAAACCAAAACCCAGCATTTCTCCAAGATGGGAGCCCATCTTGCTCCTTCAAGCTCTTACACCCTCAATGGCTTCTCGGGCCCTTAGCAACCCATTAAAGGAGATGTAACAAGGGATGAGACATCTAAAAGCATGTGGGTTTCTCTTTGAAGCAGGGCCCCATAGGTACCATGGACTCTGCTGTGAACAGCATAGGTCAGATGAAGATATGGAGGAAGGTTCAGCTGTGGGAGGGCAACATTTGAGTGCTCCCAGCCTAAAGGATTTTACAGCCAGAATCTGACCATTCTTGGAAACAAGTATCAGGGGGTAGCTGTGTTAGTCTGTATCCACAAAAACAACAAGGAGTCCGGTGGCACCTTAAAGCCTAACCGATTTATTTGGGCATGAGCTTTTGTGGGTAAAAAACCCTTCTTCAGATGTGAAGGAAGACGTGGGTTTTTTACCCATGAAAGCTTATGCCCAAATAAATCGGTTAGGCTTTAAGGCGCCACCAGACTCCTTGTCATTCTTGGGAAGGCTCTTTCTCCTCAGTGGGGAGTGAACAGAACAACTTTGAATTTAGTAACTTGAACAAGTCCGTAGCCACACAGTGACAAACCGCGGCAGCCCTGACATCCCAGAGTGGCTGCAGTGGAAGAGTCAGACCAATGCTCCTTACGGTCTCTCTGAGCACAGTCGTTTTAACTGTTATACGGGAGCGAGGAAGGGATGGCCTGGTTGAAAGGCAAGTACCGGAAAGTCACAGTCATGAGCCTCCTCACTCTCGTCTCACTGGGTCTTTGGGGGATGGGCTGGTTTTCAGTCATCTCTGACAATATTGTCAGTCCACTTTGGAAGCTTGGAGAACTTCAACTTTAGGAACAGCGTCCCTTAAAGAACAGAAAAGCAGTTGAAAGGGCTTAAGGAACAGCAGGTTTCTGATGTGAATGAGCTCACCCCTTATACCATACTTAGTGGTGAAATGGAAAGGGGAGAGCTCTTCCTATGGTTAACTCCCCATTCCCTTCCAGCTCTGGAGTGGTGTGGACCATCTTAAAAACTCCAGCTAGGGAGGCATCCTACCTCCTCTTGGAATAGTTTTTCTCCTCCTCAGGGCAATTTGTCCCACTTCCCAGGCCAGAAAACCAGGCCCACTTAAGTGAGAGAGACAGCACAAGAAAGGTTACTTACCTTACAGTAACTGTGGTTCTTCGAGATGAGTTGTGCACATCGATTCCTAGATCGCACAGCCAGAGAGGACCACTGTGATCATCTAGTCTGGCCTCCTGGGTAACACAGGCCTTAGAACTTCACAAAGTAATTCATAGAGCATAGTCAGAAAACCAGGGAGGTGTAGCGCTACCAAAGTAACATGATGATGGATGCACCAATCTCAGAAATGTGTAGCTTCCTGGCAGAGCAGAGGGGATCTGGCTCCTGCTTGCCTATTGATGTCGTGCAGCGCTGTGGGTTGTCCATCCATCATGACCCGTGCTGTCAAACCCTGGATAAAGACCTACACAGAACCGATAAGACCTGCACGAATCTTTCCAAGACGAAGGGTGATGGCTTCAGCTTTATGTCTCTTGCCTTCTGGGTTCTTTTGGTGAAGGACTTGCAGACTGAGCAGCACACGGGAGCATACATCGCGAGTGCCTGCTATTCACTGGCATGGTAGCAGTGCAGGCGGGGCAGAACTTCAGCCATTTTAGGCTAATCTACAGAGGGTCTTTGCTAGAGAGAGATCGCTTGTCAGGGATAGTAACCTACCACTACCATTCTAAAATTAGGTATCTTAAGCCAACTAGCAAAGAAAGCCCATCAACACGAAACTTAAGAATAACCATCTTTTCCCAATAGGAGAAAACTGTTCGCTAGGAGCAGAGAATGTGGATGCTATAGAGTTCCATCTCAAAGCCCGGGGTGGTAGTAAGGAACTGAGGGGGTTGCAACAGCCCTACCCTTTAGGCCATAGACTATGGGTTGTGAGGGGGCACTCAGGGCACAGGCGTGGCCCCAATGGGCGTTAGTATTGAAAAGAATCTGAACTCATTTGCACGTGCACCAAGAGTGGAATCTGAGTGTCCACACAGACAACTTGCTTTTTCCTCTCTAATTGCTGTAAGAGTTTCTGGTTCTCAGCTGTTGGGCCAAGTAGAGAGAACATGAGAGCATTGGACGATTGCAAATTAATCCCTGCTTTCCCCCCTCCCCCCCCCCAGGACATAAAATTTAGCAAACAGCTTTCAAAGGTCACCTTATACCCAAGTCAAAGGATAAACTAGGTCCAGGACAGCATCAGATTCTGCTCTCTGTAGGTACAGATGGGTTGCTGGGTAGCAGGAAATACATGTTATCTACTCAGTAAGCAACCCAGCAACTCCTCCCTACTGTATATGCCTGCATAGGAGCCCATGCAGTATGGATACAGGTCAGTGATGTTAAAATACACTTTTAAAGGTCAAATTTACAATGCTAAGCTTATTTGTGAGTAGGTTTGGGACTTCTGTGCTGTTTTAACCCCAGCCCAAGAGACAGCTATTGTTTCCCAACTCCTGTCTTTGAACGATAGGGCGGTATTCTGGAATAAACTCCCTGAGTGGGGACACTTATTCAGGATTTAGGCTAGAAATGCCTTATTCAGAATTGGAAAGTGAATTGAGCTAATTTGGAAGATAGCACTCTTATCTGGAAAAGGGATGTCCACACATGGAGTTAATTGGGAATTAGTTAATCTGCTTTAAATTCACACCATCCCTTATTCCGGATTAATTTTCACATGAAGACAAGCCCTAAGAGTTAGATGGAGAAGGATTTCATTTCTCATCAGTATCTGAGGCTAGGTCTATACTACCCGCCTGAATCGGGACGCGACAATCGATCCCCGAATCAGCGCTCTTACTCCACCAGCGGAGGTGGTAGTAAGCGCCGCCAACAGAAAGCTGCAGAAGTCGATTTTGCCGCCGTCCTCACAACGGGGTAAGTCGGCTGCGATACGTCGAATTCAGCTACGCTATTCACGTAGCTGAATTTGCATATCTTAAATCGACTCCCCCCTGTAGTGTAGATGTACCCTACGAAAGCTATCTCTAGTTATATTGCATTGGAAGTGCTTAGAAAAAGTAGTAACTTTGCCATGCTAGGCCTCTACATCCCCACCCCCCACCCCAAATCTGGTATCATCTGTTCTAACATGAAAATACCACAATCCTTCCTTACATTTTAAATAATTAGCATGAGCACACCTTGCCCTTACAAACCCCTTGCACCAGAGGATTTCAAAGCCATTTACAAAGGGGATACATCACCCCCATTTTGCAGATAGGGAACTGCAGTACCAAGAAGTTCAGTAACTTGCCCATAATCAGACTCAACAATTGTCAGAGCTGGGAATAGACCCCCATTCCCTCCTGCTGTGTTATCAGCGATTACTGATACTCAGACAGGATAACCATCTTATATATGTGTTGCTCAAGGTAAGGAACATGCCTATTTTCTACAGTGTGATGCACACATAAGGAGGAAAAAACGGTTACCTACCTTTTCATAACTGTTGTTCTGTTGCCCATGTCCATTCCAGTTTAGGTGTGGGCGCACTCGTGTGCGGTTGTTGGAGATTTTTGCCTTAGCGGTATCTGTAGGGTTGGCTGTGGTGCCCCCTTGAGTGCTGTGCTCATGCGTCGGTGTATCAGGAACTGCTGGCCTTATGCCCTCTCAGTTCCTTCTTGCCAGCAACTCCAACAGGGAGCAGGACGACGGGTAATGGAACGGACATGAGCAACACATCTCAAAGAACAGTTACGAAAGTTACGTAAACGTGTGGACAGACGACCAGGTAGCAGCTCTACAGATCTCTTGGATCAGCACCTGAGCCAGGAAGGCCGCGGATGATGATTGCGCTCTAGTGGAGCCTTGACTACTGCCAATGGAGGCACTTTCGCCAGCTCATAGCAGTATCGGATGCAGGCTATGATCCAGGACAAAATCCTTTGAGCAGACCCTGGGTGACTTTTCATCCTGTCTGCCACTGCAACGAACAGCTGCATTGACTTGTGAAACAGTTTTGTCCTGTCAATAGAAAGGCCACACCCTCCTGATGTCCAGGGTGTGCAACCTGCATTCCTCTTCAGATTTACGGGGCTTTGGGAAGAAGACAGGTAAATATATGTCCTGGCTGGTATGAAACTGGGGAACGACCTTGGGCAGGAATGCCAGGTGCGGCCACAACTGGACTTTATCTTTGTAGAATACTGTATAGGGCGGTTCTGAAGTGCCCTGATCTCAGACACCCTGCGGGTAGATGTGATCACAACCAGGAATGAAACCTTCCAGGAGAGAGCAGGAAGCCAGAGATTCGAAGGGAGGCCCCCTGAGCCTCAACAGCACAAGATTCAAACTCCAGGGAGGGACAGGGGCCTGGACATGAGGGTAGAGATGCTCCAGACCTTTCAAGAACTGGGCCGTCGTGTTGTGAGTGAAGACTGACCTGCTTTGGAACAGAGGATGTAAAGCAGAAATAGTGGCTAGGTAGACCTTGATCGATGACAGGGAAAAGCCCTGAAGTTTGAGGTACCGAAGATAATCCAGGATCCCCTGCAGCGAGGCCTGCTTGGCCCGGATACCTCATTCCAAAGCCCAGCACCTGAACCTTTTCCACTTGGCCAGGTAAGTCGCTCTGGTGGAAGGCTGCCTGCTAGCCAGCAAGACCTGCTGAGCACAGGCCAAGCATTCCCGCTCTTCCGCATTCAGCCATGCAGTAGCCATGCTGACAAGTGTAACACCTTCAGGTTCGGGTGCAGAAGACTGCTAGGGTCCCGGGTCAGCAGGTCTGGCCAGAGAGGTAGCCACAGCAGGGGGGCTAGTGAAAGGTTCAGCAGTGTGCCAAACCAGTGTTGGGGGCTATCAGGATAACTTTTGCCCTGTCCTGTGATCTTCACAAGGACGCTGTGGATCAATAGCACTGGCGGGAAGGCGTACATCAGGGCCCCCGACCACAAGAGCAGGAAAGCATCTGACAGGGAATCCATTTATCCCCCGGAGTGAACAGAACACATGGCATTTCTTGTTCATGTCCCATCAGGACAAGTCCACCTGGGGAGTTTCCCACTTCCGGAAGATCATACTGGCTGCCTCTAGATGGAGCGACCACTCATGGAGAGACAAAAAGGTCCTGCTGAGGCAATCTGCTAGCACATTCCTGTGTGGCTAGCAGATGAATGGTATGCCCCACACAGAAGTCCCAAAGGCAGAGAACTTCTTGGCAAAGGGCCGACGACCTGGCTCCGCCCTGCCTGCCTGTTGATGTAATACATCATGACGGTATTGTCCGTGAGGACCTGCACCACCTTGCCCTTTAGGTGGGGCAAGAAAGCCTGGCAGGCCAGGTGAACCATTTTTAGCTCCCTGACATTGATATGAAAGGCCAGATCATCCCAGATCATCCCACAGCCACTGGCCTTAAGTGCTAAGCTCGCCCAAGTGGGCTCCTCACCCCAGGTCCAAAGCATCTGAGGCTAGGGTCAGCAACGGGACCGGGACCATGAAGGGAACTCCCTCCAACATCGACCCAGGATTCAACCACCACTCCAGGGATGACAGGATGTGATCCGGCATCTTAACTACCTGGTCTAGGTCGCGTGTGTTGAGGATGTAAACCAATGCCAGCCACGCTTGCAGAGGCTGGAGATGGAGCTGGGCATGACTGACGATGTATGTGTACACAGCCATGTGGCCCAACAACCACAGGCAGATATGAGCTGTGGTGAGCGGGTGGTTCTTTACATGGGAAATCAGGTGACAAAGCCTGAAAACAAGTCTCTGGAAAGAAGGCTCTGGTTCACGTGGAGTTGAGAACCACCTCGCTGAACTCTATTTGCTGGACTGGCCTTAAAATAGACTTTTGCTCGTTTATCAACAGGCCCAGGTTGCGGCAGGTGGAACGCACCAAATCGAGGTTCCTCTGCACTTTTTCCTGAGACCTGCCCTTGATGAGCCAGTCGTCAAGTTACGGGAAGACCCGGACACCTCAATCTCTCACGTAAGTGACCACTGGCACCATACATTTTGTGAAGACCCGTGGGGCCGATGAGAAGCCAAAGGGCAGCACCGTGAATTGGAAATGGCGTCCGCCCATATGAAATGGGGGAAAACATCTGACCTTGGAATATGGAAATAAACATCCTTCAAGTCGACGGTGGCGTACCACTCTCGCGGATCAGGGAGACCATGTGAAATTTCAACTTCCTGAGAGACTTGTTTTGAGGTGTCGCAGGTCCGGAATGGGTCTTAAGCCCCATTTTGCTTTCAGGATTAGGAAATAATGGAAGTAGACTCCCTTTCCTGTCATGTCCTGAGGGACCTCCTCTACCGCCCCCAGGCACAGCAGGTTCTTGACCTCTTGAATGAGGAATTGGGTCCCTGAATAGGGACAAGAAAGAAGGGGGGATGGAAGGGAGGGGCGGCCGAAAACCGCAGGGTGTAGCCTTGGGACACTATCTCCAGCACCCCATGGTCTGAGGTGACATGGGACCAGGCCAAATGAAATGGATGAAGACAGTTGAGGAAAGAACGGGGTGGATCCTGGGAGGTACTGGGGCGTCGCTCTCAACCGCACCCTCAAAATGAGTGCTTCTGGCTCCTAGGGTGCTTTGCTGGGCCAGGCTGCGTGGGTGAAACTAATGTCCCTGCCCTTTCTCTTTGCAGACCCCAGAAAAGGCTGCTAAGGCCTGGGCGGAAGGGGGTGGCCGGAACAGCTTTCTTGCAGACTGTGGCGTATGCATGGCCACCGAGTGTAGGGTGGCTTGAGTGTCTTTTAACCAAGCAGCCTTGCATCCAGCTGATCCAAAAAGAGACCATTCCCATCGAATGGGAGATCCTGGATCAAAGTCTGCATCTCTTGGGACAAGCCAGGGGTCTGAAGCCAGGAGCTGTGCCTCATAACTACCGTTGACACAACCACCCTAGCCACTGAGTCAGCTGTATCCCACGCCATTTGGAGGGAGCCTTCCTCCACCAGGGTGCTGAATTTCTGGGCCAAACCCTGCGGAAGGGACTCCTTGAATTTACAGAGGAAATCCCATAAGTTGAAATTGTATCTTCCTTAGGAGGGCCTGATGGTTCACCACCCAGAATTGTAGGCTGGCAGTTGGAATAATTTTTTCCCCAAATAGGTCCAATTTTTGGTCTCTAGTTTTGCGGGTCGAGCTGGTATGCCCTTGTTTATCTTTTTCATTGGCCGCAGAGACCACCAGCCTGGGGGAGCGTGGGCGTAGAGAGATACTCAAACCCTTTGGCCGGGACAAAAGTATTTCTTTTCGGCCCTTTTAGAGGTGGGATGGATGGATGGATGGATGAAGGAGTTTGCCAGAGAGTCTTGACAATTTTGAGGACTCCATCATGCACTGGTAGCGTGACATGGGCCAGGGTAGAGGCTGAGAGGACATTAAACAAGGTGTCTGCCTGCTCAGCCATCTCCTCCACCTCCAGGCCCAAGTTCTTGGCCACCCATTGAAGCAGGGCCTGGTGTTCTCAAGGGTCCCACAACCACCTTGTCTGGGGATGACGACGACGACTACCATCCTGGGAGGCCCTGGGGCATCTTCCACCATGGGGGAGGAAGGCTTAGAGGTGGGTGCAATCTCCTCTGCCTCGATCTCCGAGTGGGTCTCATGTGCCGAGCCTGGTGCCGCCAGCTGTTGCTCTGAGGCAGTGGCTGACGAGTGGTGTGAAGGGGGCATTGCCATGACTGGCACATCCCACGCGCCCCAATAAGGCTACTGTGCTGGTCACTGGCCGTGCTGCCAAGGTGGCGCCAATGTAGATGCAGCCTCAGGTGCCCATTCACACCGATAGTGTCTAGGTGAGGGGCTGAACTGCCCTTCTATGCCGGAGGAATCCCCTCTGGCGACCACGGTGGGGCCATTGACGCCTGATTCAGAGACTGGTGCCCGGAGCAAGGGGACGGTGCCGGTATTGAGTGGACTGGTGCCACTGCCGGGGGGACCGGAGATGTGACAGAAAATGCTCCCGCAGGGCAGACTACCAGGATCTGCACCAAGAGGACGACCAGCGAGAGAGCAAATGGTGCTGGTAGTACAGAGACAGGCGTCTCCCTCGAGGCAATGTGTGTTGAGACGGCGGGGACCGCGATTGTGATGCTGGTGACCAAGGGTGAGCCCCAGAGTGTCTGGACTGCGACTCCGGCAATCTGCAGCGTTGAGGTGGAGAGCGCCGCTTTGTCTTGGGGGATCAGCGGTCTCCACTGCCCCAAGGGGTCTTAGTGATTGACTTGCCCTCGGGGGGAGTTGGCTGAGTGGTTGGCTTGCCGATTCCTGTGGCACGTGCTGCATCAGTGGCGTGGGTGGAGGCTTCTGCTCTCTCAGCACCGGGGGAGCTTGGGAAGGAGTCTGTGCTGTCAGGGTTTAGGTCCCATACCGTTCCCGAGAGTTGGAGGACTTCAGGGGCTAAGGGCCTTGACCAGGGAGGCACAAATGCGTGATTCCAGAGTGGCTGGGCAGCCTGAAGTGGGTCCCTTGCCCTTCTTGCCCGGTGCCAGGGAGCCGTGCTTTCTCATTTCTTTTTGGGCACTGGCAACAGGGGCGCACTGCACACCAAAGCACCCAGTGAGTCCTGGTGGGGCAGCTCGGAAGCCAGACAAAGGGTGGGCTCCATGAGAAGCACCCATAAAATGAATGTCCTGCTCTGAGTCGGGGGCCGAAGGTTTTTACAAATACGGCATTTATCCCCCACGTGTGATCTCCCCAAGCACTTGAGGCAGCTGTGGGGGTTACTTACAGACATAGGCCGGTTACAGTCCGCACAGGGCTTAAACCTGGGAGACCAGGGCATGCCTGCCTGGAGCGAGGTCCCCACTGGGACTCTAACTACTATAAACAACTACTTACAAGGCCCTAAGGCTCAAAGTCAGTAAAGACAAAAAACCGTTAGCCCTTGCTATGCAAGGAAAGGCGCTCTGACTAACCACCACGGGTGGTAAGAAGGAACTGAGGGGGCGTAGGGCTGGCGGAGCCTGATATACCGGCGCATGAGCGCAGCACTCAAGGGGGCGTCAGTGCCCACCCTATGGATATCACTAAGGCAAAAATCTCCGATGACCACGCCCGTGGGCCTGCGCACACCTAGAATGGAATCAACATGAGCAAGCCCTCAAAACAACAACTTTACACTGAACAAAAAGTCTGTGTTTGCAGTCTCAATTTAAGACAACCTGCAGCATTGGGTGAAATGGGAAACCAATCTAAATGCGCAAATCAAAGGTTTGTTAGGAACACTAATACTTTCTGGTTTTCACAAGGGTAACCTACTCTGCCAGTCGACGCTTATGCGAATGGACTTAGTAGACGGGGGGATTTTTCTTGGTGTTTTCTAAACCACACAGGGGTTTCAATGCAACAATTCAACCATGTCACGGAGCTCATCTTGCACTGAGTGGTCTGTGGGTCACCAGCAATGAAACCCTTCCTAGGGATGCAAAGACATTTTGAGAAGCAAATCATGGGATGCTGTGAGCAGAGATGGGTCTAGAACAGATTAAACCGTCTTCTGCAAAAATACTTCCCACACCTCCAGCTAGAACATTCAGAGTGTCGCGACTGGTTCCTGGTTCAGGGCTTGTTTTGCAGTCATAGCATTCCATTCTTACATGATACAAGATACAATATATGTTCCCCCTGAAGAAAAGCTCTCTAGAGAGCAGCATTAAAGCTGCATCACTCTGTTTAAGAGAGACATTTCCAGACCATTTATTAGAAATCCTAGTTCAAATCATATTAAAGCTTTTCACAAGCAAAAGGAAAAAAAGCAGGAAAATTCAAGTAAAAAAAACAAAAACATCTTTTTGGTAACTGCCAGTTACCGAAAACGAGAGGACAAGTGTCAGAAAACAATTCACAACAAATGATTAGCAGTTATCCGGCATACAAGCCCACAGCTATCTAAAGACTGAGAAATCAAAACATTTCAGACTTGTTCTTAAGTGCAGAACCTCGGTAAAGTTTTTTCTCTTCACAAAAAAGGTTGATCAGAAACCTGGTAATAGGTTGATCCACTGTAAGGTCAGAAGGTCATGCAGAAAGACATTTATGCACCTTGTCACAGTTCAGGGAAACTGCACTTGTATTTTGGGCTCTAGGCTCCCAGCCATCACCTGTCTTGCGTAGAGGCCCATATCTCTCCTCCACCTGACCAGGGTTTTTCCAGGCTTCAAAGTTCCCCTGCTTATACTGATATCCTCAGCAAGCCAGACTGCCTAAACAGGCCAACATCTGCACTTTGCCCTCTCTGAACGCTATGAACAGTTGGCATTGTCAGCCATCACAAGTTACCAAACAGCTTTTTCTATGCAAGCCCATTTATTCTTAAGGTAAAAAGCATTTCAGAGAAAAAAAAACAAAAACAAAACCCTGCATGCATGCTAATAAGCTTACCAGAGATCACCCCGACACCAAAAAGGGCTCTGACAGGAGCCAGTCCTTCAAACCCCACAGGTGGTTTACTGTAGTTACAAGTTCAGAACAGTCACGTCAAAATCTGAAAGAACAGCTCTCCTGGAGCGTTTTCTTCAGAAGAGCTACATTAAAGATGAACTTGTATTTGTATTGCAATAACACCTGGGAATTATGGCCCAGGACCCCATTGTGCTCGGTGCTGCAGATCAGGTCTTTTTGGGGAGAGAGAGCGCGCGCGCGAGCGTGTTCCACATGCTGTATGTGAGAACAGCACGTGCTGACTTGATGTTTGCGGTTTGTTAAAAACAGAGCTGTAAATTTAACACTCCAATATCCTTTCCTCCTTCGATTACCTTAATCAGGGTTTTGTGCATCTCCTGCAACAGATGCTGGTCACAAAAAAATCCAGCTTCTTTCCCTACATTCTCCACTTCGTTGTGTGTTTGCAGAGCTGGTGCTAGCCCATTGGGGGCCCTAGGCAGGAATATTTTAGGCTCCCCAATACTAAAACAGGCAAGTTCTTATAAAAAGCAAATAGGGGGCCCCCTTGAGCTGCTCGGGGCACTCAGCAATTGCTTAAGTCTGCTGATGCCTAGCACCAGCACTGCACGATTTGATGTCACCTGGGAGCTATATTGTAATTGACCTTGTCTATATTTGTGTATAAAACACGCCCTGCTCTACAAATGATGAACAATCAACAATTGCATGAAGAAGAGGCCCCTGGAAGGGAAAATGGAGGCATTTTCAACTTGATTATTTTTTTTTTTTTTTTTTTTTTTAAGAAGATGGATACCTGGCATACACTTGACACATTTTCCTAGGGTGAAATTCTCTCTCAGCCCACACGCCAGCATGAAGCCAGAGTTTGGGCTGCCTATCCTACAACCAGAGGCTGCTCAGACGGCTAAAAATCAAGTAACGCTGCCGCAGCATGGGCCTCAGTGCAGGCTGTACAGGTCTGCCCGTAACACTGGGTACATACTTACATTACTAGCCAGTGCCGGGGTCCTGTGCCACCACATCTTCATGGCTAGTTTTAGACTAAAACTGCTGCTCAAACATACCCAGGCCAACCACCCCTCTGATTGCCACGTAGCCCGACTAAATGGACTCTGCTCATATTGCTCCCAACCTGCATAGCAGGCTGTGGTGCTGCAGCAGGACGACTCCTCGTGCGGATCGAATGGGCACCTCACACTTCCATCTGCGCTGGCTGCTAACGGGCTCACCTTCCCCAGCAAATATGGGGGGGGGACCTCTTCTTCTCACAGAGAGCGTCATGGGGCTTCTGCGGTGTGGAGCGCCTCCCCCATGCAGGGAATCTCACTCTCTCAGTGAGGCTCCTAAAGGTCCTTTTAAAATACTGACGTCCACTTTTAACAGAAGGGTCTCCAGGCCCCATCAGTTCACTCCCGGCGAGCATGCTCTCACAAGGCAACCGCGTTGTACATTCACCTTCCTGTTCAGCAGCCCCATGAGTTTAATCTGGCCCCACAAGCCAGGTTGAAGATGGGGAATTGTAACATTCTTCCAATGGATAAGACACGCGCCATCCATCAAAGTTTCAGTTTTAAGATGAAGAAACCCTGACTTCGACCCCCTCACCGCCACCCGACATTACTGTTAAAGCTTCCAGTCCTAGTGTGGCAGGAGACAAGCTTCCAAAGATATCCCACAGATCAGAGTCCTTAGCAGGCATAGCCCTAAGGAATCTATAGATACCATGGAATTCACTCATTCCACTTCCCCTGCCCTGGGGGGGGGGGGGCAGGTTCTACACAGCACCTCTTGAGAGGCCTAGCTCAGAAGGCACAGCTTGACTTTATACCACCTCAGCGCGGCCCAGATTCTGGGCTGAAATGGCCACTGGCATAAGGGGTTATTCTAATTGATAGCTGCCTCTCCAAGGAGGTGGTGTAGCCCAGAACCCAGTGCTATGGGCACACCTCTACACTAGGGCCTAATGGGGTGGGGCACAGAGCTGCTTTCCTCAGTCTTCCGTGGCTCCATCAGCCCCTTAGCAGCATCTCTATGACTGCCAAACCAGTGTATAAAAACTGGGGCTAGGCCCTGCCACCCCTTCTTAACCTTACCGCTCTGTCTGGAACCGAATGTCTCAATACAAGTTCCTTGTGGGGGAGGGGTTAAAACGCCAATCCTCAATGGATACACTCGTCCTCCCCCCAAAACTGCACAGAAACGTTCGAGTCATTAGAAGCAAAACAAAGTGCCCAGCTTTCTCATGGCAAATCCCAGTAACAAACAGCAGAGACCTGAACTCAAATGTTTATGTTTATATTTATTACAGCTTGGAGGGGGAAAAAAGAACCGTTTCATTCAAAAACCATCCCATACCAATGAAGACAATAATTTAGCTATCCATTTTAAAATACATTAAAACCGGTCTGTCATTTCTCACTTCAAAAAACAAAACAAAACAAAAAAACAAACAAACAAAAAAAAAAAGATGACCCATTCTGGAG
Organism: Trachemys scripta elegans; assembly: GCF_013100865.1. Taxonomy (NCBI): domain Eukaryota; kingdom Metazoa; phylum Chordata; order Testudines; family Emydidae; genus Trachemys; species Trachemys scripta. Next base: position 96,658,706 of record NC_048305.1, on the reverse strand, counting down.
ACCACGGATGTTTCAGCAATACAACAAATCTTCATTTGATTTTTTTTATTTTTAAATATTAACCTGACTGTAACTATGAGACTGACACCCTTTTCCCACCCCCACCCTCAACCCCACCGACCTTCTACAGGTAAAGCACAATTAAAATGCCTAGGAAAAAGAAGGCAAACATTTAAAAAAATTCATATTACACACTAAAAAAAGTTTGTCATCTCATGTCTTGCAGTCAGAATAATAAAAACCAGCCAATGTTCCCAAAAAACATCTCAATGAAGGGGTGCGGAAAAAAGACATCCCTTTAATAAAACATTTTCAACAAATATCATACACAAACTACAATGTATAATAATTACTTTTTTTCCCTCTCTTATTTTAGAACCAGACTACAAGGTAAGAAAAAACACTGAAACAAGATACAATGTTCTCAATAATCGGCACAAAGGGAAATCCAGGGAGATAATATTTTACATAATATGATATACATGGATCAGAAGTGGAGATTTATAAAACAAAGACCAACTACAGGGTAGTGTAATGTACATAGATCCCCAGACTCTGGCGAGTGTCACTTTAACATGGTTGGTTTGTTACTTTTCTGTAGTCACCTCTACCACAAGAAGAAAAGGTAATTTTTTCATTTTTGTTTTTATTTTTTTTTTTTTTGTTACAGAGTGAGCCTACAGAATAGCAAGTATACATTTGAACAATTACTTGAAAATATCTCCATCCAGTTCCAAAACACATACAGCGAAACCCTGATAAGATCACATCTTTTTTAAAAAAAAAAAATACAAAACCAAAAATCAACAAAGATGTTAGCTTGAGATCACAGTTACAAAATCCCAGGTCAGATTAACCCTTTCTTTCTCTCTTTTTTTGGTGGGGGGGAAAAATAGCTCAAGGATTCTTGCATGGGGAAGTACTGAACTCTCCTTGTATTCTGAGAGGGGGAAAAAAAGACTAATACAGTGCATGCCACGGTCACAGATAATAAGATCACAATTAATTCTTGAGGATGTGATCCTATGAGGGGCCAACTGCATTAACAACTTTCTATGAGGTGGAGGAGTCTCTTCTGGAGGAGGAGGAGGTGGAGGAGGAGTTGTGCTGCAAACAAGAAAAACAAAACAGGCCTTCCAAACAAAAACCACCAATTGTAAACTGTCCAGTTTATTTTAAAAAAATAGGACTACAACAGGGACAACATGAGATTTCATATCTAGACTAGCTTCCTGGTGTTGCACAGCACAAACATACAACAGGTTTAAAAGAACAAAGCAAAGAGGTTGGAGTTGGGTACTGGAGGCTTCCATTTGTTTCCAAAAAAAAAAAAAAAAGAAAAAAAAAAGAAAAAAGTGTCATGTACATATATAAATCCTTCCACACAAGAAGGATCTTGTCACGTCTTGAAATATTTTAAGTTTTGTCCTTCATGTTTTATGGAATAAAAAGTTCAGCCTTTTTATTGCATGAAACTAAAACTGGGGTTTGGCCCCCTCGCGTCTCTCTGCCAATACACCTAGCTTCTTCTTGCATAATTTCTTTTAGATCCTCCAAATGGCAGCTGACTCTCTTTATCCTGGAGAGGAGGAAGGGGGAGGGAAATCACACACTCATCGTCATGCTGGGGGAATACTGAAAGAGAGACAAACACAGAATGAGTACTGGGCAAACAGGACTGAAATACTAAACGCGGCCAAGGCCAGGGAAGAGGGGATATGAAAGTAAGACTCGGGCTTATGAAAACTATAAAGCAACATAATTGGATATAATAAATCAGAAAGATAGAATATGCTAGAGACTCTTAATTTATCAGCACATAATCCGCTGCATAATGGTCTTTCCAGGGAGAAAATAAGCAAAACAGTATGGGGTAGGAAGCAATTTAAATGCATGCATGTATATAATGCTAAATATGGTGAGAAAAAAAGGGGGAGCCTCTTTCATCTGTAGAGCTTGAATCCAATGTGAAAATATACTCTGCAGATCTCAAAGATGAGCGCACGTTTCTTCGCAGCCGAAAACAAGCCTGGTTAGCTGGGTCTGCTCAGGGGCAGCTCCGAAACAGCAGGGGGTGTTGCAAGCCTGAGCAAAACTGCTCCCAAGCATCAATAGGGGGTCCCAAGATTAGCCCTGCAGCTTCCCTGCTGTTCCAGCCGGCAGCACAGCTGTATAAGGAGGTTTTCGCAGAGTGAAGATGTTTGTCTCTAGCTCACCGTGGTAGCTCACTTTCACCCGTCTATTTCAAGCACATGATGGCTAGAAAGGGGGCCAGCAAGGTTTATTTACACCTTTATTAAAAATCCTACCAATTGGATGCAGAGCTGCGTTACACAACCACGTGACCCTACTGCTCTCACATTTTTTCTCCCCCCCTCAGCCTCATTTGTTACATGCTGTTGCCACCTTGTCTAGCCTGTATGCTTTTTGGTTCAATACCTTGGTCAGAAATAGATCTCAAAACACAGTGCAAATTGCAGGTAAGAGTGATCATCGCTACTTTTTGGTTTTCACTTGGATAGGGAGCTCCCAAAGCACAGAGCTTAAGTAACATTCCCAGGGTCAAACAGAAAGGCAGTGACAGAATCAGGATTAGGAACCAGGGCTTCTCAACTCCCAGCCCCCGTGCTGAGTCCCCTGGACCACAGCTAGATCTGTATTAAATGACAACATGCTCTCTCTACCATCATCAGAGATCACCCCTGTCCCTCCAGACCCCGGGCCCCACCAGGAAGCAGAGACATAAATAAATTTGGTGACACCAAAAGAGAGGGGGCTTAGAGATTGGGTGTCTGAGCAACTCACATTGTCATTTTGGAAGGAATGGAGGAAGTTACCTCCCAGTTCACCATCATCTCTTGGAGTGCCCGGGGGGTTGCTAATGCCACTTATGTTGTTTGGAGAATTCTAAGGAGACAAACAAAGGAGAAGGTGAGTATGCCTCAAAAACGTCACTGAGCACAGACTAGCAAAATCCCTCGCTAACGACTATGAGCGGCCGATGGGAGAGCAGGAGAGAACGGCCGCGTTTTATACAACCTTCCGTTAGTGCCGAAGCAAACGTCTCATGGGAAAGGTCTACAGGATGGGAGAAAGCCCCTTGTGTCCCTCTATTGCTCCCCCTACATTGGAGCCTCTCCAACCCCACACCCAATTTTCTCACTGCTGATGCTTCATGAGGGAGGGAAGGACTACGGTTGAAAGGAAAATGATTCACCTTTACAGTCACCACAGAGCACACTTACTTTTGGAAGTCCATCTATGTCGCCTGACCCTACCAAAAGAGGGGAAGAAAGGGAACTTTTATTTGCAAGTTAGTTACATTCCTTGCTCACAGTTGAGGTAGTTGTCCTCCTTGGCTAGCCCATTCAGTGCAGGAGCACGCTGGTGCTTAGAATGCCATCCAGAAACAGGAGGCTGTTGCTACATGCAGCTACTCCAGGGCATTGCTAGCAGCAGGCAATACAGGTCGCAGCTGTGCTAATCCCACACCTCTTAACATTTGCCTCTGGTAAAAAGGAACAGTGGGGGGCCTCAGCTGCCTTTTCTTTGTATGCTGAACTCCAGGGAGTTGAGGACAGCTCACCTGACTGCACAGCGCTGGGCACGCTTACTGCATGGCACTGTAATAATGGCAGGGTAATTGCAGGGGCCTTGGCTCTCCCTGTGGTACTCGGACATTGATCAAGCTAGAGCATAGCTCCTATAGCAGGGCAACGTAGGAGACGGACTCGAGAGGTTAATGGGCCTTTCTACTGCTTTCAATTAAACACCAACACTGGTTTTGAGTTTAAGCTCCTCTTCTGACTGAATCTATCAATGCTGCTCCAGTGAGCCTGTGCCTAGTCTACATGCTACAACAGAAGAGTATCCAGCCAGGTGGGTGGACAGGCGGCCTGGCAGGTAGGTCATGGCAAAAGAGGGCTGTGTGGGGCCAGAGGAAATAGGGTGATTCTCAGACCTCTGAAAGCTCACAGTGCACATGTGCCTCCAAAAATCACTGACTCGTTTGTCAGGAGCAAGACAGGAAAAGCCACCAGACAATAACATCGCCCTTACAAAGCAACAGAGGGTCCTGTGGCACCTTTAAGACTAACAGAAGTATTGGGAGCATAAGCTTTCGTGGGTAAGAACCTCACTTCTTCTGAAGAAAGCTTATGCTCCCAATACTTCTGTTAGTCTGAAAGGTGCCACAGGACCCTCTGTTGCTTTTTACAGATTCAGACTAACATGGCTACCCCTCTGATATTATCTCCCTTACAGAGATTTAAATCCTGAATGGCAGATCAGCATTAACAGCTTGTTAAGGGTCCGGTCTAGTGCGCTTCCCGCTCAGCCGGCCTTGAGCTTACCTAACGATCCATTCATGTGATGTGGTTCCATACCTCCCATGCCTCCCATTGGGCCGTCAGAACCGGGCCCCATTGGGAACTGAGAAAGAAAACAGCAGAAAGTGTAACCCCAAAATCAGAGACCTGTACTCCTATCAGCATCAAGCAGACCAGCCCATCCACTGGTAAGGATGGCCTCAAAACAGCGCAGAATGTTCTATGATCCAAGTTTTGTCCAGATACGGAAAGGTGACCTGGCTCCCGTTGGGTTGGGAAGCAATATCCCTTGAAAACTTAACTGCCTCAGGAAAGTTACAGCAAACGTTTTGTTCGGTCACTAAGGCTGCATCTACACTACAGAGCCCACGTCAGCACAGCTATGCCTACACAGAGTATGTGGAGAGAAGGCGTTTTTCCAACAGGATAGGAACACCATGTCCACAGATGAAGCACAGGGTAGGAACACCATGTCCACAGATGAAGCACTCTTCTGTTGGCACCACTGAATCTACCTGGGGGTTTTGTTGGCATAGCTACATCATTGGGGGGTGCAGGCTGTAATACTTTGGTCCAGAACTAGCTGTTGGATTTAGTGTGCGGTTGGTGGTGTGGCCTGCGACATACAGGAGGTCACAGACACTTTGGGGGTCCCCTCTGGTCTTCGACTCAATTACTCCCGACTCTATAGCTACACAGAATAGCAGGGCTCTGGTTTCACCCTCTGCAACCTCCGTTATGAACAGTGTTTACAGAGGAACTAATATCCCTCCTTTAGTTCTATCGACACGCGCAGTGTACAGGGCCCCCCACTGCCCTGGCAATAACTCATTGTGGCAGGCTGATGGGGCTGAATCACAGGGCTATCAAGTCAGCCAAGACACCCAGCGAGGGGAGCGGGTAACATGACGGGTGTCAGGCACATTGGGGAGGACTTCCGTTCTCCCAGCTGGTTTAATACTCCAAGCTGCTATGCGGGGGACAAGGGTTCAAACTCCCTCTTACAGAAAGAGTCACAAAAACACACAGCAGTGAGACCTGTGCTCAGACACGTGCATGAGGTCACCCTTTGGCCCCTCCTGCCCCAGCATCAGCAGACACTCTGCCCCAATAAGAACGGCATGTAGGGTGGGGACATGCACGCATGTGTGGGGTGACCCCCAGCTGCCTTGTTAGCAGCACTCCGTGCTCTCTCAGCTGACAGACACACGCAATGGTTCTGCAGCTACTTTGCCCAAATCGTTACACTTCCTTGAAACCAGGAAGTGATGTCTAAAGGGCACATTCTCCCCACCAGCATATCCCCAAGTGAACCAGCCACTATAACCCAACGCGGGTGTCAACATGCTGCGCCCTACAAAGATTGGCTCCTCCCTTTCGCTCGTGACATCCTTCTCTGGCCACGAGGGGGTGTTCCAAGATCACGCCATGGCAAAACCACCTCCAGTCTGAAGAGTGCACAACCTGATCTACCATTGCAAATCCAGGCCAAAGATCTCCCGCCCCACCCACCCGGCAGCACATTTCAACGGCCGGCTGAGGGAGCTAGCCGTATTTCCTTACGCCACCTCCCATCTTCCCCCAGTGCTGCTCCAACCACGTTCCCAGGGATCAGTGAGGCTTCAACAGGATCGCCTAGATCCACCCGAGCCCCCTGTGCTGTGATCATCATCCATCTGTCTGCAGGGGGAACAGATGGGCCTCCCTTTGGGGCCTACCCATGCAGCTCCTCAAATCAGCCAATAGCGTTTGCTATTGAGCAGTCTGAAGCCCAGGCGTCAAGTGCCTCGCGTCTGCCAGGCTCCTGACCCACGAGAACAGGAGAGGGAATCCAACCATGCTCTGCCATTTTCCTGGTGAATAAAACCATTGAAGCTAGCTAGCAGCCTGTGCACCCCATACTGAGCTGAAGAGCACTCCAGGAATCAGGCAAACTGGCAGCTTCTGCTCAGACAAGGCCTAGAGACCTAGAGTACCAGGCCTGCTAAGGGGCCAGATGGAGGAGCACTCTCCTCACTGCTGAGCAGCTCCTCCAAGCCAATGCCGTCAGCTCCTCCCTTACCGAGCACGGAACCAAAACAGACTTCAGGTGGAACCATCACACTGACACCGCCCCCGCCCCCCCCAACCTTCTGGCATGACCATTTCGTTTTCTAAGTGGATGGGTGTGATGTCTTCCCACCCCCACATCATTCCTCCTCAGCACACAGACAGGAGTGATGGACCCTCACAGCTGATCCAGCCAATGCAGCCACTTATGGGTGCCACGCTCCCAGGCTCCACACTGAACAGGGGCAGGCAGATTCAATAACGCGTCAGCTCCTTAGAGCTGGGCCCACCCTCGTTGGGAGACTGCAGAGCACTGAGCGGGCACTACTGTAAAAAAGTGGGGGTAGATTTTCGTTCATCATCACTACCGCCCTCATTTTGTTTCCCTGTCCCTAGATCTGCAAAGATCACATTACTGGAAATGGCCAAGGGAGTTCCCACTCGAATCACTTTACCTACGTAAGCTGAAGATAAAACCAGCAAACATCTCTATAAACAGATACGCAGCCAACGTGGGCACAACTGCCCCCCCCCCCCCCCCCCCCATCAAAAATGGGTTTGACATTTTACTGTTTTACGTGCCGAGCTGCAGCAGTTATAACGCCCCTTAAGGTACATCTACGCAGCGAACACCCACGGCTGGCCCAGGTCAGCTGTCTCAGGCTCACAGGGCTGTAAAATTGCTGTGTAGATGTTTGGGCCTGGGCTGAAGCCTGAGCTCTCGGACCCTGCAAAGGGGGTTCCAGAGCCCAAACACAACTGTTTTTAGCCCCGCAGCCCAAGCCCTGGGAGCCCAAGTCAGCTGACCCCGGCCCCGCCACGGTTGTGCCACAGGTCTTTTATTCCAGGGTAGACATACTCCAAAAAAAGTCAATCTGGTCTGATCTTTTTCACCTGCAACACCCATCAATGTCACAATGAAGATGGTCTGGTCCTCTTCCCCCCCCCGCCACCTTATCCAGTTCATTGATTTGGGCTGAGATTGTCAGAGAAGCCCAAATCCCACTGAAATTCAATTCATCCTTTGAAAATCCCTAGCTTTGGGTCTAGTCAGTTTCGCTGTTCTCCCCTGAAGAGTCAGCTTCCCCTGTGGTGCAGGCTTTTGTTATTATATATTCACCCTCCCAGGAGGAAGAGAGAAAAAAATCTCACACGTGATCACAAAAAAACCCACCCACGCTGGCAGGGGGAATCTCAGAAACAGGCAGTGCTTGGAACCAATAGTTTATAAGTTGACTGTATCCCTTTAAATGTGACTGCTAACTGGATGCGTTGCTGACATGATCTTGACCAGAGCAGCATGAACGGCACCATTTTAATAAGCATAAAAAATTAACAAAGTTGCTGAAGAGTTAATCGCTTTTTGATGGTTTGTTTTATTTCTATTTTGTAACCAATGGCTGAAATCAATTAAACTGCTCTACCCTCAACTGATGAAGTTAATTATGATTTGTTATGGTATCTGATATGTAAATTATTAGAAAGCAGAGACTTACATTCGATCGACTGCCTCCAGGCGGTACTGGATTAATCATTGTGTAGATGTTGTCACTTGAATTGGTTGAATCTGTAGAACAGTGAAGCCCAGTAAGTCAGAGTGATTAATTCATTTCTTAATTAAAACAAACTCATGCCACTTGAACTCATTCTTTTGTATTTTATCACCTAAAATTCCCTTTAAGTACCACCATTTTCTGGCTAATTTGTATTTAATGAAGATTCACAAAGTTTTTAATCACAGAAATTCAACTGTGAAAATAATTCAACTACTGAGAATCACAGGGCCTGCTCATCAGAAGAGGCGTAGAACGATAATTTGCTTCGATGTATCACTTAACACCTCAAAATTACCCAAACATCCTCCAACATTATTACAATACTGGTATTAAAAACAAATCACCAAACCCGTATGGAAAAGGAACCCGTCTCTTTATAATGCACATGGTAACAGACAAACCATTTTAATCACGTCACAATATATAAATGTACAAATGACAAGTGTGCTGCCACGACAGAATACTGGGACAGTGACTAGCAGCACCCATTAACATATGGATTGTTTTATTATGACCTAGTCTGAAATGTAGGTCAGAGTTCTCATAAAAATGCAGAAGCAGAAAGACAGTCGTAATATTACATTTTAGCTCCACCCCTGCAGCTGTGAAACACCACAGTTACAGAACAAGGCTACTTCCCCTGAGCCCACCCACCCGCCATCCCCTCCTATTGATCACTACAACAATTACAAAATCAGCCTTGCAAAACTGCCAGAGAAATTTACCAGCCCAGAGGCAGAATCCACATGCCCACCTTTATGTGGGGAAGGAGGTGAAAATCATTGTGGGAGATTTTACTGACCCATCCAAAAAGAATTTGAAATTTTGGGGCGAGGGAATTAGCCTACCGTGGCAAGCAGAATTTTGCAAAGCGGTTTTCAAAAGCCCCTGCAAGTCCTCATAAATCTGACCACCACAATGGCAGCCTCCACAGCCTGACTTGGTCTTTTTAAAGGAGGAGGCATCAGAGTTAAAAATTGGGCGAGGGGAGAGGGGGGAAAAAGGGCAGCACAGGAAACCTTTCCAGTAAAGGGATTGGATTTTTTTTTTGTAGCTAATACAATTTTAAACCTTGACTGGATTATTATTATTATTTTTTTTAAAAAAGAGCAAGCAGTGGCTGATTAGTCAGCCCCTAAACAGTACAAAATGACTCCCTTGCTTTTTGTTTGCTAACCAGCATGAAAGGAATAACAAATAAATATATTCAATTTTTTATAAGGACATTTTGTCAGAGAACAAGCAGTGTTTTGCACATTTCTAGTTTACATGCCTCACAAGGCTGGTTCACTTTAGTAACACGGGGATTAAACGTGAAGTGACTACTGCTTCTCAGGGAAACAAATCTGAACACGGAGAAAGGCTGGCTCCTTTCCTCTTCCCCACTTCATATGTACTCACACGTGCTCTCAGAGTTCCCCCACCTCACCAATTTTCACCCTCTTGAAACTCAAACCTAGGAGGAGAAGTGAATACAAAGCCCCATCCTAACAAACACCAAAATCTTCTTTCACTACTACTGCATACGATCAGAAATCCACTGGAGCAGCAGTTGAGCGTGAACTGAGGAGTTAGGGGGCTATCATTCAAAAAAACACCCAGCAAATCTGGGTTTTTTAGTGCTGAATTAGTCGGCTGTTGAATTTTACCTGCAGGACTAGGCATGATCGGTGTTCCTGGAGGACCTCCACCACCAGGGGGCCCCTGTAGACAAGATTAAACACACATCAGAAACCACTGTGATAACATATACTGCACTAGGTCAGCAAGATCCTGCTGCTGTCAGCAACAATGTCTCACCTTGGTATTCAGCCAAGCATTAATCTCCTGCTAAAACCTTTGATGCACTCTCGTAGCCAAAGTACAATGCTTTGTTTAAGCCTCGAGCAAAATCAGATTTTTTTTTTTTTTTTAAAGTATTTGAGAGGTGTATGTGGGAGAGAGCGGAAATCATTTGCAGTGTCCACGGGACCCTGTTCTAAAACATTTTTTACATTTACACACGAGGGAGGCTGTTCTGGGTACCCAGAAGACACGCAGATTTCTAGAAACAAACATTCTTACATTTTAGAATTTCTGCCTCTGCCCAGACTTTTGTACCAACTCAGGATAGAGGGACATGGCTACACTACATACATCTAACTCACACCGAGAATCTATTTAAAAGTCCAAATAAGTTATATCTACATACACACGTGTGTGTACAAAGAGTCAATTATCTGTAATGTATATACTTCAAATCTGACTATACATCTGGCTAGAAATAAGAACCCAGCACAGCAACTTACCACGTATGTACCAGGCGATGAAGAGGAATATGGAATCTATAAACAGATCATAGGAGATAGTTACCTATCTGAAATGCAGCATTTCATCAATAATATCCCGATTTACATATTTAACTCTGGTGCCCACATTCCGCTTTGTCAAACGGAAGCGGAAATTAGGTTGAATTACAGTAGTGGCCACTGACATGTTATAAATGCCCACAATGCACTGAATATGCTGGCACACAATATTTCACTTACCCCCAAACCCTACTATTGGCAGGATACAAAAAGGCAAGAAAAATTAATGGTTCAAGAGCAAGGTTGTGGGTGTTCTGCACTACATCAGCCATCTGTGGTCACCGAATGACCAGGTGGCTGCTGAAAGATCCTGTCTCCATCCTTCCCCCTACATTTTTTTTTGGGTGCACAGAGTGCTGCAAAGTATCATATCTTTACCCTGAATTACAAAGAAAATGGACAGAAAACTGGCTAAGGAACAGATCAGAACAAAAACATAACCTTAATTTTTAGATACACCAATGCAGTAACCAAATTAACGGAATGCTGTGCAACATAAAAATCTTCTCTAGTTAGCTGGATGCTTGCACACCTACGCTGGGAAGCGCTCTATGGTATGGAGGATGGTGAATGTTTGCCCGGGAGTTTGCCCACATTTAAATGGGTATAACACTACCCTCCTGTCCTGATACTCAGGCACATCCATGTAATACCTGTAGACTAGCTGTCTCTAAAGACGAGGGTTTAGTCGGAAGTTGTAACAAAAGACACAAGAAGGCAGTCACACTTGAAGAGATGCTCATGTACAAATTTTTGCTCTAGTCTAATACCGATAAAAAAAGACTTACTGAATTAGCACTGCTGGGATTAGGCCATGGTCTACCAGCTCCTGGGCCCCTAGAGTTCAAATGAAAAAGAAAAGCTTTTTATACATGGCACATTGGGATACAGCACAACAGCAACGTAAAACTGGGATTCCAAAGTCATTTCAAAGCAGAGGTCAAAGCCGCTGTCAAAGCATCATGGGTTTTGCCTTACATGTTAATTCCAGGCATGCCGGGGCCTAAAGAGTTGGGTGGAGGTCTCATTCCGCCGCCATAGTTCTGCAATGATAACCAAGGATCAGTCTACCATAACGAGAAGGGAAACCGGAGAAGAAAAGAGAAGGGAAAAAAACAAACAAACAAAAACAAGAGGGTTAGTTTGTGAAAATGAACTTTAATAAAAAATTAGATGATGATGAACATACAAGCAATTAAAAACTTTAAAATAAACAGGACTGTGGTATCTTTCCATTGACTCTCCGCAAGACCTCATGGGCTGTTAAAAGATTTATACAGAAACCAGACAGATTTTGCATTATGGCTTCCCTATTGCAGACCAGAGCACAGCACTGGGTTATCCTAGGCCCGGACCTGGCCTCTGGGAGTGGCCCACTTCAGAGGAAAGAGAATATCCCGACCAACTGTGCAATACAATTATTATGGAGGGAGGGAAATTCCCTCCCAACTCCAGCAGGCAAATCAGTTTCTGGCTTGTGGTCTCTTTTGTTTAGGGGTGGAAGGACAGAGAAAAAGAAAGTAGCTGCTTGAAAGATTATTGCTACAGTGTAATGAGCAAGCAATGGGATGCATGGAAGAGATGCAAACAGCATGAACGTTTGCAGTAGCCTTCTAAAGACGGGAAAGGAACCTGTCCTCCTAGGGTTACATCTCCAGTTTAAAGACAACAAAAAAAGATTGGTCTTAAAGTCACTACAGAACAATGTGCATTTCAGACATGTGCACACAGGCACACACAAACATATGTACAGAGAGACTCATAGCCCACAGTGTTGCAAGGGAAGGGACTTCGATTTTGCTACAGAACTATTCAGATTGACCTCTTCATAGTCAAATCTGATGCTACGTCAGCACGTAAAACCCAAACACGTGTACACGGGGTGGGGTGGAAAGTGACATGCAACACAGAAATGCTGTAAACACGTCAGGCATTACACAAAACTCCCCAACTCAGGCACCTGCTCTCCCTTCTTATGTCACCCCCTGGCTTTGCCTATTGCAGGAGTCTCCGATCAGTGTACCTGATCTAATAAGAACATATCTACTGTAATGCCAAGCCCGAGGATGCTGCTGTGGCTCCAGAAGTCCTCATGCTGAATTTCTCTGCCTCTCTCCAAGTCAGTTGCCCATCACCAACGTATCTGGGCACACCTTTCGCAGTGTACATCAGCCTTGCTAAATTCTTCTTGTCCACTCATTCAAGGTAAAATAGCATTAGTTTCTTCTGTGCCTGGACCAATTTATTTCCTCAGCAGTTTTGCAAGGCTGGTTTATGTAGGAAGCCACCACTCCCCCACACAGAGCTAAGCACCCAACCCAGCAAACCATGACTGTAAAAGGGATAAAGAGAAGGATATTGACAGCCAGCGACGGGAGGGAAATAGTGCAGTCGCTTGATGAAGCACCTGATCAAAAGGGTTCTCCCTCGGACTTGCTTTGTGCTCCCTGTATTTGCAAGTATGGCAGCGCAAGTAGCTTAGACCAACCATTTCAAAAAGTGTGTGTGTGTGTGTGTGTGTGTGTGTGTGTGTGTGTGTGTGTGTCTCTCTCTCTCTCTCTCCATTCAAGGAGAGGAACAAAACCTGTGTGGCTCCCAAGAGAAGGAAGGCTCTCCCGTTTCACAGACACACTGACTCCCATTTTCCCCCTGCAAACTTTTACTCACTCGACAGGTTCCCCCATCTCCTTGAGAGCCCCTGGAGAACTCCCCCCCACACACACACTAACTTGACTATGCGTATTTCTGAGGCCCTGTATCCGGACAGCTATCCCTCTGGGACTGGAATGGGACAATTTCTATTTGTTCTCAAAGAGCTCTTAAGATACACTTACGCTGCACACGTCTTTTGGCAGCACAGACATGGCTAGTTCCCCTAGCATGGGTAGAACAGCAATGGAGACCATAAGATGCTGCTTAGGCAAATAGAGTAACACACACTCCTGAACCCTTTGGGTACGTAATCTACTCCCCAAGCCACGTGTCCCACTGCCGAAGTCTTTCCCCAAAGCAGGGAAAAGACCCAAAGGCTCTGGCAGCTCTCCGCTGCAGGAGCCTTTCCCTGTCAGTGAAAGGCTAGCAGGGGGATAAAGGGAGAAGGCTCTGGCAACTTCCTGCTGCCAGAGGCTTTCACCAACACTTATAGCTACGCATCGCCACGTGGACACAGCCTGCCTTTCGCAGTGGCATGTGGCGTGTAGCAAGAGGTATGCAGGGTAGATGGAGTCAGCTGTTAAGAGGCTCTCTTCTCGCTGCAAATGAGGGGAGATAAATGGTGTCTCCAGCAAACTCTTTGTTCGTCCCTAGGATTGGAGCTGTACCTAGTACTTGGCAGTGTAGTACTCCACCAATATTTTTGATTTGCCCCAAGACATATCCAATTAATTTTGGGTTGGCTTATTTGGGAAATCTGGTTTAAAAATCACAAGACTGAGCATTTTGGGGTTTGGTTTTTTCCGTTCCCCTGCCATCATACCTTTATTTGTAACTCAAAGCGCAAAACTAGGTCAACAGAGTGGTGTTGTAGGAGTACAAATATTTCATTATGGTCCCAATTCAGCAAAGCATTTAAGTATCTCCTTAACTTTAAGCATGTGCTGAAGTCCCATTGAACGCTTTGGATTTAAGCCCATGTTGACGTGCTTTGCTGAATTAGGGTCCATTACCTTATCTACATGCGTACTTTGAGGAGGATGAAAAGGGTTACCCGAAGAAATCACTAGCAAATCTTAATTGATCAAATCTCAGTTTCTAAGCTGAACTACATAAAACCCCATGTTAAAACTTAGTACTTCTAATTGGAGCTGAAAGAAACAGACAAACAGGCCAAAGCATTTTAAAGGTGTTAGAAAAAGGGGAAAAGGTGCCCTTGTGCTGAGAAGCTGGGTGTCAACCTTCAGCAAAATGTGAATTAAAATGGGGAAGTTACAAACCCTTGGAAGACCATATTTAATAGAAGCACTGACGCATCTAACCTCAGCAGCACCAACAAATGCCTTTATACTGTTCACAGAATTAACGCTACGATCAAAAAAAGGAGATAGGAAGTCAGAGTTTAAACCATGATGCTAGATTGTAAAAGATGACTGGTTTTCAGTTCATGTCAGGTGGCTGGTACATGACTGCAGGTTACCATTGGTTGGATAAAAATGTATTTTATACGAATGTTTATTTTAGAAGGTCTTGAAAAAACCCTTTGGGAAGGTAGTGGGTGGGTAGTGTGTACACAATGATTTATTACACACAACAAAAATGGTGACGTTCAATATTTTTGATTATTTCTTGTATGCACTACAGCTTCAGAGCACCTGCTTCTTTAGCATTTTAGGAAGACTCAAAAACATGCCAACTGGTTGATGAGATTGCACGTCCCATTTTCACAGGCTTGCACTTGTTTAAAGGAAAATTAAACAAGGCGCTCTCTCTAACGTCTAATAGTCCCAGCATAAGAGAGAGAGCCCTAAAACTCCCCAACTTTCAATACCACCTGTGACTGACAAAAACCTACCCGGTGCTCGATTAAAACGCAACCACTTTCAAGTTTTACGGCAATCACCTTGGATTGTCCAAACTGCACAGAGCATCCGGAACTTTCATGGCACTTTTTGCTTGGCTGATGCAAGCGCAACAGATGCAGGCTTTTGTAATCATACATGTGGGACTATTAAGAGCTTTGTTGTACCAGTTCCTGACAGTGCCAGACCATTAAAATGTATAACAAAGCAATTGGAATCTAAGCTCGCCCGCAAAGAATGCTTGGGATTTTTTCCCCCGAGGTGTGGGGAATCTAGTGGAGTTTCACACCATGCCCAAGGATATACATTTTTATTCAATCAACTTTTCTCCCTTCTTGTCAGTATTCAACAGTTTTGCATACGTTAAATCATTTCTTAACTCTCTTCACACAAGACCTCTTTAGCCCAAGAGCCTCCTGGAAAAACTGTGCAACACACATTCATTTACTGCAGGGTTAAACAGCACTGAAGACAACACAGGAAACAAGAAGTCGGAGGATAAACCTACATCTGAGATATGGTAGTATATTGTTTCAAGTCTATCACAACGAACAAACAGGAGTGAGTCAACATAGTAGCATGCAAATTCACTTGTTAAAATGAATCAACACAAAGACAGAATATATTAACCCAGATCTACTTCATTTAAAATGTATTCATAATTGGACTGGTTCCCCCACTCCCTGGGACGTATGCAACCAAACAGGGATTTGGCATCATTCAGGAACTACAGAAGATTTTGTTGTTCATCGAGCTACTACTCATGCTAGTGAAAATTCAGAGGAGAATGCTACCCTGCTAACTTTAAAAAAATCTGAGCATTCTTGAGTAACGCCAATGTTTAGCTCTTACTATAAAGGAATCTAACAAGTTGGCTGAAATGCCTGGACAAGAGCTTCTGAAATACACTTGGAAAAAAGTTACAGGGGGAAAAAAAAAGATGTCAAAATCTTTCCAAAGCTCATGAGAAGATCACTCAGCATATCCCACTTTGGGGAGAAAAAAATCCCTAAAACTCATCAGCAAATTTTCCCCTCATTGAAAATCCCCAACCTGAAGTTTAAGGTAAAATTGAGAGAGGGGAAAGAGGCAAGCATCAGATTTATCCAGGAAACAAAGAATGGCTTAAACGCCAGAGAAGTGAAATTGTCTATAGAATAGGATAGGGAAGCGTTATGTCCCCGTGATAAATAACTTACTTTTTTATGTGGGCACTCCCTTTCTTAAGTGTTATCAAGGCAAGCTGGATAATGCATTCACCATCACTACATGGTCACAGCTAAACAGCACTGCCTCCGACTAATGAGCAAAAGGGGCTTCTGCGATATCCCTAATGAGGATGCTGAGCTCTGTCGGAACACCGGCTTTCCAGCGGCAACGCACTAATGTAAAATGCATTAGTGCTAATGGGGAGTAGGTGGGAAGAACGCCCAGCTCTTGAAACCCCTAGAGATTGTTTGGATGATGTTTTGCTTATAAACTTTATGAAGTCGTAAGATGTTATTTGGCACGGGACAGGAGAGAAAATGTGCTGCTTAAGTTTACCTGCGGACCAGGACCCATGGGGCCCATCCCTCGTGGAGGATTCATCCTTTGCATTGGTCCTCCCATGTTAGGGTGCCCTGTTGGGAGTAGAACCAATGAAGTCATTATAGCAGAGTAAAAGTGTTTGGCCCAAAGCCAACAGTGAGACACCTTCCAGCATCCTTGAGCATGTTTACCTTGTTGTCGTGTAGGGTCCATTGAATTGGGCAGCAGTGGCTGCGTACCGGGAACAGCCCCTGGAGGCTAGAAAAATTGGGGGAGGAAAAGGGGGAAGAAAAAATAAGCTTTGTATGTATGTATGTAACCAAAATATTTAGTTTAAATTCAAGGCTTTAAATACAAAGAATTCAGGTGACATGGTCTATTTTCTGGGAAACGAGGGACTTGTCACAACTTCCTCTGCTTACACACAGCTCCGACCTGTATATCTCCCATGACATGTTCTATAAATCCCTGTAATTTGCCTAACTTCGCTTTCATAACCCTCCTACTTTGTTTCACAGCCTTTTAAAAAGACCAAACCCCAATTCTCTTCTAATCCTTCACACTACTGTCCTAATGGTCCGATTCCAAGCTTCTACTTGTAAGTAAAAAGGAGGGGACACACGCGGCTGTCGGGGTGAGCAAATGTCTGATCAAAGCACTTCAATGAAATGATACTAATGCCAATGTAATTTCGAGGTATACACTTGACAAATATGCTATGTAAATATATTAAAGTTATTTATTTGCCAGTGAAGAGACATTTCATCTGCAAAGAGGATTTTAAACATTCTTACTGAATAGCTTACAAAGATGGCCTCAGGAGTATTAAAAAGGTATATTTTCTCTTATTTCCTAGTATCCCGAACACTGTATTTCTTTTTTCAAAGTCATACTTTGCTTGGACAACAAATCTATTTAAAGTTCAAAAGAGGACTTCCATGTACAGCTCAGTGCAGATAAAGGGGGAGAAAGAACACAGATACCATATGCCTTGGGGAAGCAAACTGTAAACAATTTTGAAACACGGTTGCTTTTCTTTTATTTGAATACCAACATGAAATAGATCGTGCTGTAAAAATTTAGAGACTCTCCAATAAGGAAGGATGACAGTTTAGGCAGGCCAGGCCACACATCAATGCCATGAGTAGAGGGAAGGTTTTCGTTCCAAATCTTTATAGATTTACAGCTTGGGAGACAGAAGTAGGAAAATAATAAATGAACTTTTCATATATGGTTCCCATTGCTATTAACTTGTTTCTCACCTAAACAAGAAATGAGGCAGTAATGATTATTTGGTCCTGTTATCATGTTTTTGCATCTCTGGATCTACCCAGTAACCTAGCTAAGCTATGTGAGTATTTCTCAATGCAGTGGGTTTTTTGTTTTTTTAAGAGTCTGATTAGTTTTATCCTCCTCGTTAACTTAAATTATCAAGTGTATAAAAACAAAATCACAGAACGCCGAGATTCTGAAGTTGCAACGTTACAAATAATATCCCTCAATGCCTGGTCACAAACATTTCCGGTATGTCATTGCAACTGGAGACTGAAAGGAACCACGGCTCCACCTGGACACTATTAGACAAATCAAAATAGTGTTCTGCAACATGAAATGTGCACAAGACTAATCCATAGCACTTACAGATACAGACAGCACATCCTTGTGCTGTCCATAGTTCAGCAGCAAGAGCTTGGACTTCTTGCAAGCCTGATTTAAAGGGACATTGTAAAACTGCACTTGACAAAAAAAAAAAAAAAGTGACTTTCTGTATTTCACCAGGCTTGGACAGCACAGATTGACTTGTCTGTTTTAACTTCTGCTCCTAATCAGTTTCACTTTCCTGTTCTCCGGCACTTGCCGGAAGCTAGAACCTCTAGCCAAGGAAAATGAGAACACGCCTGTGCACTCTTATGTATGAGCCTGAGAGACAATTGTAGCGTAGTCATTCTCAACTGGTGGGACATCACCAATAGTCTAAGCAGGGTATCAAGCAGCTGATCTCATCCTCAGGTCTTCCCTCTTTTGGTGAAACGGATCTGCCTAGCCACTTGACTCCACTCCTCTTCCCTGAACCTACTGTACCAGGCACCAGAGCGTATGTGATTACGGTCCTAACCAGGCTGAGGTCCCCCATTGTAAAGCACTCCAAAACAAGTTACACAGAACTGCCTAATCAGTGTCATTTTCCATGTGCAGGTTTCTCATTACAAGGCTGTGAGATTTCACCAGCACCAATGAGGAAGGGAATTCAGAAAAGGTGGAGGAGTTGCATAAAGCCGGGTGGACATACCTTCCTCAAATCCTCCCCATTTGCTCCCTAAAACCCCTGCAGAAACACACTGTCCCACTGTCAATCTTTTTTTAAAGGAGATAACAGGACAGGCTTATTTTTATTCTTAACAATTCCCCACAGCACAGGGAAAGGCTGGAGTTAAGAGTTTATACTGGTTTCAATGCATTATAAGAAGTTTCATCTTATTTAGTACTTGGTAAGATAGTCTATGTTTATCTCTACCAATCCAACACTTCAGGTAGCAAATCTGTCTCTTGTAACTGACTCAAACTGATAAGCTTGTTGGCTGTAAGATAGATTTCTCTTTCGCAAGTTTTTCTTACAATAAGACAGCTAAACATAGATACAGGGAAAAAATGGATGCCTAAATTTGTTTAACAGAAAGAATGCGTATGCACGATTTGAGTGAGTGAGTTCTGGTGACCGAAAGTGACAAGAGCCACTTACTACTGGCAGGGGGAAAAGTCATAGAAAAGTATTAAAAATTAAATGGAGTTTTCTAAATCAGATTCATAAAACAGTGTCTTGTTTAACAGACAGTGTAATGCGCTAACAAGAGTTACAAGGTTTATTTTAAAATGTCTGCCTTTGTTAACAGTAAAGCAACATGTTATTGGAATAGAAACTAAGCAGGTAACTTTCTGAAGTACTTTGTGCTACACCTTCTGCTAAAAAGAAACTGAAGGAAAGTAATTGGTGAAATTCTTAGAATATGCTTCAACAGGATAAATTACAACTAAATGCCACAATCTTAAAACGTCTGCACATAGAATCACAGACTTTAAGGTCAGAAGGGACCGTTATGATAGTCTAGTCTGACCTCCTGCACAACGCAGGCCACAGAATCTCGCCCACCCACTCCTGTATCAAACCCCAAACCTACATCTGAGCTACTGAAGTCCTCAAATCGTGGTTTAAAGACTTCAAGGCTGGAGGATTCTCTGCACAAGTGACCCATGCCCCACGCTGCAGAGGAAGGTGAAAAAATTCCCAAGGCCTCTGCCAATCTGCCCTGGAGGAAAATTCCTTCCCGACCCCAAATATGGCAATCAGCTAAACCCTGAGCATGTGGGCAAGACTCACCAGCCAGACACCCAGGAAAGAATTATTTGTAGTAACTCAGATCCCACCGCATCTACCATTCCATCACAGGCCATTGAGCATATTTACCGCTAATAGTCAAAGATCAATTGATTGCCAAAATTAGGCTATCCCATCATACCATCCCCTCCATAAACTTATCAAGCTCAGGCCTTGGCTACACTGGTGCTGTGCAGCGCTGCAACTTGCTGTGCTCAGGGGTGTGAAAACGCACCCCCCCACACGTGCAGCGAGTGCAGCGCTGTAAAGCGCCAGTGTAATCAGCGCTGCACGCTCGCTCGCAGCACTGCAAGCTATTCCCCTCAGCGAGGTGGAGTACTTGCAGTCGCAGCGCTGGCGGCGCGACTACACTCGTGCTTCACAGTGCTGCTGTGGCAGCGCTGTTAATCCCAAGCGTAGCCAAGGCCTCAGTCTTGAAGCCAGATAGGTCTTTTGAACCCACTGCTCCCCTTGGAAGGCTATTCCAGAACTTTACTCCTCTGATGGTTAGAAACCTTCATCTAATTTCAAGTCTAAACTTCCTGATGGCCAATTTATATCCATTTGTTCTTGTGTCCACATTGGTACTGAGCTTAAATAATTAATTCCTCTCCCTCCCTGGTATAACTATATGAACAAACCCCCATTTTCTTTTAAGCTGCCATAAGGCAGAGGATAAACACAACTAAAATTTAACCCTGCCGCTGATCTAAGTGTTCTGGTGCCACAAGTACTCCTGTTCTTTCTAAATGTTCTGGTGGACCAGTTCTCTAACAGCAGGATTATATGCATCACCTTGATTTTTAAAGATTCCAGGGAAAATTTACATTTTACGCTAGTTTTGTTGTAAACCATCATCATTCGCACATCAAAACTTTGTTTATATCAGCTGAAATCATGGGAGACAGTCAGGGAAAACCAAGAAGTTTGTGTGATTATAAAGGAGAACTCAGAACTGCGTACTACATGGAAGCTCTCTTGATAGCGAAGAAGCTGTTGGCAGTGGAGGGAACACACGTTCTATGCCAGGTCCTGATATTTACTACATTTATGTGATTGAGTTTCTACCAGCAAATGGTTTCTTGAGATTCAATGCATTACAAACCCCTCATGGAAAGAGGAGAAAACGTTTTGATGGAATTTGTTAATCAGTGAGTTAATGTTATTTGAATGACAGATACCACAAAGTCGTCTAAGAATATAAGAAACCTTCAGCTCTGTGGAAGTCTAGTTTTCCCCCACTGCCAAAAAAAATTTCAGTTTAAAATCCCCAACTTAACTCAGGTAACAGATGAAGGAAATACAATACCTGGTTTCCCATTCTGATGGGGGGCCGGGGACCTCCTGCATATCGCGGTGACATAAAAGGCTGCAATTACATGAAATTAGTTCAATGACAGGATGCACTCACAGCATGCAGATAAAGAGAATTACTACATTCCAGACAGACTCTGGTTACAATCTACACAATTTTCTGGAGAAATCTCTTTTTTAAAAATAAGTTGGTAAAAACAGATCTTCACACTCCATTTTTGTATTTTTCACAGATTTATTTTTGTTGGCGAGATTGTTTAACCTACTTGAAGAGTACTATATAAGGCTGCTAAAATTAGTGCATGGGAGACCCTGACCATTAGACACTTTCCAAGTGAAAAAGAAAATTGGTAAATGAAGCAAAAAAAACAAAACAAAAAACCCAATGCCAAGAACCAAAAGCCAAGCACTTAAACCATATATACATATCAGTGCTATGAATGCAATTTTTTAAAAAAAACACACAAATTAACAAAGTTCTCACACTATCATAGCTATGTATATTTGAAACTTATGAATGGACTTTCTAATCCATTGTCAACTGAACATACAAAATCAAAAGGAAACAAACATTTCACATTGGCGCTGGCATGATGCTAGAAGAATAAATTTGAGGATCAGATCCCCAGCTGGCGTAAATCAGCGAAGCTCCATGAGGATCAAAGGAGCTCTGCTGATTCACATCAGCTGACAATCAGACCCAACAAGCTTAAAGAGCAAAATAGAACGCAAGCCCCGTTATCAGTGCCCTACATATTTCTAGTGTCTTTACCTGACTGTGGGGTCCCATCATGCTGTTAGGATTGTGAGGTGGAGGCTGTGCGTGTGGCGAGGGCTGAGAACCAGGTGGTCCCTGTGAGGTCAGACAGTAGAAGGAGGTTATAGATTAGCACATGAAAGCGCAGAAAGAGCTAAAAAGGATTTATTGGTGGATCTGTTTGTAGGGAAGCCAGTCTCGTTTTAGATGAGTTTCTATTCATTTGTAACTGAACAACGAATAATGATATTTGCAAAAAAAAAAATAGGACATCTGTCAAAGCACACCAGCAACATTACAGTAAATGGTTCAGAATTCAACCAGTCTGCAATGACAAATACATTTGGATACGCTTTGAAAGTGTGCGTATGGAGAAAAAAAAAAAAAAAAAAAAGTCTTCTCCACAACCCTCCCACACTTTCCTGAAGGTAGGAAACACCTTAAAGGGCTTCCTTTTGATTTGTGGGTCAATGGTTAATACAAGGGATTAAAAATAATGTAGAGGCAAAGATCTTGCTTAGAAGCACATCCCATGTTTGTGCCAGATATTTTTGAAGCTGAAGCCTAGGTTTAGCTCCAATAAATGGATGGCACAACTCCAATCCATTTCTACATGCAGGGCTGTGTTGTTACCCTTAAAGATCCAATATCCTTCCCCAAGACGAATGACCTAATGATGCAAGTAAAGTTTCTTTTGAGTAAAGCGATACTAAAACATGTCTGGGGGAAAAAAGAAAGATTAGTGCATGTAGCTTTTAACACCACAAGACAGCAGTTTCTGACATTTTTGGGTTGAACACCAATTTTTTCCCCCTTTAAAGCATGAAAAGAGAAAGTTTGTTTGGAAAATGTGAGCTCTGAGCAAGAATACACTGATGCATGTTAATGTAAAAAAAAAAAAAATAATAAAAATTCAAGTCCAAGAACTTGTAATTGGTATAGAAAGCAAATAAGCCTTGTAAGTATGTTATGTGAAGCAGCCACACACTTCAGTAAAAGCACAGCAGCAGATGTTCTATACCTGCCACGTTACTAATTTCAACAAGTGTTCGCCTTCTAGCTGCTGCCAGCAATGGCATGGTTTGTTACCATGAGCAATTTTCTTAATTAACAGACATTAATTAGCCATTTAGCAATTTTGCAAGCATTTGTTTAGCAGCTTTCCTAAACATGAATACCACTGTGATAATGGTACTGATTAGAGGGGTCCCCTAATTAACAGTACAGGGAAGGAAAATTGAAATCACATAAATTAAAAAGGGAGGGGAAGTTAATGAAGGCAGGACATTTGCACCTGCAAATCTTTTGTACTACAGAAACTTGAGTGCACCGTAAATAAAGAGGAATTTTTTAAGTGTTACACAGAAAGACACAGCCACAAAGATTAAAACAGAAACAGCCCTCTGTCAATCTTCCATGTTTAGTTTATACGCTCATATATATGAAACTCTCTTGCATTAACAGGATATACATAACTAGTCCTACCTTGTAATTTATAACTAGTACAGTAAGGCAAGAATAGTTCTCTTGCCTCTCCTAGATTCATTATTCTGGGCAGAAGTCATAACTCAGAGTTGCAACGCCCCACTATGTCCTACCACCACTTTAAAAAACCCTCCGAATGTTTCCCCCTGCTGACATGTTTGCAGAACTGACATCCTCCCCCAGAGAAATCCTTCCAAAGCAGAGAGGACAAAGCTAGAATCATTGCAATTTGAACACCAATCATTTTGTTTATTTCACTGGGACATTTCAGGCCTTTTTAACATTCCCTCCCTGAACTGAAAGAGGAGAAAATCCCATAATAAACCAAATATCTACTGAATACCAACTAGACAAGCACAGGGAATGGGGTCTGTCCAGAGTCACTAGGAGAAATCAGTCACATGCAAAAAAAATAAATAAAAATAAATCTAATTTTGCCTTTCTTCTGTGATAGATCCACTATGCTAGACAGAAGTCAGACCTCAAGGGAAGCTGTCAGTGTGATCACCACCCACCAACCACATGGGGAAAGTAAATTTGGCCCTGGATCCTACAATTGACAACATGCAGGTGGACTGCTGAGCCTGTGAAGAACTCCACTGAAGTCTATGAAGTCCACCCACATGCTGCGAATTGGAGCTTAGTGAGTAAGTACAAAAACAACAGTCAGTACCAATAAAAGAAAAGGGTGATTGTGGGTCAAATGAAAGACACTACAGAGAAACCCTTGCTAGTTAAAACTGCCTCAAGATTAAAGAGATCCTTTATGATGTACATTCAGGTAGCTCGGAGCTCAAAAATGGCCATTTCCCACAAGAAGTATTTTCTCTCTCTATTTATAGATTAGACACCACTCCCTCTTCATCCTGAAACATACACAGAGCAGAGAGACAGGCCTGTTGCCCAAATACTGTATCCAAAGAGAAAAGGCCAACTCAATTTTGTAATGTACTGGGAAAGAAGGAATTGACCACAAGTTGGGAAGAAACCTACAAGACTGCTAAAAGGGCTGATGTTTCTCCATCCAATACCTTGCATCTTTGGCAGAATGAACCCCAATCTCTATAGCGTTTCCTGGAGTGCTGATTTATCTACCTGGGGAATGGGATGGTTTGATCGCTGCGGCAAACCAAGAGAATGTAGCCGCTTTCATGAGACTGCCCAACACTACGAGCAAGGCATTACCCCTTCCTCCGCAGAGGAGAACGGTTCAGACAAATTATTGCCCAGACCGCTTCCTGAGAATGAAAGTGCATTTGTAAGTGGCATAAAGGCTCATGACTGATGGTTCCTTTTCCTGTTGCCTGCTTTAGGAGGGGCTCAGTGTTCTAAGCCAGGCACAGTCTAGGGCTGTCATGCAAACCCGCCCGGCCAGAGAGTTGTAACTACAGGTCTACAAAAATACAATAAAGGAACCCTGCTCGCTTAACCCTCCGACCAAACTGAAAGGCAGGAGAAAGGCGATCTGGAGAGTCAGGAAACAGACACCAAGGCTGGCTGTTTGAAAGGAGCATTAGTAAGGGCCAGTTGCACCACTTAAAAAGATTCTGGTTCCCCGGGTGACCTAATCAGGAGGCAACTGGTAGCTACAGATACACATAGCGACAGATATCAGGATGCAACCAATGACTTCAGCAGGGGAGGGAGTGTGGCACAGTGATGAGACTAACCTCAATGAGCACCTCCTCAGACCCTTGTGCAAAAAGCCTTCTTAGGGGATCCTAAGGTAACTCCCGGGGAAAAGGAGAGGCATTGTGTGTTGGGGCCTCGCCGATGCCAGAATCTGTATGCGACTCCGTAAGGCCAAGAAAGCAGCAGGAGCTGAGATCAGGAAGCATCAAGGAACCACGATACACCAGGGCTTGCTCTATCCGGAAGAACACACAGTTTGATGCTGGACTCCCTGGGAGGGAGTCTCTGGCCCTTACTGGAACATGGCTGCAGGCTCTGCGGCTGGATTCAGGCTCTACAGGGGGAGCAGACAGGCGGTGTTCTGCTGCTGTCCCCAAGGGAGTTCCAACCCATCTGCCAGCGAAGCGCGGGGGGGTGGGGAGGGCAGGCTGGCTTGCAGGAAAGGCAGTTACTGGAGGGGATACAGGCCAGCGCCCAGTGTGAAGACTGCCTTGCTGAAACCTCCCCCCCGCCCCAAGCATACAGCACAGCAGGAGGCAGTGCAGACCTGGTGGTGTGCCAATGGGGCGGTAAGTGCTTGGGGAATCCTTCGGAGCTCAGAAGCACCTGCCCTGCACATTAAGAACCCTGCGCTGAACATGCCAGGAAGGGCGGGGGGCGGGACTACTCATGAAGGTCCTCTCCATTCCAAGAAGCCAAGCTGGGGTGAGGGAATTGCCAGGGGGGGAACAAAAAACAAAACAAAACAGGAACCTTGTTTCCCGGAAAGAGGGGGGCGGGGGGAGAAATCACTTGAGAAAGGCTCTGTCACAGACAGAAGGGGAAAGGTCTGCTCCATTCCGGGCAGAGCAACTGGGAAGGCTGCAGTCAGCCCAGAAACGCGCCAGCAGGGGGAGCTATGCAGTTCAGTGAGAGCAGCACTGTCACCACTCCGCTGGATTGGCCAGCATACCCAAGAATTTTGGGCTCCCATGCAGAGCAGAAGGCTTATCCCAAGAGCAGTTTAGGCCTTGGCTACACTCGTGGATTCACAGTGCTGCCGCCAGTGCTGCGAGAGCTCTCTTGCAGCGCTGCAAGTACTCCACCTCTCTGAGGGGAATAGCAGGCACTGATTACACTGGCGCTTTACAGCGCTGCACTGGGGGGGGGGGGTGTTTTTTCACACCCTTGAGCGCAGCAAGTGCAGCTTCAGTAACAGTATTGCTAAACCACCCTCTCCCACCAGCTGACACACCCTGGAGAATTACCAGACTGAGCATCCCTGTGTATTGGCAGGGCTGGCTCCAGGGTTTTTGCTGCCCCAAGTGGTGGCAAAAAAAAAAAAAGGGCAAGCCACGATCGGCTGCAGCTCCACCGCGCCACTTGCCACTTTCTTCTTCGGCGGCAATTCAGCAGCAGGTCCTTCCCTCCAAGAGGGACCCGCCCCCAAAGAGCCCGACGTGCCGCCCCTTCCCCATGGCCACCCCAAGCACCTGCTTGCTGGGCTGGTGCCTGGAGCCGGCTCTGTGTATTGGTGCTTAACCTAGCAATGGCAAGTGTCTATGTAAACCTAATGGTCTCACACATTGTGGGGAGGGATAGCTCAGTGATTTGAGCATTGGCCTGCTAAACCCAGGGTTGTGAGTTCAATCCTTAAGGGGACCATTTAGGGATCTGGGGCAAAAATCTGTCTGGGGATTGGTCCTGCTTTGAGCAGGAGGTTGGACTAGATGACCTCCTGAGGTTCCTCCCAACCCTGATATTCTATGATTCATGAGTTACTTGGGTTGGTTGCATATCTAGGGGCTTTCAAGATTTTCACTGACTCTGGGGTATGGCAGGTTGTCACATAAGGAAAAGGGGATATAAACCTGGCACTACCTGCAGGGGAACCTTAGTAGTAATATCACTGACACCAGGTATTCTGCTGCTCTGACAGGAACAGAGTAAGGAGAGTATGACAACATATGACAGCTTTCCCTGCCACTAGGATGTACTGCTTCTTCTATGTTCGGGGAGAGACCAATGAAAGTCATTAATGTTTACATTTAAGCTGCTTTTAAAATAAGGCTAAAAGATGGATTTCTCATTTTGCCATGCATCTCAGTAACACCTTCTGCCTTTATCTTAAATGGACTTCAGTTTCAGAGCAGAATGGTCTACTGCAGGGGTCGGCAACCTTTCAGAAGTGCTGTGCCGAGTCTTCATTTATTCAGTCCAATTTAAGGTTTCGCGTGCCAGTCATACATTTTAATGTTTTTAGAAGGTCTCTTTTTACAAGTCTATAATATATAACTAAACTATTGTATGTAAAGTAAATAAGGTTTTTAAAATGTTTAAGAAGCTTCATTTAAAATTAAATGCAGAGCCCGCCGGACCGGTGGCCAGGACCTGGGCAGCGTGAGCGCCACTGAAAATCAGCTTGCATGCCGCCTTCGGCACTCGTGCCATAGGTTGCCTACCCCGGTCTACCGTTAATCATACAAGGCATCAGAGGGATAAAAAAATTAAAGATCATTATCATTCCTAAAAGCATCATTAGCGAACTGCGGCAGGAAATCCAGTGGCTTCCCCAAAATGTGAGTAGCTCCTTTTGTACAAAAAAAAAAAAAAAAAAAAAATCAAGGTAGCTAGCGATTTTTAATTAACAACTTTCAAGAAACTTCTAGCCTGTTAACACACATGCCCAAATGGTCAGTTGCATCCCTCCAAAAAGCGAAAGATCTCGGAAAAGAATGGGGACTAGTCAATGTCCTGCCTGAACACTGATTTCGATAGAATCAGTGACACCCTGTCTGTGGTTGAAGCGGTTACAGGCAAGAATATTTCAGCATTGGTTCGACTGACTGTGTGGAGAAGGACTAGAAGTGGCATAGGAGAATAGCACTTCTGGAGCTCTGCAGATAACAGTAATGCACAGCAAGAGTTTCAAACACACCTGTCATTAAATTGCCCTGATAAATAAAGCTTCACTTTCATCACAGCAGAGTTAAGCACCCACAATACAGCCATGAATCAGCTTCTGCCGAAGAACCGTTTTCCATATACCAGCCTGCAGATAGGTGTGGTTAAGATACATTTAGGGCATTGTTGTAAAGCAGATTGAAATTTTGGAGCTATGATTAAAGCTTTAAGACCAGGAAATCTATTTCACAGAATAAGGGATTCAGAGTAAAACATCAGCAATTTGACAGCGAATGAATGCCCCATCCAGCCTTCAAATTAGAAGTGTGTCTTGGGGTTTTGCCACTGAAATGCATCAAACGTGGACTGGGTGCTTGCTTTTTCCCTTAAGATGCTGTCTACCTTCTTCTAACAAGCTTAGTTACCATATGGTTTAGAAGGAGTTAGAGGAGGGCAGAGACTGCTTACCGTTGTGTTTGAGAAGTTTCAGGTACCATTTAAACCCCACTTAGAAAAGGAGTGAGACTCTCAGATATTTGAAAACATCTGTGTCTCGATCTGGAATTGGCCATTGCTTGGGACTTTCATCTTTTGACCCTTTAATGGAACAGATGCGTGAAGGTATAGTCAACTCACACTCAACTAGCACTGGCTTCTTCCCTGTTACATGAAAACAATAACCTGGGACAAAGCAGCAGAGGTTAAAAGCGACACTTGCATGCATGAGGCAAGCACGCTGTCTGAGAAGCGTCTCACCCTTCCCCATGCACCCCCTGCCCACATTACACGGAAAAGCATTAGAGTGATTCTGCCCTAACTGCCGGTGTTAATTAAAAGGGGAGAGATCAATCTCTGCTCTTAAGTAAGACTGATCAGCAAGTAGATCATTGCAATTCACAACAGCACATCTCCTCTGAATTCCTCCAAAGAAAAAGTGGTCTTGGAATGGGATCTGTCTGCACACTTCCAAACAGACAGTCCTTTTTTCTGGTACAACTTGCTTAATCTCCAGAAAGTTCAGTTTGCCAAAATACAGCATAAAGAGCAGCAGCGGTTAATTGAGTCCTTTCCAAGAAACGCCAAACCTTCCCCCCTCCTCCGCTCCACAATAGACAGACAGTAATGGCCCTGTGCAAGCTGCAAGCACGCGAGAAATTGTAACATACTCCCAGGAAATTCAAGACTTTGTGAAACATTTTGTTGGCGAGCAGCACAGGGCAGTAAATCAAATCCTCATGGCCGCATTATTCTTCAATAGCAATGCTCATGACAGCTACTTCTGGATAATATAACTGCAGATGTACAGTTTATGCAAACATCTCAGCAAACGCTGCATGCTCTTTCAACTTACGCTGCATGCTCTTTCAACTTGTTATGCAGCCTGGGAGGAGCTGGATGTTTTCAAACGGCAACAACAACAAGCATCTGAAAATGTTAGCTACTTCCTGTCTGCTACCCTGAGGCCACTAAATCCATTGTGCTCAAATTAAACTGCAGCCTTCCATTCTATTTTCTTCTGCTCTCCCACATCCCAAACCCTTCCAGTTTTTACAGCACCGCTTAAGATTCATTTCATACCTCTTATTCAAAAAAGAAAAGAAAAAAAGCAGAACCTCTGGATGTCGTTATCTCTAAATATTTGCAGATGTTCTACAACCGAGGAGAATTGCTTTTCAACCAAGAGTGCCTGTTGGATCTTTATTTTCCTCTTTAAAACAAACAAAACCAAACCAAGACAATTGTTCTTTTGGTTATAAATCTATGAGTGAACTCATCTGACTGATCAAAATGGTTCAGAAATATAGAATGCTTTATGGAGCCAATTCATCGTCTCCTATCGGGGAACCAACGCTTCTATTAGGATGTTCAACATACATTACCTAACTTGTCTAATAGGATGGGGCCATTCGCTCACCAAAAAAGCTTTTTTTTTTTAAATGCTTGTTCAGGTACAAGACTAATTATCAGGGATTTCATTCCATATTAAGAGGAAAAAACAAGTGCTTCTGAGCAAGTGAGCGCTGATCTTTGTGATTAGTTCAATATCTCTTTTAGATGGTTTAGCCCAGTATTTCCCAAACTTGTGAACGCTGAGCCCCTTTTCAGAAAAATTAAACTCATTTTTTCTCCCAGCAGCCCTACTCTGGCTAGTTCTTTGGGTCATCTCCACTGAGATGGGCTGGGGTAGATGTTCTGAACATAATTCCTATTGTTTCTACATAATTAGCTATTCACTGTTCATCAAAGTATGTTGACATTTGACACATCAGCATCTGACTTAGCACCCAATGAAACGAATGGGGCAGTTTGCAACTCAGACATTTCAAGTTCTCTGTTGAGATCTGCTTGAGTCTACATCACCTATGCTCAATTCACATTTTGAAAGTTTTCTTCAGAGCTATAACAGCTAGAAACTTTTTTTTTTTTTTTTTTTTAATAATGAAAGATGAGACTTCAGGAAACAACCTGTCCCAGTCTCTGCCCACACTTTGGGAAACAATGGTTTAACTCATTGCTTGATAAAAGTTGCTTCATCTTCTCTCAGGTACTTCTGAAAGACTTATCACAGTGGTCTGGGAAGACAATTACGGGTACCTGTAGGTGTTCTGGTCCATTTCTGTCAGCATAGTCTATCTAGTTAAGGCCATTGTAATGAGCTATGAGAAATGTGTCTTTTAGCAACAAATCTATACCAATAGAGAATAGAAGTGTTTTGTCTTCTTGTAAAATTGCACAAGCGATCATAGGTAGTGTGTGTGTGTTTGTGTTTTTCAGGAATAATTTAGCACAAATGGATCATGTTTTATGAGCTGCATACTTTCAGATCATTTTTTTTAAAACATTTTCAAGTACCTCTGAGGGTGGGGAGAATAATGAAGGATGGTATAACAAGGTAAAGTATCAACACCACAAGTTATCTACAATTTATACTTCGCTAAAGGAATGTATCCCATGTTCTAAATGATATTTCTCTAGGTACACATTCCAACATAAAAGAGGGCACCCAAAATGTAGTTTACCATCATTAGAGAGAGGTCTGAAATTGTATATTTGATTGGGTAGAAAATAGAACCTAGCCCCCTTTTTAAAAGATCAAATTTTAAAGATGCCAACTGGGAAAATTAAATCACTAATAAATTCTTTATTAGAGAAACTCTGGAATCCTTCAAAATAAGTGCAGGAATGCATCAAAGAACCTTCAATCATTCGATCAGAAAACACTGCAGAGATTAAAGAGGCATTTTCCATAACAGCAGATACCATCATTTCCCCCTACTTTAGAACTCCACAGTTAAATCACGACAACATTACCAGTAGGTGAGATGCATATTAAAGGCATCAGGCCTGCCCTGCTAGCCAAAGGATTAATGCTCGACTTTAACTCAAGCCATATAGGCAATAGTCAGGAATGCAACCGCATTTTACAGTCCGAAGGACAGGAAACAAACAAAAAAAGCCTGTCCTGCAGCAGCATGTACTCAGGTCCAGGATACAGGGCTCTGGCAGGATTCAGGGTGTTTAGCAAGCCATACCTCAATTACTAGGAGACTCAAATGGCTGACCTATGAGCATCTGAAATGACGACTCTTGCCTACAAGTTTGGATTTAGTATCCAATACATTGCTGAACAGCTTGGTTACTCTCCCTGCTCAGGATAAGTGGCAGTTAAGCAGGACCAGTCCTGCTTTGGAACACTGTCGAACACCCATCCTCCCCCATAGCTGTGATGTTCCAGAATCATAAGTTACGAGAAGGAAGAGCCCAACTATAGGTCACCGAGTCAGTCGTCCTGACACGATTACCCTCTCTAGTCCCTTACATTTACCGTGGGCTTTGTGCCGGGATTTTAAACGTTTCAAAGAATGAGAGCGTCCCTCACTGTCCTTGGGAGACTATGCCACAGGACTAGAGGCTGCCTTCCCAACTCTAAAGCTGACCACGCTCAGAAATGTTTAAACTGCTGTAGTTTTGCTGCTAGTTTGGCTGGGGTGTCACTTTTATAATGCTGTTATGGAAAAATATTTTAATAATAATATTAATAGTCCTTAAGTGCCTGACTTTCAATGGGACAAAGGCTCCTAAGTCACTTCTGAAAATGTGTAGATTGACTGGGTAGATAGATTTGAGTTCAGACGTTACGAGGAGAGGAATTATTTAAGATAGTGCTAGAGGTAGATACTACTTTAAGACTCTACAGCTATGTGGCTGTATTTCTGACTATTATGTGTGTATGGTTTGGGTGTGACAGTGAGTAGAGCATTAATTCTCTGGATAGCAAACTAGGCCTGATGACTTCAACTTTCTCTCACCTACTGCTAAGTCACTTTTGGTTCCTAAACCACTATGGCACTTTTGAAAGTTTATCCTGAAAGCCAGTTTAAGTTTCTCTCTACATTTCATCCTACCACTCCCAGTATAAACCTTAAATAGACTCCTTCCTGGCATCAACGGCTTCAAGCATCTCTAACTCAACAATACTGATTTTCTTTTAACCAATTGTTCTGTTCCCCCAAATCAAACTCCAGCAGCTATAAGTTACAGACCACATAAGCTCTTTTTTTTTTTGGGGGGGGGGGGGGGGGGGGGGGGAGTTAAAGACAAAAACTTTCAATAACTCATCTCCCGCTCCATATCGTCACTCCCCGAAACAGTCACCCAGCTATGAAGCGACTTGGAGGGGGCCCTCAGAACTGGCAAAGCAAAGCAGAAACTAAGTTTACTGACAGGTAAGAATCCTCATTGTCTGAGATTGTCTTTACAACAATGCTCTTAAAAATATACCCAACTACACAAGGATTTAGTGACAGTAAGAAACAGGTACTTACTGTCTGAAGAGCTCTACAACTTACTGCTGCACCTAGGGGAGAAGAGTCTAAACCTGCAACCCTTTGTGAATGCCAGAAGAGACCACTCTAAAAACCTCCTTTGCCAAGGCTCAGGCTACAATTCATGTCTCATGAGCTCTACTATTCTGGGTGCAGGGAATTCTTTCTAGAACAGTCTTCTCCTATACACATCCTGGTCCTTAGCTAAGGAGTTTGAATTTCAGAGGCTTACATTCCCTCCCACACAACCAAGCTTATCAAAAGATTTCCCTCTCTCTTGTCCTCATGAGAACTTTTTAGCGCTCTTTTAGAATATCCAGCACCCCCCACCCCCTACAGTCCAAGTGTGATTAGGTTAGGACAACAATTTGAGGGAGAAGTCTTGCATCCCAATTCAAACCAAAGGAGCACGTGACCCTTTGTCATAAATAATGGAAGGAAAGCCCACTGTTTTCCTGTAAGAACCCAAATACAGCCCTCTGGAGAGTTCCCAGACTGGCAGCCTGGGCATGCAAAGGCAGACAACACTGTTTAAGCACCTTCTGCCATCTGTCTTTCTAAAGGACAATGAAGTTGCAGTGTGAAGAAACAAAGGACAAAACAGGACAATAATTCTTTACGCTGGTCCAAATTAATACCACCATCAGGAGGAGAGATTCTGCCAGAAGAGATTTTTCCCCATCTGATGGCTTCGTGAGGTCGAGAGCTTTCATTTTAAGGGGTATCTGAAAGCCAACCAACATGTGAATCCTCCTGGAAACTAACTGAAATGCCAGAGGAGGCCAACAAAGCCCACTTCATCTGCAAGGAACCACCAAGGAGAGAATCTATTGGAAATCCCATCATATTCAGGGGAAGGCACAGGAAAACATAGTAACTAGTTCCAAGTATGGGAATGAGTCCCTTGTGGAACAGATCTGGCAAGTTCTCACCAATCCAAATACTAGGGCAATGCTGATACACCCACTGTGAATGCTTCCGCACGCACCACTCCCTGGGAAAAACTTTCTGCCTGCTCAAATAATCTCCTGCTAGATTTCTTGTGCCGACCGTGAGGTACTGATTTCCTGCCCCGTTTGATAGAAAGCAACTCATCTCTCTCCACAACAACTGGACCCTGCTTCCCCTGGGTTTGTCTGTTGGCACCTGTATTGTGGGGCTGAGTTTGCCATGAGAACCTACTGTTGCAGAAGATAGTCTTGGAGCTCTCTAGACCATTCCTGTTGCGAATACATTTACGGGGTACGCTTTTGGCCGTCTCTCACAAACTGTCTGAGGCACTGGACGTGCTTAGCAAAAATGGGCTTTGGTTGTCACAAGAAGCCATGCGGGATCCCATAACTGAGCTCTATGCGTAACGCTACAGCTTTCTATTCCCTAGAAAAGCGAAGAGGACTGCTGAAGGTAAAGTGATTCAAGTGCCCTGAGTTTCTAGGAAGATAGCTCTTTGTTTTAGGAGAAGGAGAAGCCTGGAATGGAGGCTTGAAATTGGGACGATGCATAAACAGAAAACGAAGAGCACTAAGGATCAGCCCTTGTCTCATAGGAAAGGGGGCAGGCAGCATTTGTTGCAAACTCTAAATTGCAGGTTTCTTGTATGACTGAACACCCTGTTCCGCTAGCTGGGCTGAACATCATTCCCAGATGTAATGGTCAGCCAGACAAAGCCAGCCTCCGCTGTGAACAGCTGGAAGGCTAATACCACTGATCTTTAGTCCCATGCGCTCTTGGAAAGAGGTCATCCTCAGTTGGGAGGGAAGATGTCGAAGCTGCTGGTGGAAAATGCAAATCCACTATGGAGAGCAATGCCCAGGAAGCATGTTGAACCCTGGCTAGACAGTATCATCAAAATGTACCACTTAATAGAGTTTTGAATCGAGATATCCCCATGGGGAACCATTAGAGATTTGATCTGTGGGGGCCCTCCCGGGAGCTGGGAAGGAGAAGCCTATTGGAGAATATTTTCCACAGGCAGAACAAATAGGATAAGCCCTTACCCCTGTATTTTCTTGCTGCTTCCTAGGAGTCTCATGACATTCACCTTCACATTCGCCTGGAAGCAGGAGACAGGGTGTTTTGCCCTTCTCATGCTGTCTAGCAGAGACTGATCCATAGAGGTGGTGGGTGAAAGAGAGCAAAGTTCTGTGGCTGCTGCCAGCACTTTGCTCTTTTGAGGGGTCCACAGAGTAGTGAGGGTAAGAAATCGGTGTTTGAAATAGCTCACATTCAAGTAGAAAAGCCCATGTAACAAGGCTAACTTGTGAAAAATGTTGGTTCCTGACATGATAGCAGAGTAAGGAAAATTCCTTCTGTTTCCCCTTAACTTCATATTATATGTGAACGGCCCTGCCAGCAATGTCTGTTCCTTAAAGCCATCCTCTCCTGATGGCCTGAGGCTCCCACTCCTACGAAACCAGCAGTGACAGGGTTGTAAGAGTGGTGCACTAACCCCACTAGGGTGGGCTGATGGTGGCTTCATTCTCTGGCTCCATGGAAGAACCAGGGTTGGCTGGCTACACATGTACTTAAGTACAAACAGGTCTGCTCTGGGCTACAGCGGTCCTTTCCCCAAGGCACGAGGCTACGTGGGGAAGGAATGTTGTAACTGTGGCAAGAGAGATGCAACATTCTGGCCCTCAAGCTCCAGACCGAGACTCTTCATGTAGCCTGCGGCACACATTGGTGGTGCAGCAGCAGCCCCACTATTCTGATCTGGGGAGCCTAGAATGCAGAGTCCGGCTACACTCTCTTTTGGTCTATTCCTATTAACTGGTTAAGCAGCAGTCTGGTGTCTACACTACTTGGAGTTGGTTTTTTTTAAACCAATCAGTTCCCACCTCATATTTTGAGAGAGAAAACAGACTGCCACTGGTTTATTAGCAGGCGAAAGCATATGCTGAGTTTTATTACACAATCAGGAGTGATGTGTTTATGCCTGAAACCCAAGAAGAAAATAAATGAAATGACAAGGATCTCCAGTTTTTCCAGCACAAGAGAAATAAGTAATATAGAAGCACTCACACAATTAAATAAGAGCTACTTGGAAGTGCAATAATCAAGGCTTTAGAAACATTAATGAGAGACATCTGATGTGATACCAAAAAAGCACAGTAGCCTGAAAGCTTCACCGAGGGGGAATCATGAGTTGCACACAGTACCTCAGTTTCTCCTCCATTAGTCTCATTTCTGTTTTACCAACAGGATTACAAGCTAGTAAACAAATGCATTTATTCTGGGTAATGAACGCTAAGGAGGCGAAGGAAAAACCAACTTAGAAATCCCACCATCTTTCACAGGTCCCAAGATCTCTAAGCATTAGGGGGCAGTATAGGAACACTGACTAGCTAGTGCTTTGTTATGGTGCATCTCTCACACTAACTGCTGATGCATAGCTAACAGCAGCAGACATTGATTTATGTTCAACTTTCCATTTCATCAGAGTGTGTTACAGAGCGACATACAGAGTTCAAACTTTGGAGAAAATATATAACCAGAGTGTGTCTCATTATATATGCATATGTGTGTACATATACATGTACACACACATGCACACTTACATGGCATTTACTCATTACTAATAAGGCCTTAAACTTTTGTTTGTAGCTCGAGCAGTAACCCTTTTGTCCATTGTTAGGAACAGGAGAGATCTAGTCTATTGCTGTTGACATTAGACATAAATTTAGCTTTCTAACTAGGATGGGAAGAACTTCCCTGACCTTTTTGAAGATGAGTGAAGGGAAAAAACGTTTTTGTACTATAGGTCACTATTAGGAAGGGAAAGGAATTTTAGCAGGTAACCATCCATGTGACCATAGTACAGTCACATGATAAACCTGAGAGTTTCCTGCCACTAGTTCATTAACATTCTGAACCCATATATGTGTACACGGCACTTGTTAAAGTGTTTCATTTTTGGCAAGATGCCTGGCAGCAACAGGGATCTAATGACAATGCTTTACCATCAAGTGTGTCCAAGCTTTGCACAACTGAAGGCTGCATTTACCATTTGCCACAAGATGAAAGGTTGCAGCTAATTTTTATAAAATGGAATAGACTGTAGGCATTCTCCACCACAAACTCCAACACAAAGTTGTGGCCTGCAGCTGGGGCATTACATGCTGGGACCAATAGTCTCCCAGGGCCACCATCATCTTGGATACAACTAGATTTCAGAACTCTGCCGGTCACGCATTTGGCCCACAGGCTACAGTGAAAATGGCTTCACGATGAGAGTTTTTACAAACCTCATCAGCCCTAGAGAACCTCGTACCCAGTATTACAATGTAAGAGCCTGTTGGGCTCACAGCTGTGCGTGCTATATTAAGATCTACTCCCTCCCAGTGACCCTATGGCTTCAACCACCACTGCTATTCCAATACACCCAAAACCTGCCCCCTTATCTCCAATCTCTCCTACAAAGCCAAAAGCCTGAAGGAGGAGATGTCCACTGTCATCTCTAAACTAATCACCCCCCAAACTGACCTCCTTATTTCCCCCTGTAATCTTCATTGACAACTCTACAGGTCTTCGAGACGGGCACGGCTGATCTCATTGTTCCCCATGACCCTTCTCTCTTTGTTCTCCTTTTTCCCCATTCTTGGCCTTGTGCCTCCTACCACGCTTCCCTTGATACCTGGAACTAGTTCTCTGGCTTCACATGCCAGGCTTCTTCCTCCTCTAACCCTGCTAAAAGCTAGCTTTGAAAGGCAATCCCTCCTCCTTCGGGATCCTCAGTAATCCCCAGACTTTCCTTTCCTGAATATCCTGTATCTGGT
Source organism: Trachemys scripta elegans (assembly GCF_013100865.1). NCBI lineage: Eukaryota > Metazoa > Chordata > Testudines > Emydidae > Trachemys > Trachemys scripta. The sequence goes on along the minus strand of NC_048305.1, from coordinate 96,621,336 downwards.
GTGAAGCTCACTGGGGGAAGGGGCCAGATCTAGGATTCTGAGGTGCTGTGCAGATTAATGCTATTCTGTAACAGAATTTTTATGTTGATGTTACTGGAATCCATACTAACCACTAATAGACAAAATCCAAGGTAGCAAGTCAAGTCTGGAAAACAATTAGGGCATAGTTAGAGCACCCCTTATATTACACCAAGTCAATGGTCTTCAGTGATCGGATTCCACATTACGCCTTTATTGCATTCTGGTTCCATTCTTTGCCTCCATCTGCTAGTGGACTAGTCAGTCTATTGCCCAGGCGGACACATGGGTCAGGGAGGCAAATCCTAACTACTTCAATCCTTTGCATTTCCTGTGTCCCTTCAGACATTGCCCTCTCCAACTCAGTGTTCTGTTCTGCTACAAAGATAAGAAATTAACTGAAAAGTAGCTAACAGCTCAACACAGAAACCCCGCAGCAAGACTGCCGGAGCAGGCAGAACTTTAAGTCTCCAGCATATCCAAAAGTGGAAACGATCCGAACATCTAAAAACATATATATTAAGGTGGTTTTGGTACCAAGTTCAGACACCGCTAAAACATGGCATCCTTTCCAGGGGTGAGGGAGACGGCAGTTAGGGGTGGTAGAATTTGGGGTGGGAGGGCAAGTTTTAGGGACGCACTGCTTGTGACAAGTGAATCACGTGGCGGGAGCCCTGTTGCCCACTAATGGACACCAAGGCTACTAGAGCTGTGGGCCATTATAAACCAGAGGAAGGAAGAAATGCTTAAATTCCTCTTTCACTCCTACCCCACATCCACTCGGATTAAATAAAATGTGTTACTTCTCGATCTGCTCCAATTTTTTTGAAATTTGGAAACCCCCAGAGGTGTGAGGTTGCAGGCTGGGGTGGTTCAGGTAAGGACCAATTCCTCACTCAGCAGAATGAAAATTAAAACCTTGGAAACACATTTGTTATGTACAGGGAACAGAACTCAAGTTGCTGGCAGCAGCTATAATCTGTGAGGCATCATCTCTTTTCTCTTTGTCTCCTCCAATATCAGAGAGGCTTCGTAACCCTGAAACAGGCCAATCAATATTCAAATGTTCTTATTTTGACATAAGCGTGTTCAGGAAATGGGGAATTGTTTAAAAAAAGATCCCATCTCTCCACGCATGCACATCAACTGCAATACTGCCACAACAAATCATGATCAGTTTATCAAGTAAAGCTATTGCCCAAGAACTTCTCCTGTACACAAATCATGAACCCAGATAACAGCAGCAACTGGTCAGAACAAATATTACCCACCGATAGCCAGCTCATTTGTTACATGAACAAGCACTTATTCCTTAAGAAATAAGATCATAACGCACCAAGATTTCACATTGAAGCAACCAGTACATATACATGGCATACAAAGAAGTTTCAGAGAAATTAAAAACATCTTACAAGTAATAAATCTTAAAGCTTCCATTCCAAATGCTCTTTAAAGTCCTTCCCATTAGGATCACGCATAGATTATATTGCCAAGTCTTGAATCAGGGCATAAGTAAAATGAACCATGGAAATGGAGGGGACACTTAAAGAACTCTGACAGACAAATTCTTACAAGGTGTCTCCTTGACACGCAATGATTTTTGACCCATATTGAATCTGCTTCTGCCTGTGGCTACAATTTAAGCTAGTGTTTGTTAAATGCGTTCAGTGATTGCAGTTGGAAAAAATCAAGTGGTTAACCAGAGGAAAAAGGTTCCAAGAACCAAAATCCAGCATGTTTTGAATTATGCACAAGCCCGTTATGACCGAATAAAATAAAATCTCTACCCCTTTCCTCCCCAAAAAAAGCAATTTTGGAAAAATATCAATTGTAAAAAAAGAATCAGTGAGTACTTTGCTGTGCTTACAAAAAGCAATGTGGAATAGCAGCAGAATGTTACAATTGATTGGCTACTTCTGGCTTTTTTTCATTAAAAAAATTAATCAAGAGATAAAGCATCAGACTATTTTCTGGGATCCTCTTGGAAACTGCAATGCTGACATTAAGAAGCCAAGGAGACATGCACCACCACCAAAAAGAATCAGGAAGTTCAAAACCTACCTGAAAGAAACCTGGAGGAATGGGACCACCTGGCATTCCATCATTAGGAGGAATGTTTCCTAGTACTGGACTTGGGGCTGCAGCTGCGCTCTGCAGGAAACAAAGATGGACAAATTGATTTCATGTCAGATTTAAAAGGCAACTTCTCCTGCCATACCTCACTACACCAATTAACCCACGACTAATCACTGATAGCATCAAAGGGGTATGAAATCAACCCTCACCCTCTATGCCCATTTACAGAACACTGTGCTTAAGCACTCAACCAAAATGGAAGCCGATGATGGTCTTTAGGTTTAATATGTTGGGACCAAATATTGCTCAGGTCACCTCTATGCCTGGGTGCAACTGAGGGCAGGGATTGACCCTAAAGTGACTTTTTAAACAACTTTTCCACACCATCCATTTAATTATGGTAAGTACGTATTTTAGAAATCCAACAGCGTCATTCATAGCAAATGAAATCAGCAAAGATGCCCTCAGGTGACATCATCATCAGCTTAGATTTTTGTTTGTTTAACTCCAAGAATTTTTGGAACAAAAGCAGCTATGTCTCTTTCCCTACTGATTTTCCCTTCACGGATCACCAGTGAGGACTCTGAACCCACTGTTCAGGGTTTCCAATTGACCTAACACTCTCTTCTTTCTCTCCCCCCACCCACCATTTATTTACTTCCTTGTTCCTGCACCAGTGTGTTCTCTCTCTCTCTGAGGTCAGCATGCTTCTGGGAATGGAGTTCACATTATCCATTAACAACCAAGAGGAAGAGCTCATGTTGCACCCTGTTCATGGCCCTGCAAAAACTGGGGCTTCTTAAAAAAAAACCAACCACGATATTTAGTATCGTTAATCCACTGGAGAATCTGATTTTGGATTCTAATGTGTCAAATTTGGAACAATTTAAAAAATAAACTTAACAAGTCTGCTTTGTTTTTCCAGATTTGCCGCACTGTTTTGCTCTGTCCTCCAAGAAGATGCATCCCCCACCTTGCAAGTGTGCCATTTTATTATTTGTTTTCAAGTGTCTTGTAATAACTGCCAATGTTTCAGCTCTACATACAGCCTCTTCTCTCCAGGCCCCTCACAAAGCCTGTGCATTTCCTTATATTTTAGTTGCTTGGACAGTATTCCTAAACTGCAAGTGGCTCTGCTGAAAGCCTTTGTTTTGGTAGACAATTGATTTGGTTTTGTTCACCCTTGTGTACAGCAGAGACTGCAGGTTACTTGGATAACGCTTGTTCCTATTTAGCAACCGTATTAATACTTACTCCCTCTAGATTATATACCTTGTGGGGCAAAGGGGAACTCTCTGGCATGCAGACCAGCCCCATAGTGGGCTGTGAAACAGAACACCTTCCGGGTTTTGCTGGGTGAACGGGCCATTTTTATAAGGACAGTAGGTAAAGATAAACAGCTGCAAGACTAAACTCCTGAGTATTCACTTTCAGTTTATGAACCAATCACTCCACTTTGGCCTTTCACCTATGGATACAAACGGAAGGATCTTAGTTTAAATTTGGCAGATTCTGCTTGTGTTAAAAGAATAGCTGTGCACACTGAACTAGCCTGCTACTTAATGTAAGTGGCAGTTTCTGCTCTGAAAAGGAGCAGTATTATGTAAGACTGCTGCTACTCAAAAGGAAAAGAAAGATTTCTTCCCTCAACACCACAGCTGACAGAAATGTCCCTTCTAGGACAGGGATAACCATTTTGCTGTTTATCATTTATCTGTAGACAAGAGAGCCAATACTTCCAGTGCCGTTTTAAAGATCATAGTAATTTGAAAACCAATGTGATCGAGTTTAATGCAATCAGTGATTACTTTCCTTTGAATGTTTCTGATGAATTTGTGTACTTGATGTTACATAACAGAACTATTGCTCTCTTCCTCCAGTCATTTAAAAATTGCATTCACAAAGGAAAACCCACAAGACAGCAACACACAGCAAGATCCTCTTTCCTCTTGATTTAAGCCCCACACCTACAAATCTCCCCTTCCCACCAAAACTTCTCTAGAGAGAGCAACACTGGAGAGTCCATTTTAAAAAGGTAAAAGGCATCTTGTCAAGTGTTTATCGTAATTTATGTGATGGCAATTTCAACAAAACAAGAAACTCTGAAAGCATTCAAATGGGCAAGGTAAGCCTTATGACAAGTCAGGAACTGGCTGAAAAACACCACAATATTTCATCCAATTTCAGCCAACAAAAACCCTCAGATTCAGAGTCCAGATAGTGAGTTTGGGTTCAGAAGGCCCCATATGACAGTTAGCACATCAACCAACTGAATTCACCTCTCCTCCATAGCTTCTCTCTCTTCTATCCTTCACTCCAAGCATCATTGGATGTATGTATTTAAACAGGGAGGGGAGGGAAGCCAGCTTAATAGAGCTTTTAAATTATTAAGCCAGTTTCAGTTTTTGGTAGAAAATTTGCCTCGAGGCTAACAACCTGTATGCCTGGGTTTCAGTTCAGTGTAATTTGAAACTGCCAAGCTATTTCCACCTTGCTGAGAAAAGGCTGTGTTACCAATGCAAAGTACAAAACCCAACACAGTAATACTGAGCAGCAAGACTGAAAAATAACCTATTGAGCATAAATAAAGCCCCTCATACGCCCGGGATCATTATTCTGCAAGTGTTTTTTGAAGGAAGGAATAATGGTCTGGTTGTGGGGAATGCCCCTTTTAGCGAGGGCACAGGACGGTTTCTGCACAAATTAGTTCAGAAGGAACTTTTGCGCTCCTGACTTTTGTTTCAGGTTTCTCGGTCTTTGCAGGCAGCCAGCGTCTGCTCCACCAGTCGCAGGCAGTGAGCTGTGAAGTCACAGCTATTACTTGCTCCAGAATGGTTCTGGGCACTGGCTAGTCAGGGGGGAAGCAGGAGACAAGTGCTGCTTTAGATTGTATGGGTTTGTAGTTCACCCGTACCTGCATTACATTTTATAGCCAAATCAGTATAAAACATTTTTATTCAACATTACAAATAATAAAGATCTCAAATAGACGGGCTGCTTCTAAAAAGTCTTTTAGCCAGAACATGGCAACAACCTCTCCCTACAAAGCCATCCACAGCAATCATCATAAGCCACTGCTTTCACCCTTGCAAACCTGATTTGGACCAAAGGCAATTTACAGGATGGATTAAAAATCAAATGTAAAAAAAAAAAATGATTTTTTTAAACAATTAAAAAACAAATAAGCCTACTTACAATTAAATTTCAAATTGACCTAAGGGCCTAAAAACTTCTTATAATCTATTAAAGTCATTTAAACTAAATACAATAATTTTAAGCAGTCCATGTTTGTTGCCAAATTTTAAAGGAAGGCAAACCACTGAACTGTTGGAAGTCACTTGCTAAGCTCCTAGAACCAGAGTTTATAGAAGTATTAAACCAGCTTTTGGACAGCCTTAGCCTCTTCTGCAGGTGCAGAGAGAATATGCTCTTCAATTCAGTTCATTCAAAGTTAAGAAACCAACTGGGAGCTGAAAAGGAGAGAACTTGTTCACCTCATCCCATCTAAATAAAAACCAGGTGTGAGAGGATGAGCTCTACTAGTTCTAAAAATCGTGAAGAACATGGTGACCAGAAACAATCAGTTCAATGGGTTAGCTACAAACAACATTTTTGGTGTTTAATAAATCAGTTAGCTTTAAATGCAAAATATTCTATTTTTTTTAAATATATACAGCATTTAATTTTTTACATTAAATAAAACTACCCAACAAGTGCATTTTTAATTGAATTTAAATTACCATTCAAGTAGAACTTGACAAAAATCACAAGTAAAATATTAATCTGGTAAATAAGGAATGCATTTGCCATTTTCTGACATAATAAAAAAATGTAAAGATTAAGAATCTGAACAAATGCAACTTACATAGTTTAACTGCTTAAATAAGTAAGTGTGTACACACAAACCCCTCCTGGTTAGCAAAAAGTAGTAACAAACAGTGCAAAGGCTATATTTAGTTGCAAATCAACATGTTTTAATAGTTACAAACTAATGAGAATTGGTCCTTTAGGAAAAGAACTAAAAAAGTACAAATGTAAAACATGATTAAAATAGCTGATTTACTTGCTGATTTATATCATGATTGAAGTCAGTGATTTAAATTGCTTTGATGTAAATTAATCCACCTCATCAATTTACAAAACTAGATTATGAACTGGGCACTGGGAGCAGGAGGGGTTGATAGGGGTGGGGTCCCGGGGAGTGATTGGGGCGGGAGGTCCCGGGAGGGAGCGGTTAGGGGACAAGGAGCGGGGTGTGTATGGGGGAGGGGTCAGGGAGTCTGAGGGGGGCAGTCAAGGGGCAGGAAGTGTGAGGGGGCGGATAGGGGGCAGGGGACAGGCTGTTTGGGGAGGCACAGCCTTCCCTACCTGGTCCTCCATACAGATTTGCAACCCCAATGTGGCCCTCGGGCCAAAAAGTTTGCCCATCCCGATGTAGGCAGTGATGTAGGTTCTAATCTCTTATTAGGGCCTCGAGGAACTACCAAAATACAACCCATGCAGAACACACAAGAACAAACCCCTCATTTATGGACTTAGTCCTGCCTTGAGTGCAGGGGGAGAGGACAAGATGACCTATTCAGTTCCCTTCCAGTCCTACACTTCTATGATAAGATAATGCTGCCCCAGTGCAACACAGGGTGTGCACCGGGGGTAGCGCATCTACTGCTGCCCCAGTGGGAAAAACAAAACCCCAAAACTCAGACAAAAAGTGTTAGGCTATGTCAATTGAGTTTCTCTCACTCATCGCCTCCCTTCACCACTCCTCTGCCCCTCAAGTCCCCACCCATTTGTAGCAGTTAAGACAACCTGCAGGTGTGTTGCATCCCTTGCAAATGGCTCTAAGGCAATAAAGAGCCACACAACCCATCACTGCTGTCCCAAAAAATAAGCCTCTATTAAATTCAGCATTATTCAAAGCCACTGGTGTGCTTCAACCAGGCTGCCTTCAACACACCCGTGGCCCCATCCATACAAGCCTATGTTTAAATGTGACCTGACAATGGGGAGGGGGGAAAAAAAAACAGGCCTGTGCCTTGGAATACTATGGATGACATCACAAGTACAAGGAAGCAAAAGCTGAATGACAGGGGAAGTGATGTTTATCCAGGCTGTTTAAAGCCTAGGCTTGTGTTACCACTTATCTAAGAAAAGCACTCGGGAGAAAACATTCTTTCCCTTGGGGATTCAACACCCCTTCAGCACAAATTAAGGGCTGAACGCAACCGTGCATCAGAAGCAGAATCCTCCAGATAAAACAGGGAAGAACCAGATCTGACATTCCTGGTATTCGTACAGTTAAAAATAACCAGCAGGAAAAACAAACCCACCCATTTCAGGCTGTCTTTTTTTTTTTTTCCTGTTCTGTATTGTATAAAAAGGGCACAAGCCCAATTTCTCTCCCCTTTGCAGGTCAGACTTTAGAAGTGACATGAAATCTTAATTCAAACCCACTGAACACATTGCAGTTTCTCTGCAAGGCAGATGAATGCTTTTAATGAGAAAATATATAAGACCCAGCGCCAAACTGCAGTAAATCCACTTAAAATTTCCTTTATAAAGCCCTCTATCACACAAAATGCTTCTCTCCGAAGAAGGCAGCATTGCAATAAAGCTGCCAGGCAGTATTTTATGGTTTCCAGAGATTTCCAGCACACCATAATCCCTTGGTGGGAAACCTCCCAAAAGCTAAACAGATCCCAAGCATTTTACAATAATACAGTTCACATATCTGGGCACTTCAGGGCCCATCTACACCATAGAAAAACTGTGTGCCATGGAGAGCAGAGGTGTTGTGATCTGACTGGTCACTGCCAATGGGCAAAGAACACATAGGTTTAACACCATGTAGGGGAACCTAGGTCAACCGCAGCTAAAACACTCATTCATCAAGGCTACCATACCCTGTTCAGCACATGCTGGCAATAAAGTCATCATGGCTGCCCTAAGCAATGGCAGAGAATCATGCACCACAAAATACATTTTGTTAGCGTAAACAGACCCCAAGTCTAATTTAGCGAATACATTTTCCTGGTTGAATCAGAGTGTTGTTGCATTTTCTAGGCGAGAGCTAAGGAGCAGAGTAAATGGGGCACAATGCAAATGTTTTCAAGCATGTGCCCATTTTCCATGAAATCCCAGAATTGTTTTTCCAAGATCCATACCCCCACACCCCGTTTATATGTAAAGTTCCATGCACATGTGGCACTTGTGGGTTTTTAATTATTAAATTCTGCCAAGTGCCCTGAGCACATTGCAGGATTGGAGCCAGATTGGCCAGTACTTGATGAATGATTTAAAAGACTGCAAAGTGAAATTTTACTTTTTAATTCTCCTCCCCAACCCCTCTGCTCTCCAGTAACAACACTAAGTTAAACACAAAGGTCCATCTATACAACAGCCTACCTATGACCTTAGAGAAACAGTAGATCCCCAAATGCATGGGTTCTTGGACCAGCTCTGCAAGAGCACACGGCATGAATGAACTGGCAGTGGCTCCAGTAAAGAGTCACTACAATGCCATCAGATGCCACACTAACATGCTCTACATCAAAGGGGTGTCTTTTCAACTGGTGGGTGGCCCCTTACCCATAAGCATCCACCTCTGAATTAGTTACCCCTTGCATTGCCTGGTATCAACTAAGAGTGTCTCAACTAGGTTAGCCTCTTCGCCTGCTACACTTCATCCCCACCACTACCTGAAGGGTGCACACACCAAGAAGAAAGGGAGGATGGTCTTGTGGTTAAGGCACTAGATAGGTGATCTGAGTTTGGCTCCCAGTTTTATTATATGCTTCCTGTGATATTGGGCAAGTCATTTAATCTTTCTGTGCCAAAGTCCCCCGCTAAAAAAATAGGGCTAATACTATTAATTCTCCCGCACCCATTGTCATGTCTACTTGGATTACAAACTCTCCAAGGCAGGGACTCTTTCTTACACTATGGGCTTGTACAATCTTGATTGGGACATCTAGGTGCTACAGTAATACAAAACATAGTTCAGAAGGGAGAGGAATGGTTTGGGGGTGATAAGGAACTAGGAACAATGGGAACAACTGAAAATTTAGGCAGAAGATCCAGAAAAGGTATTTTACCCAAGAGGTCTAGTAGAGAGCTTTTCAAAGAGAAAGGTACCCCTTGATGGAGACACTTAACATTAGACTGGGCAAGGCACTAGAGATTATAGAATCAGAAGTATAGGACTGGAAGGGACATGGAGAGGTCGAGTCCAGTTCCCTGCACTCAAGGCAGGCCTACGTAATAACTTGACCATTCCTGACAGGTGTTTATCTAAATCTGTTCTTAAAATCCTCCAATGATGGAGATTCCACAATCTCCTTAGGCAATTTATTCCAGTGCTTAACTACCCAGACAATTAGGAAGTTTTTCCTATTGTCCAGTCTAAACCTCCATTGCTGCAATTTAAGTCTATTACTTAATGTCCTATCCTCAGAGGTTAGCAAGAATCATTTTTCACCCTCCTCCTTGTAACAACCTTTCATGTACTTGAAAACTTATGTCTTAAGTCTTCTCTTCTCCAAACTAAACAAACCCAATTTTTTCCAATCTTGCTTCACAGGTCATGTTTCCTAGACCTTTAATCATTTCTGTTGCTCTCCTCTAGACTTTTTCCAGGGGGAAAATCCTGCAATGGCTGGAGGCACTAACTAGATGACCCCATTGATCAAATGGGGGGGTGGGGGGAGAAGAGAGAATCTATTTTCTGGCTAAAGAGGGATTCTTCACATGAGAGGGACCCATGTTACCACTGAGCCAGTTTGTCAAACTAAAAGCTCTAGTATTGGCTTGATTTTCTGAGGTGCTGAAAGGCCACAATTCCTACGGACTTCAATGGAATCTGCAGGTGCTGAGTACTTCCGATACTTCAGACTGCTACAGCGCAGAGGGAAGTGTTTAGGAGCCCGAGAAAGAGTTTTCCTTTTGAGGACGCCAAGAGCTAGGGTCTCTCTCTCTCTCGTTGCTTCAATTTGGGTGCTACATCAAGGAACAGAGTTCAACGTTATTTCTGTAGTGCCAAGAGCATCGATGGCAAGGTGACTGCCTGAGAGCTCCTCCAAAGCAGACAACACATACATTGGGGGTGGGGAGAAATGGTGAAGTACAATGTGCATCTTTTGAGTTGGTTCCATGGCTTCTGTTACCTTTGTTGGTTATACATATTTCATTATTTGATAATAGAGGTCGTTATAAAGCCTGCTAAACAAATAAACAAGAAGTGTGGGGGGAGGGGGGAATTTTGCAAAGCCTTCCCCATTAGCTCTGGTCCCACTAAAGGAGCAATACTATTACAATGCATTGTAACAGTGAAACACCCACGGACTGCGACGGGAGCACAGCTAGGCCCATTTGGCAGGCTCTCGAAAATCCCACCTTTCCATTTTCAGGAAGATTGTAAAGGAAGAGGATGGCGTAGTGGTGCAACCGGTAGTGTTTCCTCAATGTAGAGAGCAGGACTGGAAGACTCCAAGATGAGAATGGGAGCGGTTACTTCAATAGCTTGGCACAGCAAAGACAGGGTAGCAAAGAAACGAAGCCAGGGAGGAGCTGACTTGTGCAAGGCGGCAGTACTCAAATTTGATGCTGAAAGGGATTCGGCTATTTTAAGGCTGGAAGGGACAATTATAGTCTGATCTGCATAATGTAGAACCTCATCCAATCGCTGCTGGTTTAAGCCCATAAATTGCTGTTTGAGCTATCGCATCTTTTTTGGAATGACATCCAATCCTGAATTCAAGAGCTCAAGTGATGGAGTATCTACCACACATCTAGGTAAGGGGAAGATGCTGAAGGGATTCAAAGAGCCAGGCAAGATAGGGCTATTTGCGCTTGCATTTTGGATGGATTGAAGGGGTGGGAGGGTGTCTAAGCAAGAGCCAAGGGCCCAGACAAGAAGGGGATTACAGTAGTCAATGTTGGAGGATTCTGACTCATCACATGAGATATTTTGGACAGTTAGTAGAACAGCCCCCTGTAAAGTCCCCCTTGCTTATAAGGACATATCTGTTGTAACTGGATGCGAGACAGGTCTTCCTACTGTGGATATTTGCAAGGCACAGATTGTGATGGGGTACAGCAGGTAAACAGTGTTATTTATACAACACAAGATTAGGAAGTCTTTTGTGCAGCTATGTTCATTATCAGATTATACACACATGCTGTTTTTATTTGTCTAGTTATGTTAAAGGCTCTTTGCCAACCTCAATAAACACGCAGTATTAGGCAAATCACATCTTGTTACATGCCTATTGACAGTCACTTCTGTGGGGTAAAACCTTGTTGGCCATAACCAGATATTCACATCCACTGCTACAGCTGTAATTTCAGAAGCAAACATACTTAGCACTCACAAAGCACCTTGCACCCAAGGATCTCAAAAAACTCTTTGCAAATGCAGCATGACAGCCTAGAAACAGGGACTAAAGCCCAGCGATAAACTCGCTAGCCCACACACAGTGTCAGAGTCAGGAGTGGGGCAGAGGTCTCCTTCTCCCCCTCCCCCCCCCCCCCAAAAAGTCTCCTGTTCTAAACCTATCAAGAAGGGGCTATCCCTGGGGAGAGGGAGGAGTGGGTTGGGGCTAGCTTGCTCTTCCCATCTTGCTAAATGAAATGTGGGGGAGGGAAGATCCTGGCTGGATTCTGGGCATGGAAAGGATTGAGTACTATCAGCTGTCTATTCATCTTCCCTCATTTTCTGGTGGTGACAGAGTCCAGGCCAGACTGACAGTGCTTCAAGCAATTCCAAGAAATGGTACTTTTATAAAAAAAAGATTCATGAACCCAAGTTCCTCAAATCATTCAGCAATTCCTGGGATGGTTCACATCTTTCTGTGCCCCTGCTATTGTTGCTGGCATTCAGTTTTAGAAGGGAGTAGGTAATTTACCTCCTTCCAGGGGCCTGAGCTATGACTGACCTACTGTCCATGCACTTGGAGCATTGCATGATGTCAGACAGGGTCAGTTTATTCTTGGCTGGATGCACAACACAACTCGTGGAACAGTTTTGAATAGATCTGTATTTATTTATTTATTTATTTATTTAAACAGAAGCAGCCAGTAGGATAGCGAAAATCTGGATCTCCGAGTTTTGCTTTCCAAACCTAGACATTCAGTTAACACACCAAGTTGGTACTCCAGCAGATGCTGTCTAAGCCTTTAAATCGCACACTAATTGCACTAATTGAGCTAACAGTCTCTGTTTCGTCTCCCTACCCTGAGTCAACCAGCGTCTTCTGGTACTGCTGTAGAGATCCAAGCTGTTGGCTTTAGTGTTATTTTGTCAGCCATTAAACGATTCATCAGAGTCATTAATTGATTTATTACTGCTGCCTGCGAGTATAGCTTTGCAAATAAAGAATGATGTAGGTCAGAACGCAATAGAATTTGGACAAAACACCACAGCTAGGAGCTGGATACTTGAATTATCTGTAGGAGAGCACTCACGCAGGCCCCCTGACACCAGGGTACAAAAAAAGACGATGTGCTGCTTGGCGGTGTTGCCAGAAGCCCTGCTAACTGAAACAGCCTATCAGCAGGGGGAAGCTGTGGTACTAAACACCAGCCTTCCAGTGCACGAGGAAGCCATTCAGGCTGTCACCACAGCCAAAAGCTAATAATCATGCACTCCTGTAATGCAATCCCCTGTACCTGGCAGCAGAACTAGAGACACAACAGAAAGGATGTGAAAGTAACTGAAGTGTTGGAGGTACAGGATACCCAAATTGGGCTTCAGCCAGACTGAAATTATTCAATGCCACGGCAGCCTTAAAACCCTCACTCTTCGAGACGTACGTTTCTCTAGCGTTTTCACAGTCCACTAATTTGTTGTGGAGATGGAAAATAATCAACTGCCTCTATCCCCTTTCAATAGCGAACAGGACTCCTCATCCCCGCCCATTATGCTCTATGGAGCGGAATTTTCCCTGGCTGAGATGCACAAAGTAGACCTGCATCTACAATCAGACCCTTGTAAATCTCAAGTCCAGGGTGCATTAGCAGCCAAAGGAATCCCTGTACGAGGTTTGGGCATCACCTCGCACACATGCCAGACGCAGTCCATATGCAGTATGGATGTGTCTACAGCATATAACTGGCAGCCTGTGTAGATTTTGTCCAGTAACACAGGAAGCATAGAGAGGAAAAAAGGTTTTCCTGTAGTGGAGCATAATCATACTCAATGTATTAAATTCATACGCAATGCAAGAGAGTCTGACGCGCAAGGGCATAATGGTTTTAAGTCAAAATATATGTAGCACTTAAAGAGCGATTAAAAACAAGGCTGTTTTCCTAAACTAATCTTTAATATGAAATCCACATTACCCGACTATGTTAATTGCATTCAAGGGGGCGCACACACACACACACACACACACACACACACACACGTAACTATTGACCTAAGCCTTCTGTAGCATGTGTCGCAATTATAAGAGAAATATCCTCACACGGCTCAGTGCCTTTTGGTGAAGGATCTGGAGCATGTCATTCCAGCAGAAGGTAGTGATGTAATCTCCACAGGAATAGTTATTCTGCTCTTGTATCTCACACCTCACTAGTGGTGCAATTTACACATCCGCAGACAAGGCCCAGGGCCCACTACGTGGAAGACAAACAGCAATTTACTTTCCAAGTCCAGATTAACTATGAAAACAATTTGCCTCTGTTTAGGCGGAAGCCCTGTGTGCTGGAAAGTGTCCAGTAAAGAGGGCTGTCACACAAGGACTAACCTCTAAATGAGACAGAGCCTTTCTGCATGCTGCATTCTAGCTGCAGCTTGAAAACACTCAGGCCTTGTCTACACTACGAGAGTAGTTCGATTTTACTTAAATCGAATATTTGGAATCGATATTGCAAAGTCGAACGTGTGTGTCCACACTAAGGACAGTAATTCGACTTTGTGAGTCCACACTAACGGGGAAAGCGTCGACATTGGAAGCGGTGCACTGAGGGCAGCTATCCCACAGTTCCCGGAGTCCCCGCCGCCCATTGGAATTCTGGGTGGAGCCGCAAATGCCTTCTGGGTAAAAAAAAAGGGGCCAGGGTGCTTTTGGGTAACTGTCGTCATCCGTCCATCACTCCCGCCCTCCCTCCCTGAAAGCGCCGGCGGGAAATCATTTCGCGCACTTTTCCAGTCATTGACAGCGCGGACGCCACAGCACTGTGAGCATGGAGCCCGCTGCAACCATCGCTGCAGTTGTGGCCGCTCTCAACGCCTCGCAGCTTATCATACAGGTTGCCCTGAGGCAGATGCAGAAAAGTCAGGCGAGGAGGCTACGTCAACGCGGTGATGGCCTGAAGTCTGAGAGTAGCACAGACCTCTCAGAAAGCAGGGGACCCAGCGCCGAGGACATCACGGTGGCAATGGGTCATGTTGATGCTGTGAAACGGCGATTCTGGGCACGGGAAACAAGCACTGAGTGGTGGGACCGCATAGTGCTGCAGGTCTGGGATGAATCACAGTGGCTGCGAAACTTCCGCATGCGGAAGGGAACTTTCCTTGAACTTTGTGAGTTGCTGTCCCCTGCCCTGAAGCGCAATGACACCCGGATGCGAGCAGCCCTGACTGTCCAGAAGCGAGTGGCCATAGCCCTCTGGAAGCTTGCAACGCCTGACAGCTACCGGTCAGTCGCGAGCCAGTTTGGGGTGGGCAAATCTACCGTGGGGGTTGTTGTGATGCAAGTAGCCAAGGCAATCGTTGATGTACTGCTGCCAAAGGTAGTGACCCTGGGAAACTTGGAGGCGATCATAGATGGCTTCGCAGCGATGGGATTCCCAAACTGCGGTGGGGCCATAGATGGAACTCACATCCCTATCCTGGCACCGGACCACCAGGCCAGCCAGTACATTAACAGAAAGGGCTACTTTTCCATGGTGCTGCAAGCACTGGTGGACCACAGGGGACGTTTTACCAACATCAATGTCGGATGGCCGGGCAAGGTTCATGACGCTCGTGTTTTCAGGAACTCTGGTCTGTTTAGACGGCTGCAGCAAGGTATTTACTTCCCGGACCACAAAATAACTGTTGGGGATGTGGAGATGCCTATAGTGATCCTCGGGGACCCAGCCTACCCGCTAATGCCCTGGCTCATGAAGCCCTATACAGGTGCCCTGGACACTGAAAAAGAACTCTTCAACTACCGGCTGAGCAAGTGCAGAATGGTGGTGGAGTGTGCTTTTGGACGTCTCAAGGGGAGATGGAGAAGCTTGCTGACTCGCTGTGATCTCAGCGAAACCAATATCCCCATTGTTATAGCAGCTTGCTGTGTGCTCCACAATCTCTGTGAGAGCAAGGGGGAGACCTTTATGGCGGGGTGGGAGGTTGAGGAAATTAGCCTGGCTGCTGATTACTCACAGCCAGACAGCCGGGCGATTAGAAGAGACCAGCGGGAAGCGCTGTGCATCCGGGAGGCTTTGAAAGCAAAGTTCCTGAGTGAGCAGGGTAACCTGTGACTTTCTAATTTTGTGTACAGAGAAGCCTTCACCCCACTTCCAACACACGTTTCAAAATAAAAATAGTTCTACTTTGTTAAAGCACACCGTTTTCTTTAATACTGTTTTCGCGGGAATTTTTTAAAACTGGGACGCAGACTGTGGTGCGGAGCGGGTGTAGTGTAGTCGCGCGAATGCAGCTTCTCAACTCAAGGACTGACAGGCTCCGCTGCGGTGGGATGGTTCTTTCAACGGAGCCTGTCACCCCTCCTGATACGGACTGTGTGTATGGGGGGTCTATGTGAGTTTGTGGCAGGGGGGGGGACGGTTACAGATCCCCTGCTGTGTGGCTCTGTGATCCTGCCTAAGGACCGCCGCTTAAGATCTCTAACTGCCCTCCCCTGACACAAAGTCACAGAGCAACCCACCCCCCACCACATAACATGAAAAGAACCTCCCAGACTAACCAGGGTAAGTAGTCACTGCATCACTGCACTATGTATGTGCCCTGCTGCTGTGCCTGCCCCCGACTATGTACCCTGCCAAAGGTGACTGTCCTGTCCAATTACCAACCCCCTTTCCCCCCCCCCTCCAAAAGAACATGATGGAAACAGTAGTTAACAGAAACATATTTTTTATTATCAACTACACATGGGACTGGGAAGTGAAACTTGGACGGGGGCTTGTGTCAGGCGGGAAGGAAAGAACTTGTCAAACTTTGGGGAATGAGAGCCTTCTGCTGCTCGAGCTCTCTGCAGGGGTGGAGTGAGAGTTAGCAGGGACTCTGCCGCCTCTCCTTCTGTGCACTTTGGGTGAAGGGAGTATGGGACTTGGTGGCGGGGGAGGGCGGTTAGAGATGGACTGCAGCGGGGCTCTGTCCTCCTGCCTCCGTTCCTGCAGAACATCCACAAGGCGCCGGAGCGTGTCCGTTTGCTCCCTCAGTAGTCCAAGCAGGGTTTGAGTCGCCTGCTGGTCTTCCTGACGCCACCTCTCCTCCCGATCCATGTTGGCTTGGTGCATTTGGGACAAGTTCTCCCGCCACTGGGTCTGCTGTGCTGCCTGGGCTCGGGAGCAGGCTATAAGCTCTGAGAACATGTCCTCCCGTGTCCTCTTCTTCTTATGCCTAATCCTCCCTAGCCTCTGGGAGTGTGATGACAGGCTAGGTTGTGAGACAGTCGCAGATGGGGCTGTGGGAATGGGAAAAAGGGAGTGAATTCCTCAGAAAGATAAATGTAGTTGTGAACAAAGAACATAGTCTTTCTCTGTGAACAGGACCATGCACAGCACCTATCACATGCGCACTCAGCACAAGGTCGAATTCTCGGCCTTCGCATTCAGTGTCTGGGGTTTTGCAGAGCACTTTCGAGAACCCTGTCAGGACAACGGAATTGCTCTTGCACGCAGACATGGTAAGCCGTAGATTCGTGGCAGCTTAAAACTTCAATATTAGCAATGGCCTCATTTCACATTGAAATCAATGTCGGTCCCTGCTGCCAGCAATCCGGCAAGCAGGAAGTCTGCTCCTGTCCCACACCCTCGCGGCTGTCCCCGGGAACGATCCCTTTCGGCTGACCCTCTCCCGCCTCCACCGCGTGGCTGCAAACCAGCGGTTACAGTTCTGTAAAGGAACGGTAAAGCAGTCCCAACACTAACATTCCCCTACCTCATTCAAAGCAGGTCATCATGAGCGACATCACCCTCATGAGGATCTCTGAGAGCGACAGACAGAGAATGCTCCGGGAAAGCCTTCAAAGACCAGGGCCGTATGCCGCCATGCTGTGCCAAGCAATGATTCCGGAGTACTTGCTAGTCTCGTGGCGCGGCAACGTGTCCTACTACGGAGGACCCAATAAGGCCGCTCTCCCCAAGAACCTAATGCAGCGGATTTCAAATTACCTGCAGGAGAGCTTCCTTGAGATGTCCCAGGAGGATTTCTGCTCCATCCCCGGACATATAGACCGCATCTTACTGTAGCTGCAGTAGCAGGGACTAAACAGTAGAGCGGCTTGGGCAGGACAATCATGCAAAACCGGACATTGCTAGATTTTTTTCAAATAGTTGCACTGCCCATGACTGAACCGTTAAGTTAATCAAAGTAATCATGAGAAACCCATTTTTTAAATTGTTAATAATCATGTTCTGTTACAAATAAATGTTTAGATGTTTACAACACTTACTGGATGATCCTTCACCAGATTCTGTGTCCGGGGTAACGGCTGGGGAGGGTTGGTAGGGGATCTCTGTAAGGGTGATGAAGAGATCCTGGCTGTCGGGGAAATCAGCGTTGTGAGCGCTGTCGACTGCCTCGTCCTCCTCATCTCCTTCCTCATCTTCCCCGTCTGCTAACATGTCCGAGGATCCGGCCGTGGACACTATCCCATCCTCAGAGTCCACAGTCAGTGGTGGGGTAGTGGTGGCGGCCGCACCGAGGATGGAATGCAGTGCCTCGTAGAAACGGGATGTCTGGGGATGGGATCCGGAGCGTCCGTTTGCCTCTTTGGTCTTCTGGTAGCCTTGCCTCAGCTCCTTGATTTTCACGCGGCACTGCGTTACATCCCGGCTGTATCCTCTCTCTGCCATGTCTTTAGAGATCTTCTCATAGATCTTTGCATTCCGTCTTTTGGATCGCAGCTCGGAAAGCACGGACTCATCGCCCCACACAGCGATGAGATCCAAGACTTCCCGATCAGTCCATGCTGGGGCCCTCTTTCTATTCTGAGATTGCACTGCCATCAGTGCTGGAGAGCTCTGCATCGTTGCCAGTGCTGCTGAGCTCGCCACGATGTCCAGACAGGAAATGAGATTCAAACTGGCCAGACAGGAAAAGGAATTCAAATTCAAATTTTCCCGGGGCTTTTCCTGTGTGGCAGTTCAGAACATCCGAGCTCTTACTGCTGTCCAGAGCGTCAACAGAGTGGTGCACTGTGGGATAGCTCCTGGAGCTATTAGCGTCGATTTCCATCCACACCTAGCCTAATTCGACATGGCCATGTCGAATTTAGCGCTACTCCCCTCGTCGGGGAGGAGTACAGAAGTCGAATTAAAGAGACCTCTATGTCGAACTAAATACTTTCGCGGTGTGGACGGGTGCAGGGTTAATTCGATGTAACGGCGCTAACTTCGACATAAACGCCTAGTGTAGACCAGGCCTTAGTGTGGTACTTTAACCACATAGGGGGAAACCGGAGCTCAAATGCCACAATTCACTACTTCACGCTACTGTGTAATGGAGGACCAAGGAGTCTCCTCGTGTTGGTTATTACTAGCAATGTTGGGGGGGGGGGCAGAAGACTTTGGAAGAGGAAAGGGCATTTTGCTGGGCATCCCGTTTGACACCACTTCACCACCCTTCTAGTTGGAGGCCTGGACAGGACGTGAGATTTTCAGCACCACTGTTGAGTCAGAATTTAAGGCAAGAAGCGACCACCAGATCATCTAGCCTAACCCCCTGCATATCACTGGCCACCAGCGCCACCCACCTCCCACACATTAAACACCAAAAATAAAATATTACAGCTCACAGGAGACTAAACTACAGAAGCTCGCTCTCCTTCATCATCCACCTTACCAGCACTATCAGCTCCTACAGACATGGAGCAGACCAGGACCCGAAATCAAAATCCCTGTGTTGAACTGATCCCCTTTCTAAAATGCCACAGCCACACAGCCTACCCAAAAGCTATCAAAAAGCATGTTAGGCACACTCAGTTACCGCATCTAATGAGCTCTATTTAAAATGTGGGGTAGAGTTTAAAGTGTGGTTATATACTATAAAAAGCAACTTTGTAAAAGTGGCAGCATCATGGGGCTCCAGGTTTATTGCCTAGCTACGACTCCTTCACAGGTGTGCCCACTTTTCAAGTAAAAAGGTGTTTTCTTCTAACTACCAGCTTTGTAGACTCAACCCAAGATCGGTGAGTCAATCTGCCTTCTCAAGCATTGCCATCGGGATAAAAGTTTCCGCAGGCCAAGTTCTGCCCTTGGTTACACACACAGAACCCCCCACTGCCTTCAATAAGATTGCTCAGGAGTAGCTGATTGGAACGGTTGATACACAACAAGAGAAGTAATAGAGTCCTGCTCACTTTCTTAGCTGCAGAGGCTCTGCAGGGCTACCAGGAGTAAAAAGCAGGAAAAACCTATTCCGGTCACTGAAGTCAGCAGATACGCAAGTATGCACAAGTGGCAGATCTGTGGAGCAGCGCAGTGGCATTTTTCCAGACTCACTTTTCAGAGCACATACACACTAAGTAAAATACACTCCCCTGCCTGCCTAGACGCATCCGTCTCTTGATTGTAAGCCTCTTCGGGCAGGGTCCATCTTTTAGTTCTGTTTGTACATAAGTAGGCCCCTCAGTGCTACAGTAATACAAATAATAAAAGTTAGTGGAAGCACTCAGTTGACTAACGATTAACAAACTACAATACATTCGCTTCCCTCAGACCCAACATCCAAAAGGAGATACTAGTTTTAAGTGAGGAAGCCAAGTAACTTGCGCAGATCCTGGAGTCCGATCATAACTCCGAGGCATGGGGCACAGTGCATTTCGGGCTCAGACTGAAGTGAAAAGGGGGATAATAACAAAGGATCCTTTTAGAGCAGTAAAATAAGCTAGTTCCATTGTCAAATTGCTCACCATTGAAACCCTGCAGCACCTGATAGGTAAGGAAGAGGAAGATTGGTTGTGTGGTTAAGGCATTTGACTGGCACTAAGGAAATCTAGATTCTATTCCTGGCTCTGCCAAAGGCTTCCTGGCTGACATTATGCAGGCTGTTTCATCTCTGTGCCTCTGCTCCTATCTGTAAAATGGGGCTAACACTTCCCTACCTCTTAGGAAAAAAGTTACAAGGATAAACCCCATTCAAGTGTTCGAGGTGCTCCAATACCATGGTTATAGGTGGAAACCTATAAGGAAAGCCCACTTAAAAAAAAATAAAAGCTCAAACTGCCTCAACATTTCTGTGTTTTGTTAAGAGTCAGTAATTGGTCAAGCTGGCAAGAAATAAAGGTTATGAATATTCACCTCCCGACTCTCCACTGAGTGATCCGAGCTTCTGAAAATCAATCAGTTATGACATTCCCAAAGCATACTTCAAATGTGTAAGTCATTATTCACTGGATTCTTAGCCTTTATTATTTCTTTCTACCCAAAGACGATCTATATTAGTGGTTCTCAACCTTCCCAGATGACTGAAGCCTTTCAGGAGTCTGATTTGTCTGGAGTATCCCCAGTTTCACCTCACTTAAAAACGGCTTGCTTACAGCCCACTATTGAAAAATTGCCGACTTTCTCATTTTTACCATAGAATTATAAAATATATCCATTGGAATACAAGTATTGCACTTCCATTTCACTGCAATACCGAGCCTGTTTTCCACTGGTGAGCCTGGTCTGAAGCCCAAGCCCTGCCGTCCGGGGCTGGAGCCCAAAGTCCTGCACGTAACTTAGTTTTGTGGGAGGCCCCAGGCAATTGCCCTGCTTACCACCTCCTAATGCCAGCCCTTCATATGCAACTCCCTAAACCCGTCCCATGACTACCCTCAGGGCTGCAAGCCCCAGGTTGAGAAACACTGATCTAGATAAGCTGAGTACCCCCTGGATGACCTTTAAGTACCCCCAGGGGTACACATACTCCTGGTTGACAGCCACTGGTCTATAGGATCGCGTTGCCCGGTGTAGCTCACTTATTGATGAAATACTAAAAGAAGGTCTCCGTACAAGACCTATTTCCCAAGAGTTCCCCCTTTCTATATTGCATGGCACTATATTTCTCTTCTAAAGAGGAGGAATTGACTTCCTGCCATCTGCTCTCAATCCAGGCCCTGCTGCAAGCAGAGCCGCGAGGATCCTGATGGAGCATGCAACCTAGCCACTTTTGCTCAACAGTAAATGACGCTTAATACTTCCATCCTATCTTTCTACATGATCCTGTTCCTGATGCCCTATGGGTATTTCTGCAGCAAGGTGGACCGAAGTTCTGTGACAAGAATGTTTGGTTTACATTCAGTCTAAATGATGCATCCAGTTCAGTTACTTCAGAAGTGGATGGTTTCTACTGAATGAAAAATTAATAATTCTCACCATCAGCATTTCTTTCTTTCTTTCATTATTAAATCTAAGTTGACTCTTCTTCTACATGTTCTGTGTGTTGAAGAGTTTGTGATTGAAAATGGGCAAGACTAGTATCCTTCCCACACCTGGGCAGTAAACAAATCCCATTGCTTCTATAGTCACATCAAATCCACCCCTTCTTCCCCTCTATCCCAAGGGCTAATTCACAGGTCCACAGCCTACTTACCACCTCTATTCCGGTCCAGGGGATGTTCTCTTTGCAATCCTCCCTTGCTTTTGAGGGCTCACATCCCTCAGTGCTGACCTGCATTTCCAGCCCCCATCGATGCTAAAGTCAAGGCCCCTTTCTTTCCTTCTCCCAAATCCTATGTTCGTATCTTCCACAGCGCCTATGTATGGAACACCCTCCTTAAGCCAATTCGCCAAGCCACCACCCTGCTCCCCCCTCTTCCAAATCCCTCCTACAAACCCACTTCTGCCATACCCCCAAAAGCTCAAATGAAGAACTAAACTTAATGGAACCGTCAACGTGTGTGCACATACCCCACTGTAACGTCTCACTGTCACCTTTCTCCTTCCTCTTTTCTTCCCATCCCTCCCCCGAACCTGTAAGAACCTCATTAGCTGTCTCATGTATGGCTTTCATGCTCTGTGGCAGAAACTGGGTCTTCATTTGCTCCTACAAAGCACCTCACTTGCTTCAGCGAGCTGAAAAATAATCCCAGGGTACACGGTGCACTGGTTTTCCGCTGAAAATATATTTTTCTTAACCTCCAATGCTAGTGAAAGACAGCAGTGAAGACCAAAGTCCCTAATCTAGCCACAGATTAGTCACATCTCAGGCAGCAGTACAAGCTTCCCTTCCCCCCCCCCCCCCCCACATGCCTGATCTATTCTGAAAGGACTATACTCCAGGGACAAAAGGAGTTCCGTCTCTATGCTCATTTAACCCTTGACCTTCCAGCTGTGGTTGCTAGCTAGTACCGGATGGTGTAATAATATTAATGAGATAGACACAAGTTTGTTAGGACTTGGACTAAAAACAAACAATGTCATTAGACAGTGGCTACTTAGAGTACATGAGTATTAGAGGCAAAAGGATCTGAGGCCCAGTAAACCCTCAAGCCAGCCAGCCCTGCTTATGACTGGCTTTCTTTCCCTGTAACAGGGTATCAAACAAGTACAAACAGTTCTATCAGACATAGCACTTCAGACTCTAGCAGATGGGTTGGGAGGGAGACAAGACTGCTGCCAGGAAGCAAAGAGAAGACAAAAAAAATTGATGGCTGAGCATTTGCACATAAGGCTCAAGATATTCTCTTCCCTGGCCTGCCTTTCAACATGGCCCCAGCATGAGAGTGCCCTATTTAACAAGGCAGCCCTCAGACAATGCTGTTGCAAGTAAATACAGCACTTCTATTCTCTCCCCCTTGTCAGGATAATCACATTGCCATCATATCATTTCTTTCCCACATCACAAGTGGCACGAAGCAAAGCTGCTTAATGGGTCACACAGTTGAAAATTGAAGTTAACCTCAAGACACTTGGGTATATATTTCCCACTTGATTCAAGCATAATTCCTAGCTTTGGGTCTCACTTCCCGAGCCAGCAAGGAGGGCAGGAATGGGGGGGTGGGAGGAGGGCTTTGTCTCGAGCAAAGCAACACCTGCTTGATGACGGGGAGGGATTTTTAAGGTCCGAAGGGACCTTGTCAGCCAAGCCCTCAGCATCAGACAATATTCATAAGGCCAGCATGTTGGAGAGGAGGGTGGGGGAATAAAGCCTTAACGGATGTATAGTTTGGACTAGAACATCCAAGATTTCTCACACACACGCCCCTGCCTCCAACTCCTCCGGGTCCTGATTTTCACAGCTGGGCTATTCCAGGCAATACATCTTAAAAGTAGGGCATGGGGAGAGGAGAAAAGAGCAGATCACCCACATAAAGTGGCCTCAGAGGCTCTGTGCAGGTCCAGGATCGACATACATGTGCATTCCACTATCATAGCCCAGGTTCTGCACGCTGGGACCCCTTTACAGAGCAGGGCCCTGAGCCACATCAAATCCGCGAAGAAAGGAGAGAATTGTTAGCCTGAGGTGAAAACTTGAGGTTCTCCACTCTCACTGCATTTCTTCCCCATACAACTGGAAAAGACACTTGCAGACCACAGCCACATCCCTTCCCCTTCTCCCCTGCCTTCTAGAAGGGAGTTTAATTACAGTAATGCATTTCATTAGGGAGTGTGGTGCATGGTACTTAGGAAAGGCACTCCTGGACTCTATTCCAGACTGTCGCTGGTTTCCTGTGTGACTGTGGCCGGGTTATTTACCCTCTGCCTCAGTCTGCCCATCTGGAAAAGAGGAACACTATTATTTACCTATCTAACGCGGCTGCCTGATTCATGTCTGTGGAGTACTTTGCACCCTACAGCCCTCTCATCTGAGGTTCTTCAGGTGTTGCCTGCCGCCTACACCACAACTACCGCAAACCAGAACAGGAGGCAACTGGACACAGTGGTTGTGGGCCTAGACATTAAGGGTGTGATAAGACCAAGTCTCAGAGCCCAGGTCAGCTGGCTTGGGCTAGGGCTAGGGCTGTGGGGCTAAACATTGCAGTGTAGACATTCAGGCTCAGAGTGGAACCCTCCCCGCTCACAATTTTATAGCCCAGCAGCCAGAGCGCTACGTGCCTGAATCAGTTGACCCGAGCCAGCTGTGGTTCTTATCACAGTGTGGACCTACCCCTAGAGTCTCAGACAGGTGCTTCTGGATGTATTGAAATAACTTTACGTTAGCAGTGACTAAATATTAGGTGAATCAGCAGTTACTTCACAAAAAAAACCCACTGTATGGTGCCTTGTTTAAAATCTACCCTGGAGGTACGCAAAGTGAATTCACATCCCCAGTGCAGACTTTCAGAGATGGCTGGGACAGATTGGTGATCTGGTATCTATCTACTTCGCCACCCTCAGCATAGGCTTTGAGAGCATAAAAGAAAGAATTAACTTACCGGTCAGGACTTAAGCAGACGGCATAAACAGGTAAGACTGAATTTAATTGGACTCCAGTTAAGCCTTTTCATCTCATTAAAGCTGCCTTCATCTTATAGAGTGAGGTTTTAAATTTAATAATAGAACTCTACCACACCTCACAGTAACCTGATTAACAGAGTATGGGACTATGTTGACCATTTCATAAAGAGCTAAACATCAGATGATTTCCTGCATTAGTCTCTTTGGGCTAGTAGTGCCTGCATTGCATCAATCAAATGATCCTCCCTGCCCCCTTTTTAGAGTTTACACCACATGACAGAGTAAAACGGTTGTTTTGTAGACGCCATAATTTGTTAGCATGTTGCAGTTTTTTAATGTAACAACAACTCTGAAATTTTTTTGCAAACAGTGACAGTGCGCGGAGAAGGGGAGGAGGAATTTACACAATGGTTCCAGCAGTTAAACGCTATGTCAATCAGCTTACAGCTTTAACAACATATTAAAATAAGTGTTTTCACCACCATATTTCCAACCACCATTTTGTCTGCTGTTTCCAAAACTACCCAAGGGGGATAAGAGGGGAAAAAAAGAAAAGAAAAAGCCATGAATGTAGTACCAAGTATTTGGGAATAGTTTCCATATTAACAGTAATAGCACTTTACTATCTCTCATACAGTGCTAATAGCCTGTAACTGTAATAATTCAAATAGACTGCCTCACTATTCCAGAGATTTAAAAGCAAGTGGCAGAATAAGGTAGGAGCAGTCACACCATTTACATTTAACTCTCTCTTTCCCTTTCTCGCCACTTAAGATGCAATACAAGAAACTAGCAACTTCACAAGATGAGAAGCTGCTCACCATGTATGTAGGTGTCACAGTGCCTACTGTCCTACACAATTCAATTCAAACCTTGGAACAGTCTGAAGATGCATTTCCTCCACGTTCTTAAAAACTTCAGTACTGAATCGATTCCAGACTAAAGACAAAACTTAAGCACCCTTAAACCCTGAAAGGAATGAGGAAGATGGTGCAAAGAGGGGTTGATGGCAATTTTCCATCAAAGGTCAGATGTACATTGCTCGTTCCAGCCAAACCCACAAATATTTAAAAAACAGGTGCATCACAAATATATTCAGCGATGGTAAATATATATATGCTATTTTTTTTAAAAAAGAGGATATTGTGGTAATTTGCAGAGGTTCCCAGAAGAGAATAAGAGGCTAACATTTTCTCTGCTATAAGTAAAGGAACTAGAGGTTTTGAATAGGACATTAATTGCGTTTTACTTTAAGATCATGTAATAGACAGACAGGCTACGGTAAAGATTTGGGTTAGTGGTGGGAGGAAGAAAAAAAAAAAAAGACTCAAAGGATTGCTGTGGTGTAACTATGCATTAACTCTATGAATGGTATCCGAGAGCCAGGCTTCTGACCTATACTACGACCTCAAGGTGAAGGGCGGGGAAGGGTAAAAGGGTATTTACTGCAAAGGAGACTTTTTGATGACAATGAGTTTAGTATACTTATGCTTCTAATATTTTAGCAGACTTATGATTACTTATAATGCACCATCTCAGTTAGCTGCACACCAAGGAAATCCTTAAAAAACCTAAATGTAGCAGTTTGTGTTTCAACCAGGAACAAGCATGTATTTTTCTACACCCCCCTCCAAAAAAACCAACAAAACCAAACCCCACATTTTCACATACAAAGCCAATGCTTTAAAAAAAAGGCAACACTGCTCAATGGTGTTCCAGGCTAATACAGAGCGTTTCCCCTTGTAATGGATAATCTGAGGCGGCAGCTACACCAGAGCAGCTTCAGACTCAAAACAATAGGATTTTAATCTTTTAAGGTGGCGGCCCCCTTATCCCTGGGAAGGAAACCCCTTCAGCCATTTACACATTTGTAAATAAGGATCTTGGTAGCATCTCATGGACATCTGCTCAACAATCCTGACAGTGTTACTGCTAACATTTACAAACATCCTTACGCAAACACACATCACTCTGTGCTGATCTTGCTTTATCTAAATATATCCCAAGGAAATAACTTGGCAGTGCTGCAAAATTTCACAGCAACCAAATTTTAAAAAAGGAGAGAGAAAATCAAAATGAAAGCTGTAAGACAATAGACTAAGAAAACAAAGGAAGATGAGCAAGATTCTCTGTGGGTGCACATGTGCACGTGCACAGAGGTTAAGTAAGGCCAAATATTATTTACTGGCAATTAATGTTTTTTTTTAAGTGATCCTTGCTCAGAAACTGTCCAAAAAGCTTGTTTATACAGATATAATTGACAAGCTACTCAAAAGGATAGGATGCTAAACTGAAGCAAGTGACAGCTGCGCACACGCATCCTCAATCATTCCATTAGCTGGTCAACTGGAAAATTCAACTCAAGGGGGTTAAGCTACTCTGGTCCCCTTGCAATTCTGGATTTATTTTTTTTTTTAAGATGCCATAAAAGCGGTGATAGAAGGGTGTTTTCAACCTCATTTTCAATAAGCTTCACAGCAACTTCTTGTTTTTAAATCCACAGACTTCGGTTTTTGCCTCAGCTGTGGGAGTGCAGAACACACGCATTTTCCCAGTGGCAGTTTCATGGCTCATATAAGAAGCTAAGCACAATACAGTACTTACCAGTTCCAAGCTTTCCTGTCTTACAGACTAGCTGGCAGGGAAAGTCCTTCTGAAACCTGCAGTCCCCAGTTAGGCTACACTGCCAGCGATCAGGGCAGGTAGTTTTAGCTATAGAAACTGTAGATTACACAGGCACTAGAAAAACAGACAAACAGGGGTCTCTCTTCCTGTGCGTTTGTTCGGCATATGGCACATTCTGGGCATCACTATAACATAGTATAAAAAACGATACTAACGCAACATTATTGTTACATGTTTGAGACCATGTCTGGAAATGTAAAGTTGAGGTGTCAAGAATAAAATAAACTGCTCACGTTGCCTGAGGTATATTACGCTTGCCACAAAAGGGGAGATTTTCATGAGTGCTGAAAGGATTTAACACTAGTCCCACTGACTTTCAATGGGATTTTCTTCCTAACTCCCTTTTGCACATTTTAAAAAAAAAATCTTCTCCCAAAGTAACTAGCTACGGCACTAGACAGTTACACAATTCCCTTACCCAGCTGCCCAGTTCCAGAATGATGCATGTAATTACACAACTTAGGGAGGTGTTTTCTTGTGCATGCATAGCCATATTTTACTCCTATGATTTTGTAACTTGTTTTTAACTCAGCTCTCCGTAATCATCACTCACTGTGGATTGGCTTCAAATTTGAAGCGTTAGGGACTGCATATTAAATGGATTTACTCTGCTGGAAGTCCGGATAACTCCACAATACTTACACTAGTGTCTACCCAGAATCAGGCTCTGTAATTCATTTTGTAAAATGGCAAATATATTTTTAAAGCTAAAAAAAGTCTCTCGATACACACACATACTGCTAACCATCAGCTTGAAGAGATTTTCAGAAGTTCCCCAAAAGTTGACCTTTGGTGACTCCTTCGCCCCCCCGCCCCTCAAAAAAATTTCAGAAATTTACTAAGTAAATTCACGGAGTTCTGATGGAAGTCATTTTGCAACCTGAACTATAGCCTTCTCAGTGTGAACACGCAGTGCTCGGGTTTCTTTCGCTAGCAGGTTGGAAAGCGCTGACAATCGAAGGGTTACAAGAATTTATTTTAACGCCAAACCTCCAGCGCAAAATCAATTTCCAACCTAAACATTTAAAAAAGTTTATGAACTTCCAATGCTGCCAAACAAGCTCAAATGGGTTTCACTGAAGCATGCAATTAGCAAGCTTAAAAAATTATGTAAATACACAGATATTAATTACTATAAATTCTCCTCTAATAATTCCAGCAACAGAAACACCAGGCTCTTTTCCAGCAATCAATACTATCCATTTAAGGACCCACCTGCCAAAAAAGTTATATAAAATAATTATATGAAACTTTCATTAGATAATGCAATTGCTTAAGGCAATTAATCTACCATTCATCTATTACCAAGTGTTCTTCAGTTTTATTGACCTCATTGTGGCATGACAATCAACACCACTATATTTTTCTCTTCAACACCCTAACCCACAGCAAATAGTTTCCATATTACTACAACAAAGAGACAATTCCTTTTTTTACGGCTATACTGGCCACCTAAACTCCCTCTGGGCTTGCTTCTTACCTACCTACACAAGATTTAGAGAACGCTTACAGATCAGTTTCAGAATTCTGAAATAAAAGAAAAGCGACACAACAAAGCTGCTAGGAGAGGTAATTTGCCAGAGTTTCTGCAAAGTTGAGAGCATTAAAGCAGATGGGTGTTTACTCCCTGTAACGCTTCTCACTTCATGTGCTGTTACCACCATGTTATAATTATGAAGGGTCATTCAGCCACATGCTCATCAGCATACTTCCCTTCTGGACACACACATGTACTTGCATTTCATCTTCTTTTATGTTTTCCGTAAAAGCTGCATTAGAATGAGGCTAAGCAATGGAGCTCTCCAAATCGAGTTCTCTTATTTAGCTACCTTTGAAAAGGCTGAACTAGAAGAGAAACACCTCCCTCTAAAGAGACTAACTGATAAGCTTGCTCCTCCATCCCCAGTGATATCTCCTTGGCAGAGTCTAAATTAACCCCAAATGGACAGTATGTTGACTTGGCCCCGCTTCTACCTATATGGAAAGCAGAAAGCTCTCCCTTCTCGTAAGCAGTCTAACTTCCACATCTCCAGTGGAGAGAGCAGGCGAGGGACTCCACTGAATACACACCACAGGCTTCTGCCTCAATGCCACTGTTTGGGCACAGGTGGTGCTGAAGTGCACTTGGAGAGCTTTAACCCCCGCAGAAACTGGAAGTGATCAGCTTGACTACACACACAGGGCAGGGGTGAATCAGCTTTCCAGAAGAATAGGTAGCTTTTCCATTCACAAAGATGAGCCCTTGTAGGGGTAAGCAGCAGGGTTTTGGAGCGGAGCCCGGAGCTGGAGCGCGGAGCAGCTCCGGAGCAGTGGAGCTGCAGGTTTTTGCCTGGAGCTGGAGTGGAGCCGGAGCACAGCTCCAAAGCCCTGGTAAGCAGCGATGCCCAACGCATGAGGCAGCTTTGCAAGAGCGCTGTGGCCAAGGTCGTAACCAGCATTTTCCACTGCACAGTAAAAAAAAAAAAATACATTAACTCTGCTGATCAATTGACAGCTGTCACCCAGCGCAGCTCGCCAAAGGAACGCAGAACTAGCGCCAAAATGCATTTTGGTTTTATTTCCACCCCCCACAAGTGTTTATTTATAGGCCGGTCCTGGGTTTTACCTCTTTCCTGAAAAATCCGTTCTCTCATCTTCACTCTCAATGAGAGATCAGCGGTGACTGGGACAGGGAGGATGGTCTGAGGCTAATGCTCTAGACTGGGATGCAGGAGATCAGGGTTCAGTTGCCAGCTGGACCCTACGCAACTCGCTTACTCTATGTCCCAGAACTCCTCTGTAAAATGGGGATAATACCGCCTCCCTATCTCATAATGAAGTTATCATCCTCACAACAGCCGTAATGAATGGGATATGCTCAGATGCTAGCATGATAGGGGCCAGATATGTATGAGGGCAGATTCCTGGACACCTACACAGAGAGGGCATATGAAGGGTGACCATCATAAAAAGGATCAGAAGGTTCAACCTGTGAGAAGAGGCAGTGAAGTTCAGACATCCAATGCATCTGGTGAAGAAAGCAGTTAAGCATTTTCCAGTATTGGGGGGAGGGGAAGAGGGATGGCAGTCGTGGAAACAGAACAAGTAGCAGCAGCTTCAAAACAAAGAAAAAAAATTAAGATGGTTAGGAAAAAGCTTGCCTGACTGCAATTAAGGGACTAACTATCTAGTGAAGCAGAGAAGGCCACATCACATCACTAGGGTTGGTATGGGTCAGCTCTTCCCTTAGCCTGCATGATATCCTTTCTTGTATGGGCGCAGACACTGAAAAGAAAGGCAGAGTGTGATATTGTGTTTAACACCACGCCTACTTGCTAGAACAGGGAAAAATGGCACTTCGTGCAGCGCCTATAACGGAGCAGAAGTAATGAAGAGGGTTACACATTACATGTACATTTTGTGTCTAGACAAAATTAACTACATGCAAACATACACAAGCCAATGGGCTGTATCTCTGGGTGGGGAGCTAGAGTGGAATGTGGTATCACCCAGCTCCTCTGTCACTGGGTAATCAATTTAAGAGGTTTAAGTGATTTTTAGGGCAAGTTAAATCTGTAAAACATTTTCCCCTTCAACCATGCAGACAGAGCCATTGTTTTCCAAACAGCTTTGAAAATTAAAACCACTGAGATAGATACGTTCAGATCATAAGCTCTTCAGGGCAGTGACCATGTCTTGCTTGCTAAATACCATTTTGTTATGACTGTGTAATTAATAATAATTAAGTGAACAGGTGTAATACATCTTTAACCCTAAATCCCTTGTCAAAAGCTTGGCTTCAAGAGACGGGACTGCTGTTTCTTAGTGCAAATAACTTTCACTGTTGCTTTCTCTGCCTATTTATTTGGCCAACTCAAAACGTAATGACATTTGGAAGGGGAGGATGAGGAAGGCTAGATTTAAACAACCTAAGTGAAAAGAAAAATCCATGGTAAAACATGCACTGAACTATATTTACACTACTGAGTTTTTTTTTTTTTAAAGAAGTCTCTACTTATCCAAAACGTTTACCGACATTATGCTGCACTGACTAATAAAGGTTTTGCCACTCATGTCGAGCTACACAGAATGCTGCATGATACTTTGAAAATTTGCAAAATCAAGATGCTGCTATTACTCCACAGCAAAAAGGGACGCACAATGGGAAGTACTCTGTGCAGCCCCCTGTTTAAACGGACGGATCTTATCAATAAAATTACAGCTGCCCTATTTGTAACGGTATCTTGAACAAGCATCAACTGATCATACAAAGTTAACTAAGCCATTAACCTTACATTTAAAAGAGCTGACGAGAGATAAAAGGGTTCTGAATTTCAAGAAACCCAAATAAAAGCAGTTAGCGTCACATGGTTTTTCCAATAAAGCCTAGTGAGTTTTCAAGGGTTAGCAGGAAACAATTTTGTCAGCACTGAAACAATCCCCCTTTCCTAGTTCTGAAAGTCAGATGCCTTCAGGAGGGGAAAGAAAACCTTGCATTAGGTCTAGAAGCATACACATTGATATAATCTTTTCTGACTTGGTATTTAGCAATTTATCAGCTCTGGCTTCACTATAAGGTGTGAATCGTGTGAAGAGAATGGTCAGTCAGGTATAAAGGGGGGGGGGGGGGACGGACGAACAGGGGGACTGCAGGATTGAGCCAGTTCTGAAAAAAAAATGAATGATGGGGAAACTGAGGCCAGGTTCTGGGATCACAAATCAGGACACTGATTATTCTGTAGAAAATGTTCCTACTTTGTATATTATCTTCTAAGAGGAGGGAAAAAATTAATGCAAATACTATGGACGTTCTCCCATTCTTGTTGTGCGCTTCCAAGCATTTGAATGCCAAAATATCGCTTTTGCTTAAGCCTATTTTACTGCTAGCAGCTGTCTGTTATTATTCTACAACACCAATGGCGAGTTTGAGAGAGTTCTTCCAGAGCAGGTGAACGCCATCTGCCCGTCCCTGACAAGATGCCCATTTCACTTAGACAAAAAGCTGACAGCTATGTGGCCACCATCTTCATGCAATAATATGAAAACCTTTTGAAATGCTGCTGTAACCTTTCACGGATATTCAAATAGGCATTGTGTACCTACAGAAGCAGCAACACTTCTCCTCTAGCATCTCCTCGTTTCAAGCCCCTCACAGGCAGGCTGGAGAGGAGCGTACTTTCAGAAAGGCCTGTAATTGACTTGCCTACTGATCTGTGAAGAGTAAGTTTTCCACAAAAGCCTTTAAAAAAAATCTCCCCCCGCCCCCACCCAGTGTAACAAAGTGGCAGGTTAACAAAAAAATTACCATTTGTAGCAAGTGGCTTTATAATGTATTCTATAGAACGTTAGTGATAAGTATTAAATATGCCAACAGAGCAGGAAGGAAATGGCTTAAATTGAGGCGAACTGGGTTGAGACGGTGACTGCTTTAACTGTCCATCATCCCCAGGTATTTACTATCTGTGTCCCTTCTCAGACAGCTTTTGAAGAGTATCACTACTGAAAATGCTATCACATGCTCCCTCTCACCCTCACTGCCAGGGTACTTGGGCTAACAAGTTGGGCAGAAGCTACTAGTCAAGTTAGAATTGATCTAAGCCACAAGGGCACCCCTGGACAAGAATATAAAGGCTCTGGTGGTGGAAGACTACAGGAAGCCAAGAGGAACACTGAAGCTACAGGATCATCTACTGATGGACAGGTCTCTAGTATGTGAGACTATCCCTGTCTGTAAACCCACACAGGGCCAAGACAGACTGCTTTGAGAGTGCCGAGCTGGAGGGTTCAGCCTCCCTCCATCGCCACGTGGGATCCCAAGATTCAAGCAAAGGCTGAAAATGCGGTGCTCTGAGCTGGAGAAGAGCGAACACCTAATGCTGCTCAACACCACCTCC
The DNA here is from genome assembly GCF_013100865.1 of Trachemys scripta elegans. Classification (NCBI taxonomy): domain Eukaryota; kingdom Metazoa; phylum Chordata; order Testudines; family Emydidae; genus Trachemys; species Trachemys scripta. The sequence goes on along the minus strand of NC_048305.1, from coordinate 96,588,130 downwards.
CCTTCACTCTCAAATCTCAGCCCTGGTCTACACTGCCAACTTATGTCTGTGTAATGATGTCGCTCAGAGGCGTGGGAAATCCACAACCCTCAGCGACAGTTACACCGCCCTTGCCCCCAGTGTAGACAGCGTTATGTCAAGGAGAGGGCTTCTCCCATATCTAGGCCTTCTTAGCTGAAGGCATGGGGGCCTGTAAGGTGAAGCACAATGGGATGGGAGCGCGGAGAAGATTGAGGAGATATTCTCAGGGTTCTTCGTGGAGGAATAGAACAGAAGCAGGCAAGGGAAGAAGGGTACCTGAATCCTATTTTCGCTGTGGAGTCAGACATACGTGGATATGGTCCAGCCCAGTGGCAGTCCGCAATGTAGCCAGGCGTGACACTCTTAGTTCCTGGGAGTGAGTCCCAACAGCAGGGAGCTACCAGTGGATTCTCACTCCTGGCTGTTCAAAATGGGACAGGGCATCCCCAGTGCTCTCTTGTGCCCCAAATCTGCAAATCGGATCCACATGAGAGGATCCTTAGGCCCCACGAAGTTTCACTGAGGTCAAACGGGCTCCACTTGGGCCCAACAGTCCATCCCCTTAGATCAGGTTGCCAGAGCACAGGGGCTTTGTTCCTAAGTGCCCAGAGCTTGTTGCTAAGGGACAAGGAGAGGAAGAGGTTGCTAAAAGCCTACTGGGACCACGCTCCCACTCTAGTCACACATGGATGAGAGGAGAGCCGTAGCCCTCATACTGCAGAAGCCTTGCATGGAATTTGTCAGGTCACTGCAGGAGGAGGGGGATAAGCCGGGCTGGCTGTGCCATATGGGGAAGAACAGGCTGTAACTTAAGGCTGTAGAACGAGGGGCCACCAAATGTTGAGCTGCTGAATGGCTGTCACAGACTGACATTTCCAGTCTTCCCAGGTCACAGCAAAATCCCACCAATCAGCACTGAGCCGGCAGTGAGGTTAAATCATGGGGTGTATCAGATGGCAGCTTATGGGGTTAGGGAACACTTGACTAAAAAGGGTAAGCCACAAAAGAAACACGGGTGAGAGGTGTTACAGTGAATCAAAGCCCAAAAGGGCCTGCTTTATCCTGACAAAAGGGGAGGTTTTCCTTTGGCAGTCCTGTGCATTATAATCCAGCCCACACAAGGTTTACGAGAGGTCTCCCTTCGTGAGTCCTCAGTTTTTCACCCTGAAGGCATTTCAAAGGGCCTGCGGGGCTTGGAAATGGTACATGGACTTTGTGGTTGTATTCTTTGAGAGTGGACCAACTGCTGTCTAGGCTTTACGAAGCTCTCTGGACAGCACGCAACAATCACACTGGGGCGTTACCATGAAATTCTGTGTCAAGTATTTTTGGGTAGGCTTTTTTATATGAAAAGGTGAGCTTGAAAAGCTTCCTGAAGAATCCTCCTCAGACCAAGTATCTTTAAATGCTACAAGTGAAACAGAATTTACTAGCTACACGGCCACACACGGGACTGTGTAAAAGTTGCATGTTGTGTGGGGACATTGGTGCCACCCTGAAAGTTTTCAAGATTCTTACCACATAGGTTGCCTTTTAAATCTCTATTCCTCCAAGATGGAGAAACTGCAAACAAGATGAAGGCCTCTGGCCCCTCACTGTAAGGAGATTTGTTCCAGGACGCTTGTGCCTGCCATGTCACTGGACCTGGTCTTCTTACTAGTTTGCAACTGACCACGTGCACTTGATGTAATGCAAACATAACACACTCACTGGACAATGCACAAATATATATCCTAGTCCCATGCCCTTAGAGCATTCCTTTCCATAGGACACACCACAAACCACTTGCAGAGTCTTTGATTAAAACTGCCTTGTATCGGGAGTATGGCTGGAATTGCAGATTAAGATCTCATTTGACTGGTGGGGGCTTTTCAAGATCACATCCATGCACCACTTCCCAAGGCATGCTCATCTTTGGGAGAAAGTTACTGCACGCCATTGTACAGTAAAACTGTTCTCTGAACCTCTTACAAAGGAAATATTTTGACTGAACTAACAGAATTTGGAAACACGTCTCTAAGTCTGATCAGACAGGCCAGAACTGACCAGTTTAAACTGAATTAATTAATAAGTACATTCACTCCCATAAGTTCCAGGCTAGCAATTTAAAGGTTGGATGCTGACACATGAAAGAACATTTGGCACTTATACAGCACTTTAAAACTTCCGTGTGCTGCATGGGTGTCAATTAGCCCTCACAGCACCCTTGTTCTGCCTCCATTTTACAGCTGGAGAAATAAAGTGGATTTGCCTAACAAAACACAGGCTTTGCGCGCGCACACACACACCCCCGCACCAATTTAACTCAGCTGATTGAAAGCAGATCAGTGTCTAACGTGATCCAGTTAAATTGGTGCAACGCATGCATGTAGACAAGGCTGCAGAGAGTCAATGACTGGGCCGGGAGTAGAGCCCAGGAGTTCCTGGATCCCAGATCCATGCTCTAACCACTGGATAACTCTGCCCTCCAAATTTATATATATTCCTGTAGAGGTGGTAATGGGCCAGACACCACTGTACATACAGGAAGAACTCACAATTTAAACAAGCAAAAAACAACAGGGCTGGAGCACGGATGGAAAAAATTAGCAGGTGCTTAGCACCCACCAGCAGCCAAGCTCCGCCCCTCCCCGCAGCACCTCTCGCCTGCCTGCAGCCCCGCTGATCAACTCTTCTCTCCCTCCCAGTGCCTCCCAACCATGGCATACAGGAGGCACTGGGAGGGAGGGGGAGGACGACTGGGGATGGGGTGGAAAGAGGCAGGGAAGAGGTGGGGCAAGGTGAGGCCAGGGCAAGAAGAGGTAGAGTTGGGGCAGGAGCTGGGGAGAGGGGGAGGTCGAGCCCCTCCCCAGGTAGAGAGGAAGTCAGCATCTATGCATACCATCAAGCATATCTACAGAAAGTTGTATATACATGAAATATGATTTTTTTAAAATATACTCAGATCAGGTTTTTCCCTAACTCCCCCACAAGCTATCCCATTGACTGCTGGCCTATGTATGATGCTTTGTGTTTTCAAAGCAGTGCCGTGATCTGGAATCCTCGTAGAAGGAAGCAGCCCTACAATGCCTTAGCATTGAGCTGAGCTCAAATGGCAAGAGACCACTATAGAGAGTTGCCCTAATGGCTATTTGAGCTCTGACTCAGGCTGGCTAGGGATCCCACCCTCTGACAGCGGGCCACTACACTCCTGCTGCAGCAGAGCCTGGGGATGGGCATTTCCTTGCTCCTTTCCACGTTCAAAGGGACGCTTGCATGTTTTAATTATTATATTTGTCTGTTGTCCAGCACCTTGGGTGGGGCACCAGGAAAAATAAATATTAATTGTTCCTATAAACCATTCTTGTGCATCTCCCCAGCTACAAGGGGCTTGATTACAAGTCTTGCAATACAAACCGATTCCATCTATAGGGCTGTGAACGTTACTACAAGCTTTCCCTACATGGCTCCGGCTTCTGCTCCTAGCGGCTAGGAGTTCGGTCTGGCTGTCGCAGCACACGGTCTCTGCTTTATAGGAAGGCTAGTTGGTTTTAAATCTAAAGCAATCCATGATAAAATGTTGCTCCCATGGATTGAGATCAGCATCGACCTACTAGGAGTGAACGTTCCCCTAGAGATTTAGCACTACATGTGCAAATGCCGGGAGGAAGTGAGCACGCCAATGGACCAAGAAGGGGTCAAAATTAAGGGCTAAAATCTGACTGGCTGTACTTACTCCACCTTAACATCCCTCCATTCCTGACGTTACCCCTCCAAGCAATTTGTTTTAATGCTGTCCCCACACCAAAGTCCTACTTTGCCTGGTTTCCCCACCTGTTCTGCACCCCCCCCACACACACAATTAATCCTCAAAACCAGTCTTGACTAATCCCTTTGTGCCATATAGTGCTTGAACCATTCAGATCCCAAATATGCCTCCAGAATATTTAGTGCTGAATGTGGCAGCACCTTGTAAGTGCAGCAGCAGGCACAAAATTCCAGAATGCCTCTGAGATCTGAAGGCTCCAGGGAAAGAAGGTAAGGGATTGGACCTTTTCTCCCACCCAGAAACTCTGCTCCCCTCCCTTCCCTTCCCTCTCTTAGGGACTCTCAACCTTCAGAGTGAGTCATGTCAAGGTCAGCTGTGATGCAAAGATGCTTGAGAGGCTAATGGGGAAAAGACTCAGGCCTCTGTTGCAAACTATACGTGAGAATCTGGGAATATTGAAGGGCTGGTCCAGCACATTGAACATTGCTTAGCGATGGTCCAGCAAACATTTCTCAACTGTTCAACCTCCGTTCATCCACAAGACTTTTCCTCTTCTCTTCCATTCCCCTCTGAAATACACTGTATTCTTGTAAATCACATGGCGGCTGCTTAGAGAGTTGGACCACTGCTCTTGTATGAAAAGGAATTTCTGCAGCCACAGAAGAGCAGGGAGGAGCACAGGTTAGTTGGGGGATGTGGGGACAGATGAGAAAACCTGACCCATGGTTTGTGTTTTAAATATTTTCATCTTTTTTTGTAGGCTCAAGTTTATCTGGGCAAGGTACAGACTCAGGAGGCCAAGAGCTACGTTTCCCCCTTCTCCCAGCTTTTCATCAGATCCGATTTGTAATCAGGCCTGAACACAAATTAGGCTCAATTTAGGGGGTGGGGATGTATCTGGTCTTCCAATACAATGCAGCAGTAGTGGCTGAATAGTGCACACCTAGTGCCAATTTCCCCTCACACGGTTTATTTTTGCAGTTGCATATGTTAACCAGCACTGCAGCATCTGGACACCTTAAATTATTATTACTGCAAAAACACTGAAAAGTGACCACCACCCACGTAAGGTGATTAATGACTACTAACCAACTCTACCCAGGGGGTATATCTACAGCTCGTCTCCCTGCCGCGACGAACACACCGAAACAGATGGACCACGCACCATGTCCTGAGTAGCAGCATTTGGTTTAGCTCTTAAGTCCTATAAATATCCACAAGAAAATGACTAACCTGCCGATTCTTTTGGCTTGCGGCAGAAGCACCACCGCTTCACCTCTGGAAATTAGCTCCTTTCCATCAGTAGGTCTCAAAGTGCTTTACAAAGGAGACCTTATCCCCATTTTACAGATGGCGCAGAGGGGAAGAGATTTGCCAAAGCTCACCCAGCAGAGCCAGGAATAGAACTTAGTGTTCTATTCACTGGGCCACACTGCCTCCGATTGCAACAACTCGATGTGACTGGGTGTGGTTGGTTAAGGGATCCAGGAGATCTGGCACCTGTTAAACTCGCTTCAGCACAACACTAACAACATATTACAGGATGCAACAACGAACAGGGAAGACTGAACAGGCAAAATTTCAGTCCACACACCGATGAGGGCTTTTTAAAACAAGTACAGGGGCGTGTTTCCACGGAGTGATTGGTTTACTGCAGTTATGTGTAGGGTGAGCTCCAAAAGCCAGTCTCCCAGAATCTGGGCTTACTGGAGGCATTTTCAAGTTAATAGACTAGCTTGAGTGACAGGGAGTAAATTTGATGTAAGCTACCGTGTAATTCAGTACTATTTGCTATCATTGGTGGGTTTTCTCCACACTGAAAAAGCCACAGACTAATCTAGCATAGAGGCCAGTCAGATTTCAAACTACTGGTAGGAAGGTCCTTTGGCTCGGAAGAGGATAGGTCAGAGCAGTCTGATTTCCAGAGTGATTTAACTCTTCGGTGCGGTCCAGAGGAGGATACGGAGCGCGCATGCATATGGGGGCCGGGGGGAATTAATTATGGCAACTGTACAGTGAGAGGGGAAGGAAACGCCGATGCAGCCTCATCTCTGCATCAACACAATGCAAGACTTCCAAGGACAAATCATTACATCTTTCAGCTACTGTTAGCCAAGGACGTCTTGTTTTCCCTTCAGCAGGCATCTTGCAGTCTTCAAGATTTCAGCTACTTCAGCCAAGTTCCCACCCCCAACAAACTGTCTGGACCACTAGCCAGAATGTTACGTTGGTCTCCAGTTTGGGAGGTTTAGTTGAAATGCACTCGATGCTGTGAAGTTCTTGGGTGCTACATGGGGATTTACCTGCGAAACACCCTCCCGTTAACATCTCTGGGGCCAATACAATTAAATCCTCCCACAGTGCCCAGAAAATTTCACCTTTCAGCATCTATCACCCTCACATCCCACACTTGCTTCCAGATTTTTATTCCACCGGGGGGTTTAAAAAGCCAAGAAGCCTTGCCGTTGCTTACTGCCTAATAAAGCATGAGGAAGGACCTCTGTGTTGGACCCAAAATGTTACTTACTGTAGCCTACCTTGGATTTTGCTTGTCCCTGCAGGTGGGGGAACCCCTTATCTAATAAAGCTCTGCAACATTGCACATTTCTTCTGTAGCAAGAGTTTGTAACCTAAAAACAAAGAACCCGATCCTGCTGAGACTTATGCACTTGCTTACTGGACCCTAAATCAAAACCACACTTTTTTTTTTTTAAGCTTACCAGTGTGAATAATGAATCTGAAGAAAATGCCCCCACCCCATGCGATTTGTAGCTTTCAAAGGAACAGTCAGTTTGGTTATGCAAGCACTACGTTGTTCCTAATGTTTGCAAAATTCACTTCTTTTAAAGATGCCTTCAAAAGGAGAGTTAATACAAGCTGGACACATTTCTGAATCAGTAAAAAAAAAAAAGTCAGCTTAGGGAAGCAGGCTCACAAGTAACCCTAACACACCAGGGTTCAAACCCCTGACTTCTTCACCCAATAATAAATGGGAGCATGATGCAGGAAAACAAGGCGTAGGGCTAGTCTACACTGGCAATGCTAAAGCACTGCAGCGCTTTAACATGGCTTCTGTAGTCACGGCAGAGAGCGGGGAGACAGCTCTCTCAGCACTCAAAAAAAAAAAAACACACACCACCTCCATGAGGGGCGTAACTACTGGTTCCCAGCGCTAGTGCACTGGCTATAGTGGTGTTTTACAGCGCTGAAACTTGTTGCGCTCAGGGGGGTGTTTTTTCACACCCTGAGCGAGAAAGTTGCAGCGCTGTAAATTGCCAGTGTAGACAAGCCCTAAGTAGCAGGAGATTTTAGTGTATCACTTTCAAGGGGCAATATAAACAATGGGGGTCGGTCACGGATTTTAAAAAGTCATTATCACTGGGTCTTGTTTAGAGACAACCCCTCCCTCCCCCCCCCCCAACAATGACTGAAGGAAGGGGGGTTAGAGGAAAAGGGAAGGACAAGTCCAGAAACCAAATCAAAGTTCGCATATGCCAGCTTTCTGCTGCTTGGGCGAGCCTCTAGGGTTGAGTGTGTGGGTCCCCGTAGCCTCCCCCCTCATGTTCTTGGGCGTCTGGTTGAGGAGGCTATGGAACTTGGGGAAGAGGGAAGGTGGTTATACAGGGGCTACAGCAGCAGTCTGTGGTCTTGCTGCCTTTCCCGCATTAGAAATTGGGGGAGGGGGGGGAATAGCCCAGTGGTTTGAGCATTGGCCTGCTAAACCCAGGGTTGTGTGTTCAATCCTTGAGTGAGCCACTTAGGGCTCTGGAGCAAAATCAGTACTTGGTCCTGCTAGTGAAGGCAGGGGGCTGGACTCAATGACCTTTCAAGGTTCCTTCCAGTTCAAGGAGATGGGATATCTCCAATAATTTAATTTAACGTTAAAGAAACACTGGTTTTGGAGTGGATGGAAGAATCCAAAGGATTAAACAGAAAACATTGAGATGAGGAAGGGAATTAAATGTGTGTGATTAAGTTGTCAGATCTGTTCAACTCAAACAAGAAGCATGGTCAAATATCCCAGCACTGGTTGAATTTGACTTGCACCCAGGCACTAACAGGGATTTGATAAAAAGGGGAGTTCTTGTGACTACAAACTGCCCATAGAAACTTCCTGCTAGGATTGTTTGTTTATTTTGCTTTACCGGGTACCAGAGGCTGCTGGTCGCTCTGTGCATTCAGCGCTGGAGCCTGGACCGTTGAGACTGTTCACACGAGGGAGACAATTCCATCTGCTCAGGAGAACTGGTGCAGTTCCGCAGGCACCATTTTCATCTAGATTCTCAGCAGGCCTGCATTTCTGCTGAATTTTCAAACCAACTGGGAAAGACCAGGGATCTCCCCCACACACATACACAGTCTTAACCCTCATGTGTATGTCTGAAGGACCCAGTGTAATTGTCACCTTCTGGAAACTCATTTTTGTTGGCCGGGTGTTAGCACCTCCCAGTGTTACATGGAGGAAGTATATGCTTCTCTGGTACCCAAAGTTGTCTTATGCCATCAGACTGACACCTACAGACCATTCTTCCTAACAGAGCCCACATGTCCCTTGGCTTAGAGTACCACCTTTTGGAATTCTCTCAGTTATTGCCTAGTAACTGAATGTTTGATTTCAGCCTCATCTCATGCACCTTTCATTATTAGATATTCACCACAAGAAGAAGAGGATCAGACTCAAGAGCAGACTGCAACGATATGGCATGTTCAAGACCCATGAGTGAAGACAGGCCGCACAACGTATTCAACGCTGGCAGACTCCCAACCTGAAGTTCCACCTAGGAACCTCTGAGCTTCTGCGTGAAGGCATCTTAAATATATCAAATACAGACAAAGCCAAGCAACAGTTAGGGAGGCTCATGTCAGAGGCTAGGGAATCCATCAAAGTGGATGCTGTTATGGAGATTGAGTACGGATGGTTCCTCATCAAATTGCTACATTAATGAGACATAAAACTGTGCCCACAAGCAAGAGGAAGGATGACCAGAACAGACTGATGCAGCAGACCTGGCAAATCTTTGCAGTGCAGAGGTGGCTTTGCCCCACGGCAGCAATGGGCCAAAACTGTTCACATGAAGGGCATGTTTTCCTCTGCAGCACGCCTCATGTACTCCTGCTATGTGACATATGGCTGTTCTCAATAACATGGTCCTGGTGCAGGCAACTCCAAGGAAGTCAAATGGCCCAATGTTTTATTGGGTGATGGAACACTGGTAAACCTGAGAGGGTTCTAACTAACTGGTGATAGCTTCTAGGGGTACTCCTCTTGACTTAAGCTGTCCCAAGACTTTTCAGAACACTACAGGCTGCAATTTGGCATGCCTTGGCCAGCTATAGGACAAGACGTTTTACCTCATTAGACACATTGGCCTATGTTCAAATAGCCACAGATGTGCATGACATGAAGTGGGTATTTTTTAAAAAACCATCTGCCTCCCCCAGCCATCACCTCCTCCCCCACTCGACAGTTGGGGCAGTGGGGGGGGGGGGGGGGGGGGGAGAAAGATGGACCACACCTGTCCACTGCACTACAGGAAACAATGAAACCTGGTGCACCAACAAGGCCTACCAGCTTGCAATGAACAGTGACTGTGGGGGTGTGAGCTTGCACATCTATAAATTTTTTTTCAAGCTGTGCATTCACATTTTATGATTTGGGAACAAAACTGGATCGAGGAGAAAGTTGGCAGAATGCTGTGGGAGCTAAAATCTGGAGGGTTTTCACACTGCTAGCTCCTTGTACTAGATGTTTTCCTGTGGAGCACTGGAGTAAGTCAATCTGGCCTCTGCTGGATTTCTATCAAATTCATGTTTTGGTATGATGGACTACCAAAGTTCAAGAGAGGCCCAGTCCTCGAACAGCAGAGTTGTGACACATCTGTATGGAGGCTCTCATGGCTTCTTGACACCTGGCTTTTGAGTTTATGGCTAGTACCATTTACATGCACTAAAATTACATTAAAAAATTTTTTTCTTCAACTTTGTTATGTACAACAATTTGCATCATTCAATGGGTGAAACTGGGGGCTTAGAAATGAGATATGGAGACTGTCAACTGAGATCACAGGTTCATATCAGGTTAGACTGTTCAATACCCTTCATTAGCACAAACTTCTGGTTTGGGGGGGGAGAAGGGGAGGGAAGGGAAGGGAAGCAGGCAGCGCACACAACCTCTGTCCTGTAGGTACCCCAGGAAAACAACTACTGCATTTGTAAGCCAGACCCTGATGAATAAATAAAAACAAACTCAATGCTTTCCTCAGACATTGGGGCATTTAATGAAGGCTTCAAGGCAGTATATGAAACATGAACATACTCAATGTTTTAGTGCAAATCTATGAGAGACGACTTAGCTACACGCTGGGCAATTCCCATCCTGGGAAAGCTTTTTCCACATAGCCAAAGGAAGTGACATCAGAAGCCAGGGGCTTTTATTAGCCCAGCACCCTGCTAAGCTTTACAAAGCAGCAATGTGGATTCTAAAGGGTCTCTTATTGCAGCGAAGGGCCCTTCAAATCTTCCCCCAGGCTGCAGCTTTTGTAGTGCCTTTACCGCCACAGCCTTGACTGGATTCGTTAACTATCATCGTTAAGCGGGGCCTCCTTCAAATGGAATTACTGCCGATTTTACCGTGAGGCAATAACAGCAAAAATCGCCCCTTCACTGGGCCATAAAGGGACTTGCGAAAACAACATAATGCAGCTGGGATGCAATCACAATGATTAGCTTTTTTTTTAAAAAAGCGCTTGTTTGAGAATATTTGGATAGCTCTGCCAAAAGACGCCGTTCCACTTCCAACAAACACGGGTTAATGGTGAGAAAAAGGAAGGGGAAAGAGTTAAAAACCCACATATGCCATGGAAAGAATGAGCTGACATGACCACAGGGAGCAACAGGGCCAAGAGTGAGGCCCCCCCATTCATCAGGCATGGACAGTCCAGGGCTTCAGTGTGGATCATTCAACCAAGAACAGGGCTATCCAGTCTGGGCGTATATCCACGCTGCAGTCAGAAGTGGGACTGCAGTTCAGGCAGGCAGACCCGTGGCTAGCTTTAATCTAGCTAGATTGCTAAAACTAGCAGTGAAGACACGGTGACACCAACCCGGCATGGGCTACACAAGCATGCCCAATCCCCAGAGTACATACCCTTGTCCCTAGTCTGCACCGCATAGCTTCACTGTTACTTTTAGTGAGCTAGCTACGGCACGCCTCCAACTGCAGTCAGGGCCGGCTCCAGTTTTTCTGCCGCCCCAAGGAGGGGGGAAAAAAAACAACACCCCCACACACAAAGAAACCCCACACCACTTCTTCTGCGGCAGTTCGGCAGCTGCTCCTCCCTCTCTTCCTCTTCGGCGGCAACTCAAAGAGGGAATGAGGGACCCGCCGCCGAATTTCCGCTGAAGACCTGGACGTGCTGCCCCGATACCAGACGGAGTGCCACCCCTTTGAACTGGCCGCCCCAAGCACCTGCTTGTTAAGCTGGTGCCTGGAGCCGGCCCTGACTGCAGTGTAGAGACAGCCTATAGTAGGAGAATAGGGAATGGAGACCTACCTTACCCAGTCTATAAACAGGTGTAATCCGATTTCTTACTGGGATCTCTACTATACGGAAAGGGGGAGATTTAGATCAATATCTTCAAGACTAACTAGTGATTCTGCTTGTCCAACTTGAGACACTCTCAAGGATTTTTAGAGTGAATGGTTGCTCAACACTTTTTGAATCAAGTTGCCTTTGAGGTGTCTCTGGTTGGACCCTGAGAAACCGGAGCACCCAAATCACTAAATCCTACGTGCAAATCTCAGCCTTAGTGTGTAAAGATGCCAGAATTAAGGAATGAACCGTATCATTCTTGTACGTGAAGTATTTTGCATTCCAACTTCTTAAAGGGACATAATCCACAAGTTTGTAACAGCAGACGTAAACGTTGCTAGTAACACCTGATTGCTGTAACACAAAGATCAGAAAACAGACTGTTTTTTTCAGTTTTACCCTGTGAATGTGAGAGCAGGACAGCTTCACCAGTCCGCTTTGTGCAAGTCTCATACACAGCAATAAGGGAGAGAAAACTACTGGGGGGGGGGAAGGGAGGGGAGAGAAGAGATATAGCTACTAACCCACAAAAATTAACACAGGGCCTCAGAGGCAGGGACAACTGTGGAAACAACTTTTAACTCTTTAGAGCTAGCTATTTTCAGGTTGACAGTCTCCCTTAATTTACTGTGGGATTCACTTACATCACAGCCACTTTTAAAATAAAAACCTAAAGTTCTGACTGAGTTCAAAAACGGGTGCTTAAAGTTAAGCTCAAATAAATCTGGCTCAGTGCCCAATAACCTCAGACAGTCTCTTCACCCCCTTATTGCTACATGAAAGCTCCACACAAACAGAAGAAAGGATGTAGAGAAGCAGAGGATACTCTGTGCTTTTGAATCAGGTCAAGCTTATTTGGAAGCCTAAACATGACTTTGGAAGCATAAACTTTAACCCTATTTTTAAAATTCTTGACAGGAGTCAATGCTTACTCTTGTGGTGAATGAAAAAGCAGGGAATGGTTTGAGTAACTGTTTAAATCCAAACAGGAAGCTCACAGCCTTACATTAGCAAGGCTTTAAGGAACAGAAAGATTAATTCAAATGAAGGTCGTCAACCACACCCAGAAATCCTTGGGTGCTTTCCCCCTTTAGGAATAAATTAACATTTAATACTTTCTTCCCAGACATTCCTTCTCCTTTGTCTCATCTAAATTATTGGAGACATCAGGCAACTTCTCAGGTGTCAGACTTTAAATCTGGAAAGGTAATACAAATACAGGTTTGATCTGACCAAGCAAACTCCTCTCTGGTCAGCCTAGCTGATCAGCAACACTTCTGCATTTTTGTTTATTAGAAACATTTAGACAGAGCAGGGATAGCAAATTAGTCTATTTTAGAGCAGGCCTCATGCTGATGGGCTTGTGTATAGATTTAAAATAGAAAATCAACTACAATTCAGGCTTCTGGTTTATAATACAAACAACTGTTTAAAAGCGGAGAACTTCTGAAATTCAGTTTAAGATTTTACTAGTAAAGTATCTCTTTATGGTGACATGGCCCAATTTCAAACTTCTGTCCACATAGCTAGCCTGGTTTACTTTGCTTTTATGCTAGGAAATGGACAGGATGCAAAATACACCTCTACCCCGATATAACGCGACCCAATACAACATGGTAAAGCAATGCGGGGGAGAGGGGAGCTGCACACTCCGGTGGATCAAAGCAAGTTCGATATAACGCAGTTTCACCTATAACGTGGTAAGAGTTTTGGCTCCCGAGGATAGTGTTATATTGGGGTAGAGGGTGTGTGTGTGTATTTTTTATATATATATATAAAAATGAATGAATGAGAGAGAGACACCCTCCCCCCCCCCCCCCCAAAAAAAAAAACCCTTGGTTTTGAGCAAAAGCTTATTTAAGAAATGCCTGAATTTTGGAAATGCATACATCTGGAAAAGGAGAAATTTGCCAAAAGCCAGAGCACACAATCTACAATAGGAAAAGACCGCATTTGTAGACATGGTAAATAGTAGCCATATATTAAAAGTAAGTGCACTAGATGGACATAACCAGCCAGATTTCATAGTAAAGAAAGTGCAATAGGGCAGCCATGCAGCATAGACCATGTAAATAGTTGTGTAACCTGAATTGTTATTGATATTGTGGAAAAGGGTGTTAAGCACAACTCGACAATGTAGAGTGTATTGTCTAAATCCAATGGGTTCCAACAGAGATCACTGAATATTGTTATTCTCACCCTGATGAGTGGATGCGGTCTCTGTACATATTCCCATCAGCATTATCTGGCACTGCAGAGCTGAGGTCCTCAAAACACAACATCCCACTTCACATACTGAGGGTGGGGAGAATGAGGATATTGAGGTGTAGGGGGAACAAGCAGGACGGTGGGTTAAAACCCTATGGAAGTGGTTGGTCTGCTGGCTCAAATGGTCTTTTCCTACTCCTCATATTTGAAGTACAATTACTAGCTTCCCTATTGTGCTGGCCTCTTGCTTTCTTCAACGTACCTGGAGCCCTGCATGGATACAAAATTTGTATCCGCATCCACAAACATGGTCCACGGATATAAAGCAGATATTTGCAGATTTGCGGGGCTGTACGCATATCCACGCCTACCGTGTGGGTAGGCCATGTATCCAACTAGAGAGACAATGTGGGTGAGGCAATATCTTTTATTGGACAACTTCTGTTGGTGACAGAGACAAACTTGCACGGGGTTCTTTTACCTCACCCACCTTGTCTCGAATATCTTGGGACCAACAGGACTACAACACTGCATAGAGGGATAACTAGGAGATACAATAAATGAGTCTGCTTTCTCCTCCAGGAAGTGCCACTTTTAATTGGTCATTATGTGATCTTCATAACAGAAGCTTAAAATAATTTGTCAAGACCAGCACTTCAGCACCAATTTGTGACATTCTCGATGTAGAGTTTTTCTAGAAACATCAGTGCGCAAGAGTAACAGCCATTTCATTCATATTTGAAAATGCTTACTCAGGAATGCTGAGACTGGGGAAAGTGAAACACGTCTTCCCAAAAATCTTTTCTTGAGCTGGACCCAATAGCCGTACATTATAAACTGGGTGAAGCACAAGTTAAACATGAAGAGCAATATTCATAACAAGGCAGCATCTGATGGGTTTTATAGTTGGTTAAGCAGCCTTGAGACTTGTACCTTGAAATGCAGTAATGTACGTATGATACACTCAAGGTACTTTGTAGGATTGAACTCTCTGGAGTAAGTAGCCATTAAAAGTGAACATCAGGTTAGTAGGCTAGAATACAGAAATTTGGTTTGGGTGAAAATAAAAAAAAAAAAAAGGTTTTAAAATAGATCTCTATTAGCCCCATCTCTGCATACGGAGTTCACAGACGCGCCATTGGTTGGAGCAGCAAGAATGGCGTTGGGGTTTAGAACTGGGAACCAGGACTCATTCTGGGCCTGCTTATCACTGATTTACTACAAACCCGTAGGCAAGTCAATCCATAACCCACTTTATCCACACATAAATTTGGGTATATTTACCTCCCTTCCAGAGTGCATATAAAATACTTTAAGATCTTCAGGTGAAAGGCAACATGCCACAAAGCATGATCTGCTCCAATTAGATCAGTCTAAACCAATTAAATATAAGAATTTGCTTGATGCATGTAGGATGCATCAAAACAGAAGATCTCCTGGGACACACAGTATCACATACCCCCAGAAAACAGGATTTGCCAGTGTGGCTGGATATAACAGTTATGCCCTTGCATTCCTCTAACTTCAACAAGTAGCCTGTTAACACAGTAACTGGGACAACCAGCTACACTGCAGTAGTGAACAGCTTAAGACAAGATAGGACAGGACAGCATATTAAGTGCATCCAATTCAGTATATGCACCAAGGAAAGCTTTACATTTATATGTACTTAAACGCAGTAAGGGGCCCACAATTGAGCTCTGTTCTCAACGCTACTAGAACAGAGGGTAAAGCTTTAGGTTTTACATTGAATATATTGTTCTCTCTCTAAGTCAGGTTTGATGCCATTTTAGAGTTATGGCCTATCAGAAAAGGCCAGATGTTGAAACAGATTCTAAATATCTTGTTTCTTTGCATCAAAACTTCTCTTTCGAAAAAAAACAAAATGGTTCTCCCACGTTTCCCAAAAAACCCAGCAAAGCACACTGCATGTGACTTAGAGAGAATGAGTTGTAGAAGCCTTGACCTTCACTGCCCATCACATTCAGTCGTGAATTCTACTGTAAATACCCGGAGATTTGATAGCAAACTAAAAATTCCATAACTTTGCATGCAATGGGGAAGGTGGGTTGAGGTCCACAGCCGTTGGTCTCCTAAGATTTATAGACTGAGATGACTTTAGCTTTCTTCCAGGTCTTTGGGAAAACTCCAGTTTTAGGGACAGATTAATGATATGAAATTGATGTAGTAGCAATATATCCTGCTTCGTAGTTTGAAAAGTTCTGCATTGAGCAGATTAAGTCCAGTGGATTTGCGGTGATTTAGTACCTGAAACCTAATGTCTCCAATATGTCAGTAAATCTGCTAAACGAGGTGGTTTTGTAAGGGCGATTTTTAAGATGGATTGTCTGAAATGGTGCCAAATTTTAATCACTAGTTAGTCCAATACGGAGTACCCAGACACACTGAGAAAGTTTTCTGGTTCTGAAAACTATCTGTATATAAACTCAGCATGTGAGACAGATCCTTTAACAGAAAGGAGCTTTAAGCTTGATTTGTCTGTTCAGAAGAGAAGCAAACAGGTCTCTTCCCCAATACCTGTTTCAATGTGAGAGAAAGGAGTCAGATACTATTCTGCTTCATACTAATGTTGCCAATGCCTCGAAGGAAGCAATGATTTTACTGATGGGGTATGGAAAGGATGCCACAGCTATGCTGAGGGGCAAAACAGGGGAAGAAACGCCATTCCTGCACGTTTGTCTCAAATTTAGAACCCTGGCTGAGATTTTTATTAGAGACCAAAACCAACCTGGATATTATTAGTCCCAGTCAACAGAATTCCTCTGGCAATCTAAAAAGTATAGGAATGGGCGGTTAAGATGCTTACATTTCCAGAGCCCCTAGATCTGGCTGAGTATAGCAGCATTTAAGGATAAAGTCGGGATCACTGAGGTTAACACCTTCAATATTTCTTTACTACCAAAAGAAGTGCATTTATGCATGCACATGTATTTTATTAACGATGGCAGCTGAACAGATCATAGACAAAAGCTGGCTCCAATATTCCTCTAATGCCCAATCTAGGTGCAACATAGAAAGGATACAAGTCAGATGTATGACCTGAACATTTTAAGTAACAGCAGAAGTCTCAGAGTTGCAGATGTAGCTGCAATATATCAGTTAATCACTTACACCAAGATCTAGCCCTCTAGATTTTGTAGCAAAGCTGACTTAAAGATCCATATCAAATACATTATGATACTGCTCTTTCCCGTTACTCACGCTGATGATTCAATTAATTTAAAACAGCAATGAAATTTCTCCATTATTAACCATTTAGGTCTCCAATCCCCTACAAGAGAGTTCAGAAGACATTGACAGCCTGTGCAAATGTGGGTGGGCATAGAGGTAAGCAGGAAGATAGGGAGAAATTGTGGAAATAACTAAGAAAAAGGAAAGAACAGTAGAAAGAAGCGGGGGGGGGGGGAGAGAGAGAGAGAGGAAAGAAAACAGATGGGAGGATCTACAGAACATGAGGGGCAGTGAAGTTGAGTTGGAGGGACAAAAGGAAACACTGCAGGCAAATGCTGAAAACAACAGACCTTGATTCATTACAGGAAAGTAGTGAAGCCAGGAGGAAAGGGCATATAAGAAGCAAAAGATGTCAAGTAGGTTGGCAGAACAGTGGATAGATTATTCCACAAACAGTGGATTTTGAATAATCTATTAAACAGGTACTTCCTGTGGTACTCTACCAACTCTGATGGATGATCAAATACTAGTTAGTAAATACATCAAAAGATTGATGGATTTGAAGGCCAGGAAGGATCATCTAGTCTGACACACTTGCATAATACAGTGTAAGGACTGTAGAACTTCCCTGATTTAATTAATTTCTGCTCTGACAACCATTGAGTAAAAAAAACAAAAAATTATTTTCTGCTATTTGACTAGCTCTAATAGTAACACTTAATGTATCAAATAGAAAGGCAATTCACGATCTACAATTAAATAAAACACAACAAATAGTACCCAGCTCTTTGGTTCCTTTTAAATTACAGAGGGGATGATGGTACAGGCATTTATCAGCCTGGCTGGCAGGCTTAAATCTCAGGTTAGCACGCATTGGGCAAATTTTTCAAGGGCACCTTTACATTTTGGTTTTAGCTACTCTTGGGACAACTAAGAGAAAGTTTCAAGTTGAATCCAGTGAGCCAAGATTGAGTGAGGAAGCATGATCTAAAAATGTTATCCTTTATTATCAGTTGATAAGTCACCCAGCTCTGAGAATGAAAATGGAAAAGGAAAAGCTAGTTTTAAAAACTAGTCAAGAGATTCACCGACCATCTGTCCCCACTCTTTAGGTCCTGCACTCGCTTGTATTATCAGATGGCAGCAGGAGCACATCTTGTGGATCCGGGAGGAGAAGGAGTCTTCCCCAAGGGAGCATTAAACTAGACAATTTAGAGATCAGGGTGCCAGACTCCTGTCTCTTCCATAATTCATCCAGCTCATTTAATTTGCACTGCAGTCACCCCGTTGTGCTACAACAAGACAGACTGTATGCCCTTCGAGGCAGGGACCAAGTAGAAGACAGGGGAAAAAAACCCAGAAGGATACAGACACAGGAGTCAAAACAGCAGCAAGGGGGTTATGGTCCCCTGTAATCCTTACAATTAAATTTACTGAACTGGCTTTGTAATTTCAAGACCTTTGATCCGCTATTCTTCCCATCTGCCTCCTTCCCTTCAGTGCAGCTCACACAATGTGTTGTGCTGTAAATACACTGGTTGTGGGGGAAGGAGCCTGAGATGCCTTCAGAAATGTAAGTGTGGACATCACTGGGAACGGGGGTTACTGGTAACCGTGGAAAGGAGCACAAACCCACTAGAGACAAGTTGTTCTTGTGGGGGGCTGGGGCGAGAACAGGAGAGGTTGCCATTCAGCTATCTGCATTAAATGGCCTTTGTAAAGCGCCTGTTACGGATGGCTGAGCACAGGAACGAACTTTCAAGCTAAGTTCTAGTGTCAAGTGGGGCTCATCTTTTAATTTTCTCAAGGCAGACGCGTTGGCCAGCGAGAGCGGCATGAAAGCGACATGGCCACCTTACGGGTTTTCCTTGCGGACACTTGCCAACCAGCAGAGAATAGTTGGCTTATCCAGAGCCCTCCCATCTGTTTTTGTTTTCGAATGTGCTCTTCAGTCCTGGGCTACACTCAGCTCCTAAAGTCAATGGGCATCTGTTCTCCTCCACCCCTCGCAATCTGCCCCAAACTGCCTTTCTGACAGCTATCAATCAAGTAGTAAATATGCTGACCACAAGACCCAGTGGGACATGATTTTCAAGTCAAATGTAGCAGTTAGCATAAATAAAGCATTGCCCTGTTTTTATGATTCTGCAGCTGCTGCTAGGGACTCTGAATGCAACAAAAGTAAGGGGGGGAGAAAAGGCAAAGGAAAATGGCAATTCTACTTTTCTGAGTCATAACAATTATGACGTTGTGATAAGAAACGCTTTTCTATGAATTTTTAAGTACCAGTAATCCTGTTTTGCAATTGTCCCCAGGGAAAGAGGCAAGAGATTGAATGGGATTGACAGCTATTTTCATCCTGACAAACCCGGCTACAACTTAACCATCCTTAGCCTCACCCGCCCTATTCCTGACACTACTTGGCTTCTAAGCTTCCTTTGGCCCCTAGGATAAAGGGCTTGCCCTTTAAATGCATTTAAATTGAAGATGCTTTTGTACGAATATGATCCTGAAAGCCAGCATTTATTTTTGAACACTGAGTACAAAACTCCGTGTAATGAAGCTCTCAATACGCATTTGTCATGGCTTTCCAAAATACTTTGCGGAGAAGTGGGGAAGCAAAAGAAAGCACAAATACTAAGAGAGCACCCACTTCTCTACAACCACCACATTCTATACCAAGTGGGCCAATAAATTCCATGTGAAGCTAACCCCAAGCAACCTTCATCTTGCTAACTACTAACACACCGATGTGTGCAGCACACAGTATGCCCTGGAACAAATGGCTCCATGGGTTACCATCTGTACTAGTTCATTCTTACTAATGGTTCAGTGCTATATTCTCCTGAGTATACTCCACGTTGTCTCCCACCTCTTTCTACGAAGACCATGCAGTGATCAAAATGACTAATTTCCCGTTTTTCCAAAAATTTCAGGTTAATTAAGCCCAGAACAAATATCAAAAATGTCCTCACGGGCCTTCTGCCATAATTATCTAATTTCTAGCTTCAAAACCAGCACTTCAGCAGTTCCAACAATGCACACATCAGTGATAGAGTAGTCCTAAATTTCTAGGAGTTTTGTTGCAAATACACAGCCAAATCCTTTTCAGAAGTCACGTCTGAGGCCATCTTTAGTCTGTTTTTTTGTTTGTTTGTTTGTAGATATTCTATCTCCTAGAACTGGAAGGGACCTTGAAAGGACATCGAGTCCAGCCCCCTGTCTTCACTAGCAGAACCAAGTACTGATTTTGCCCCAGATCCCTAAGCGGCCCCCTCAAGGATTGAACTCACAAACCCTAGGTTTAGCAGGCCAATGCTCAAACCACTAAGCTATCCCTCCCCCTAGCTAGAAGTTTCAATTGATCCACACACCTGCAGATTGAAGTTTAGCAGGCCACAAACAGCTGAATAAAAGCTCTTGCTTCACTGATTGAAGCTTTGATATCTCTGCGCAAGGAGGACCTCGCCTTTACATTTAGTGGAATACAATGCCAAAATATATATTAGTACACCT
The DNA here is from genome assembly GCF_013100865.1 of Trachemys scripta elegans. NCBI lineage: Eukaryota > Metazoa > Chordata > Testudines > Emydidae > Trachemys > Trachemys scripta. The sequence goes on along the minus strand of NC_048305.1, from coordinate 96,567,853 downwards.
ATAGAACCCAGGGATGTTCTGCCATATCATTCCTAAAGCAAATGAACACTGCACACAGCAAGTGACTGGATTATTGATACACAGCTCTTCACTTACATGGATTATACACGTTGCAGCTATTCCACTTGCTGGCTTGAAAAAATTCAGCACCAATACCTGAAACGTGATGTGTATCTGGCATATTTTGGTTACTTTCATTACGTCCACTATCAGCCTTCATTGGGACACCAGGAATATTTAGACTAGATTTAAACAGCACAGAAAGATGGGAGACTGGGAAGCAACAAACATTTTATAATGCTCCAAGACTGGTTTTAAATTTTCTCTTTTTAAACTAGACCACAGACCATCACACATTAAAAAAAGAACTACAGATTTCTCAGTGACATTTTAAGTATGCTCCAAAAAACAAGATCCTTAAATCAAAAGTGCATTTTTTTAAGCTTGTTAGATTAGGAATAAACCTGTTTATATTTTGCCTTTCGTGAAAACAGCACCGTCGCCAGAATTAATGCATGCAAATGAATTTATTTTCTATAGAATCAAATGAATTATGAATGATGTGAAGGAAAGCTGCCATGAAAATGGTGTTTAGTGTCTTGAGATGTTCTGCTCTACACCAAATTTTCTATTCCATTAATTTCTATGGCACCTCACATACAAGTCTGTCTCGCCTTCACTCAACTCCGCATCTTTTCCAGGGCCTCAATTTTTTGACTGGTTACTGATTTTTGCCTGTGTCAAAGTGATTTGTCTGAATAGAGTGAGTTCGTAGCTTTTTTTGGTTTTGAAACCCTGGATGTCATTATCCACCAACACTTTGCTGGAGCTACTAGACCACATTGCAATTCAGACATTTTATATGACCAGATATCGCCTGCCCTCAGCAGCAGATCATGCAGGTAGTAAATATACACTAGATCACAGTGCTGTGACCCAGGTGATCTTCTACAGAATGTCAATATCAGTAACTTCAGTAATACCCCTTGCTGACATTCTTCCAACTGTAATGCTGTTTGTACATTGCAAAGGGGGAAAAACAAAAGAGGAAGGGCTGGCTCTTTTGTGAATTTTGTAAAGAAGCAAGACCTTCCAATAAACCCAAAGGAATCCACCACACAGGGATCAAAAGTTAACCTATGTGGTCAGCTGTCCTTGACAGACAGTAAGGCAGATAGATGAGAAATGAACCACTGGAGGTCTCACCAAGCCCCTCCTTTCCCTCCCCCACCCCTTTTGAGACAGGGACAAAGAGATTACAACTATACCTGTGTGTCTGGGAGTTGCACACTACAAGTCGAACTGACAAATGCACCTGCAAATGCCATTTATTTGGGTAACAAAGTTTTATCAAGCAAACAGCGAGAAGGAAGGTCTCCATGCACACCAAGGAGGAAAGAACTCAGCCCTTATGCACCCTGTACAGTTCACATAAAAAAACCCCTACCTTTAGGTAACCGTAAGGGCATATGTGTTCTGACGATCTGCTGGCGAAATCTCAAGGTGTCTACTCTGTCCAAACATCTCTGCTGCTGACATCCTCTCCTTGACATCCTGGACATATGTTTTCCTCCTACCCTTCTGACCGCATGTTCAGTGGATCTTACTTTCCCCTACTCCCCCGCTTCTACTCTGTGGGCATTTCCCCAGGGCATTGTCCTCAGCCCTTTGCACTTCTCACTTTATGCCATGTGTCTGATTTCAGCTCGCAGGATTCAGCGATCATCTGCGTGCTGATGGCTCATACTTCTCTCCACCCCGAAAGCCTTGCCTTTGATCCAACTCTGTCTCAGCTTGTCTCTGACATCTCCTCTTGAATGTCTTATCACCGGCTCAAACTGAACAGAGCCAAAACCAAAACTTTCCAAGTCATCTCCTCTCCTACCACTGTTGACACCCACCCAGCCCAATCTTCTGCCTCACTCACACCTGCAATCTGGGAATTATTTATTTTCAACTCCTTCCTCTGCCTCGCTCCAGACAATAAGTCCATTTCGCAATCCTGCCACTCCTTCCTCCATATTCCATCCTTTTCTCTCCATCCCCATATTTCCCTTTCAGGCACGAATCACAATCCAGTTTTATTATTGCAACATCCTCCCCCCGTCCACATTAAAGTGGTACATGTTGTGTTCAGAGGTACATGTTGCCCCCAAACAAAAGGTTACCCACTGAACACCTCTTCCTTGCCCTGTTTGAACTTCTCGTGAATCCTTCCACTGGCTTCGCCGCCAGCATCATCCCAAATTTAAGCCTCGTCACCACCACCAAAGCTTTTCATGACTCGGCTCATCCCCTCTCGCAAAGCTTGACGTTGCTTGGCAACCCTCAAGTCTCCTCATGCTTCCAACCCGCTGTGCCAGTTTGTCAGATTCTCAACTCTGTGCCTATTCCATGCAGCCCGAGTGCGAGACCTCCCTGAGCTTCTCCACAAGCCCCCTAACCCGTCCACATTAAAGTCCCTCTTGCAGACCTATTTCTCCTGTGCTACGTATAGCGAATCAAGTCTGTCTCATCAGTTGGACTGTGAGCTCCTCTGAGCCAGGCGTGAACTTCTTCAGTTTTTGGAAAGTGCCCAAAGCACAAATGAGCCACCACCATAAATAACTGGGGATCAGCAGATATTTCTGAGAAGCCACAGCACCAAAAGATCCATGCGCTCAGGATTTTGGGCAGCTGGTCTGTAGCATTACTACTCATAACCAGAAGCTAGGTGTCCCGAGTTCCAGTCCTGTGCATCATCCACTATAAAATGCCTTCCCTTTACCCGTGCAAGATTCATGAGGATTGTTATAATCCTGAACACAAGGATAGGCTCGGGATGGGTGGGGTGAGATGTACACACGTGTGTACTCACTGTCTCACCCTCCTGCCCACACCGACCTTCAGGTCCACCAGCCTGGAAGTACGGGGGCTGAGCTGGCAGTCCCCAAAGCCATGGTTTAAAGCAGCCAATGCGGAACATACAAGAAGATTGTTCTGAAAGTAACAAGGCAAACAAACCTCAAAAAACAAAAACAAAAAGCCTGTGAAGCCACACTAGTCAGCAGACGATGCTATAAATGTTTCCGTTTTGGTAGCGTGTACAGTCCTTATCAGATGGTCCCACTAACCTAGTCTGAGATTAGGGGCTTGATCCTGCCCGGTACAGGTGCAGAGTGCTGTGTGTATAATGCAATATTCATGCTCCCCATCATTTTATAGGAGTGCGGGGGAAACGTGATCCTGCGTTAACCAGAGCACAACCGCAGGGGTGCCCAAAGGACCCCTGCCTAGCACCAGAAGCAGGGCATGAGGGAAGGGCTAAGGTTAGAGGGGGAACCAGACAGACTCCAGCCAGTAGGAGCAGCTGCCGAAGCTGGATCTTCGGCCATTCAGAGATCTTTCTACAGTTTCAACTGGGCATTCTCCGCCTGTACTGATCGGCTGCTTCCTCCAAGCCTCTGCCTTTCCTCTCCTCAGTCTCTCAGACCTGCCCCTCCTACCCTTTTCTCCCCACCCTGTCCCCTGCTTCCCTTCAATACCCCCCCCTTCACTTTTCTTCCCATTCAGCTGATATTCTCCCCCCCACCCCGAACCAAAAAAAACCACAGTGGCAGTAACGTGTCATTTGCTGCCATCCGCCCTGCTTGTGTGTCCTACCTCTTCCCCCACCCTGCAGCTGTCTTCTCTGTTTAGACTACAAGCTGTTCGAGGCAAGGACTGTCTGCTACTGTTTGTAAAGCCCTTCTTGGTTGGTCTTTAGGCACTACCAAAATAAACAGTTAACAAGAGTGTAGTGAAGTTCGTTAGCATCAGGATTTGAACCCCATACAAGCCCAGTCTTTGCCCACAAGTTGCCCCTTTTTAATCTAATGCTTCAGTTAGATATTGTATTGTGGTCGCACCACCACCTCCCATGTGCTAGGTGTTGTATAAACATAGGGAGAGAAAGTTCCTGCCTCCAAGAGCTACAAGTCTAAACAGATGGGGGCAGGAGGGGAAACAAAAGCATGGAGAAGGAAAGTAATCTGCCCACAGTCACAGGGCAGGTCACTGGAAGAGGCTGGCATAGAACCCAGGCTTGACTCCTAGTGCAGTGTCCTAACCACAAGTCCACACTGCTGCATGAGCAATAGAATAGACCAGGCACACTAGGAGTGCGACAATGACTTTTAGTCAGGGCAGAGGACTATTGCTATCACCCTCACTTCCACGAAGCACCTGTGCTCTCAAGAGGCTGGAGCACAGCCATCCGGGTCTCCCTGCACTGCACTGGCAACGACCCGGGGGATGCAGGCTGAGGTGTGGTTAATTAGAAGGTTCAAGCGGTTTAATATTCAAATAGACAGCTTTTAAAAAAAAATCACATGAGAATAGAGAGGTGGCCAATGTACTCCTAACTTCCCCACTTTACTCTTAAATTGGGTCTGTGACAGGAACAAGTCTCTTGTTCGCTAAATCATACGTGAAGAAAAAAAAAAGCTTTCAAAATAAAACCATATGGAGTAAACTATTGCCATGAGGAGTGAACCTCCCAAAGTCTCCCCTGCCTGCCACATATCACAGCAATCAATTTTGTATCTGAAGTGTAAACATAATCTGGTTTATCACATTCCCATAATATTTTAGGAAAAGGGGATTTGGAAGAGCTACATTTCCCTGGAACCAAGAGACATGTGCTAAAATAATGCCAAAAAGTCCGGATGGTCCACTGTTAGGAACACTTTGGGAAGCTGGAATGAGAGACATGGCAGGAGCTTAAATTAATTTCATAATTAAAATGTAATACAAGATGGCAAAGACTAATTTTAGATCACACAGAACAGTTTTATTTTATAGAAAGTTAAGACTTTGGGGGGGGAGGGGGGAGGTGTGTGAGGGGGAATACATTTCCTGCATCCAATACCATCTTCCGCCATTATCTAGATAGAATAATTCATCTGGGATTCTTAGCAAAATCTACTCCCATGCTGCTCTCTAGGTCCTCTGGCATACCACTTGGCCACATCTCTTAAAGACCGCTTAATTTCTACTTCAACTGAAGTAAATAAAATAAAAATAAATTAATGGAGATATCCCATCTCCTAGAACTGGAAGAGACCTTGAAACGTCATTGAGTCCAGCCCCCTGCCTTCACTAAGAGGACCAAGTACTAATTTTGCCCCAGATCCCCAAGTGGCCCCCTCAAGGATTGAACTCACAACCCTGGGTTTAGCAGGCCAATGCTCAAACCACTGATCTATCCCTCCCCCCTACTTGTTGAAGTAGCATCCCGAGGGCCCTGCAAGTCTCCTTTAATGGGAGCAATGTTGTATATCCTAGAGCACTCAAAGGATTAATTCAATTTAAAGGAAAGTTCCTTCTGGTTAAGCATTTTTCAAGTGTGTGACCAAGAGAGACAAGCATTGCACCAAGACTTTAGATACATATCCTCATTAGTGTCGGAATACTGGACACCGTGCTGGGGGATTCATCCCGCACTCCATTTGAGAGAGAACAGACTAGTCTATAGCTCAAGCCACAAGTGTTCCAACACCAGAGGATAACTGATCACTAGCTTAGAGTCTCTAGGCTTAATAAGAGACCTACAAAAGCCTCTGATTTGGTCTTCTGGAGGAAGCTAATGCAGAAAAGGTGCAAGCGTTATATACACTTTACCTTAAAACGCAAGCTACATGTAAGAGGTCACTTACCCTGCCTCCACAATCATATTTAACCTCCCCTACACAACAAGAGAACTCATTTTCAATCTTGACTGCCATGGAGGGTAAGAAAACAAACTTGGCATTTGGGATATACTGTAACACTAAATGCAAGCAAACGTGAATTTAACATTGCAAGACTGCATGTGTCAGCACTACGAGTCAGGAAACTCCAGAGTTAAGGTGCAAGTCCAAACCCTCACTCTGACCCCTGGTGTGCACACATTACAACAGAAGCACAACCTCCGACTCCATGCACATGTGATAGGTAAGTATCAACTTAAAGATGGGGAGCCAGGGCAGACTGAGTGACTTGCTCATGGTTACACAAAGCTTCAGACCAAGTCTAAAATCCAAGTCTATTGCGTTAGGCATACTTTCTCCTGACCACTAGAGCACAGGGCCTCCCCCTAGGCAGGGCACAACTTCTCCATGCACTACCCTCATAAGTATCCATATGACAGAACCCAGAGACTCCAACGAAGATCAAGGCCACTGTGCTGGGTACTGTACAAACATAGTAAGAGAACCTGCCCTGAAGAGTTTACAGCCGAAGTAGACAAGAAAAGAAGTCGGAGGGAAAACAGAGGCATAGAAGTGAAGTGACTTTCTCAAGGTCACACAGCAAGTCAGTAGCAGAGCAAACCCTTCCAAATCCCAGATCAATGCCCTAGCTGCTGAACCACACTCCCTCTCCTGTTAACACACACTTGATCCTTCGTGGTTTTATTAATATGGTGCTCTCACGGCTTTAGAAAGCCCCAATTTACAGGCAGCCTGACAAAAGAGTGCAAAGAAGTCTGGCGGGCCAGTTGCAGAGCAGAGCCCAGAACCTCGTACCGCCTCGCCCTGCGTTCAGCACCCTAAGTCCTGGGGCATTCGGATAGGGAGCACAGTTACTGCAAGAGGATCCCTGTTGCCGGCCCATGGTTTTCCATGAAATATTTGGCCCACTGCTGGGCTAGTTCAGAGCAATTCAAGGGACTAAACAATCTACCTTGAAGCAGAGCTATCTTTGCACACACGCCAGGTAGGACATTCCTTAGATAAGCATTTAAGCCAACAAAAAACCGCCACTGTACATGCTTGGGATACAACTTTCAAATGCTTGTAACTGTAGAATCAAAACCAATTCCCTCCTAAGGCCAAACACCGCTTCCCAGCAAGGACGGTTTCCATGCCAAACTTCAGACGCCAGGCACTACCGCTGCAGCCCTGATAAAGTCACCATCATTGTATCGTTTTTAAACAAGGGTGGTGGTGTGTGTGTGGTGGGCAGGGGGGGGAGGGGAGAGAGAAGGGGAGGAATGCTTTGTTTTTAATTTAATCCCAATGGCTGGACTAATTTTTTGCTCAAATTTTTACCTTTGGCAACAGACTAGACCCGGTGATCATGTCAAAGCTACTATCTGAAAACGGGCTTATTATAGTACAAACTGCTTTGCAACTTTCTCTACTAGTCATCCGTTATACGAAGAGAGTACACGCCATGTACACCTACGAAGTGTCCAGGGTCTTTAAGCATTATATAGCCAGGAGACATAACAGACTCAATTTAGATCCAAATGTATTTTAGATGGGACAGAGGGCTTACAAAAGAAGGTAGGCTATACGCTGGTTTCTTCTGCTAAGGCTATTGTAATTTGGCTCCCAAGTGTATTAGACCGTATTAGGATGGGTGACTGGATGGCTCAGGGGATTGGTAATGGGATATACAGAGACTTTCACCTCTAGGTCACCCTCTGGTTGAAATCCAGCCCAGCTCAGTATTGACTGAGTCTTTACCGTCTGAAAGCTGTTCAGGCTTCATCCCTTCCTTAGAGGGCATGAATCTAAATCACAAATTGGCACCCTTGTCAACAGCCTGAGCAGAGGTCCAGGACAGAACAGGCATGGAGACAACCACCTTCTCACCACTTCAGGCAAAAACTCCACTGCATACTGTTAGGAGTGCTGTCCTATTACTTCAATTACGGTAGCACTCCAGATGTTGTTCTTCCTTTACATTTGACAAACATCTAGATGTTCCCCGACTCAAAGAACTGAAAACCATGACCAAATTTGCACTGCTTCTGCCCATGCCGAACCTTTTGTTCTGTGAACTCTCCCGAGTTACTAACACAAAATACTGGGTCCCAAGGAATAATGGGACACCCACCACCAATGTGCAACACGTTTTGAAGGTCTCAAAGTTAACCTGCATAGCAAATCACTGCGTAAGGTGGCGGACAGCACTGGGGATTCCGGATTGAAGCCCTTGGAAACGTGTTGGAATTTGTCCAACTGGGTAGATATTTTTTTAAATCCCAGGTAAGTGTAACACTTTAAAGCCTGTGCAGGAAATCTACTCTTCTTCCAAGCAATTTCACTGCACGTATTTCATCCTGTTGTCTCCCCCTCATCTTCCAAAAAACTGCAACTCACACTCAAATGCACACGTGCACACCCACACCTTGCCACTTATCCTCACTGAGATCTTCCAACTCCCACCCTAGGAAAGGAACCTGGTTCTGCCCTGCTTAGACTGAGCGAACCTCAGCCAGAAATGGCCAGTTCTCTGGCTTGGAACACAGTAAAAGTATCCAATTTCACAATTCCAAGGATGTTGTTACAGGGAGGTTGTGACTGCCCCAGGCTGAATCTTCTTTAAGTGGGCAACGAACCAGTGCCTCCTAGTCCGATGATCTTCAAAAGTGATTGATATCTTTTGACTTAGGCATAGAGAGGTTTAAGACTAATTGTTTTCAATCTATGGCACCTCATACGTAAATAGGTGCGTTCTCCTTAACGTCCTATCTGGATGAAAATCTGAGTATTTCATATCATACCTCGATTCTACCTATATTGTACTTTACATGTCACACACTTTTTGCATTCTGAAGTGTCCCTGTGAGCTCTGAAATAGAGACTGCTACCCATCCCACATACGGATGAACTTTAGTTACCGCTAAAGTGCCCTTAGATCGTTATGGATGAAAGGTGCTACATGCAAGTGCGATATCAGCGTAGGGCTCTATTGAAAGCAGCTGAGAACCCTCCACAGTCCTAAGGATGTCATAAACAAGAGGTGCTAATAATGCGTACAAACCCTTTCATTTACACTGGTTTTGATTACAAGGATGTATGAAGCATACTGCAGAAATTGCCTGACAAGAGTTTATTTGGATCTTACTAATCTTGATAGAACATTTATAGTACTTGCACAATTTTTGCGAGCTTTTAGGCTGACAGAAATAAAATCATTTCAATAAGATACGCTTTTGGGTGCCCAGAAACGTACTGAAGTGTCAAACAGCAATATCTACAGTGCACTTTATACCTAACCTAAGCCTTGCCTACACTGGGAACCAGCTCCATTTCCCGCAGCCGATGGCCAGCCACTGACGCACCAGCACAAAACCCAACAGCAGAAAGGGACAAAAGCAGTTTCGCTAACCACTGCTTCCAGCAAAAGGCAAGTCTGCAGCAGTTCCTGGTCTATATTTTGGATTTGCACAACTGCAGCTAATATTGGTGTCTCACTTCTGATTGCTGGAAATTCCCAATGGAGGCAAAGCTGGCATGGATGGCAGGGAGAAGACATTAAAGTTATTTCCTTCTGGCCACAAGATATATGTTCCCACCCCACATTATACAAGAACAAAAGCCCTGATCCCACAAACACTTACGCCCATGGGTAATCCCACTGAGTTTAATGGGACCACTCATCTTAAAAGTTACTCGTGGGTGTAAGTGAATCCAATAGCATCAGCAAAGCTGGCAACGTGACTAGGCGACAGTAGGTCAATGCCCAGCCTCTCCACAGAGGACTTGGATATTGGTTACAAAATCTTCCCAAGGGCTGTTTGCACCTTGTTGGTTTCATGAGCACCAAACTGAACTCCCAAACATTTCACAGCAAGGGACAGCTCAAGTGTAAATCAGAAACTTTGGAGGGAGCGAGGGAGGGAAGGGGAACCAACAACCCAGAATCTAGAGTCACAAATACTCACTGTCCTGACAGCTTCATGGAGAACATGATCACAAACGGAAGTTTATAAAGTAGTTACTCTGGCCAATAGCTGGACAGGCTGTAATCAATTAGAATGCGTTTCTGGCAATGAGCTTGGCCCATGGTAGTTGCCAATAAAGAGCAAAATGCACATTGCAAAGTCACTGCACAAGCTTGCCAGCTGAGATTTGTAGCAACATGAGCGCTCCTCTCAGTAAAAGTCAATTGTTCCATCCCAACTACAGGGTGTACATCTAATTCACGAGTGCCCATGAAACCTAGCAGTGTCAATCTGCCACCCTATTAGCACACTGCTGGGTGATAAACCCACTGCATGGTCACCTGATGCTTTGCGTCTCCAAACTGTTGCCTATTGTTTGCCTTTTGATTGTAAGCTCCTTAGGAGAGTTGTGTGGTTCCGAGCGCACAGTCAGCACTCAGAAGCAATCTTCTGTATCCAGGAGTTTAAATGAAGCGGGCTGGTCAGTTAATTCATAGCTGTAAATCACTAAAAATTTACACTGGGTAAAGCTGAAATCTGAACAAGTTGTCCCCCCCCCCCCCTCCAAAAAAAAGCCTGGTTAAAAATAGCCATGTTTCAGCAGAGCCCATTTAGCACCCAAGAACAACGCTATATTTTTTACGAGAATACTGCATCTTCTAAATAAACCAAAGAGTGGAGATGAACAGTTAAAGGACTCAACCCACCATTTCTCCACCTCAGCTTAATGTAAAGCAAGTCAGAACCAGGGTTTCCTTCAGCCTCAGCCAAATTCTCCCCCCATCAGATGGCTGACGCAAAGAAATAAAACGATCAGTTCTTAACTTAGAAATCTTAAGCATATTCATTGTCCTTCAATTTCCCATCCCTCCTTGCTTCATGGCCCTGTGGCTTGGCAGGCCCTTCCTTTTCCTTTCAGCGCCCCTCTATGAGCATTTCACAGGCTTCCTTTTCTATTACTGCTTTTACGAGCCCATGGTTAACCCTTTCTATGCCTATGTTGGTGTTGAGAATCACAAGCTCTCTTTATTAGGTAACTGGTACTGGACCTTTCCCCCCTCTCCAAAGAGCATGACAAGATGAAAGGGCATTTCTCAGTAAGGTGGGAGAAGGGAGGCGGGGGGGAGAAAATCTACACAAATTTGGCATTTCAGGTCAAGCCAGAATGGAGATATGGAGCAAAAGAATAAATGGGGGGGGGGGGGGAAATCAAACCAATTCAAATTTTGGTTTAAAAAAAATCAGAAGAGGTGTACTACAGTTAGGGTATTGTGAAAATTTCCTCAAACTTCCTAGAAAAATCCTGGCCTGGAATGAGATGTAGCATGCAAAGTTTCAAGAAGACTGGGGAGGTGATGAAGAACAGTTTGTGGCAGTGGGTTTGAACAAGATTAGGCTTAAGGTTGATACAACAGTTACCATTCTCCCTCTTCAAAATGTACTGGTGAGAAAGGTCTTCCAGACACTTTTCCATCTGTGTGTTTATGACTGAATGTGTCCAGTGCTAGATCCCTTTTTCCTACATTGGTAAGGAGGAGAAATGTTTTTCCTCCCCACGTACACTTTCAACAGGAAATCACTAAGCAGCACAAAACTTGGCAATACTCACTAACCACATTCTGCAGAATTTCTGTATACGTCCTCAACAGGACACTCTACCAAATATCTATTCCATTAAGGAATTATTTCTTTTAGTTTGTAAAGCAATCACCACTGCTTTCTAAGAGGCAGAAGGAAAAAAAACCCAAGCAGCTTGGAGTAACCTTTCCAGTGCTGATCAAACGTGTGGCACTGAAATTAGTAGCTACCTAGAGAACTAGGTATTGCTCTGGTTGAATTCCTTCTTCTTTGCCCCTCTGGAGACAGAAGCGGTTTGTGAAAACAAGATAGTTTATCTCAACTTGAGTCCCAGGCAAGCATTTGTTTGGAATTATTCGCCCACCCCTTCCTGAACAGCATTACAAATAGCCAAAGGCAACATGTGCCAGTGAATGGCACCTGTAGCCTGATCTATAGATTACGTATGGGCTGACGTGCAATCCCCCGCCATAGTACAACATCCCCGCCATCCAGTGTTATTCAGGCTTCCTAAACAGAGACTGCCACTTTGGGTCTGTCTGCAGTGCTGCTGGGAGGTGTAATTCACATGTGCTAGCTCTGCTTCTGCATGCTAGACATAGCAGGGTGGGTGCGTCACTACGGATATAAAGAAAGTTTTAGAAAAGTTAAACTGTTAAACGATTAAAATTATTTCGTTTAACCGGTTACCTGAGGTTGCTCCGGCCGATGCAACAAGGTTGGCCCGGGGCCCCTCCGGCCGACACACGGGGGTTAACAGTTAAGGCCGGTTAACGGTAAGCCTAATGCTTATCGGTTAACTGTTTAACCTTTAACACCCCCATGCGGCACACCTACGTACCTAGGATCTCAGACAGGATCTTCAATAGAGGAATTAAATTGCTCCTGAAAATTCTCTCTGTAAAAAGGGTGTGTGTGGAAGGGAAGGGGGGTAAATGGTTCATCATCCAGCGGGAGAAATATAGCTGTTCTAAACAGAGATGAAATACACTCCCGAATGATCCACAAGTACACTACCGGCAGTAGCATTTCTTCACCCTCTCCATTTAGAACTGTGGGAGCTCTGAAAAATCCCCACAGAAAGGGATCAAATCCCTAAAAAGCAAGATCGCAGTCTCAGACTTCCGAGGAGACAAGATGCTCAAGTAAGGGATTTTGCCTTCTGATCCTTTATTCTGTGCTTCCTTCATGACAACTTCCATCTCCCAGCAAGCCTACAGCTAAGGCATGGCATAGCTGCTATGCCAAGAACCATGCCCTGAGTGAGGACCATTTACTTTTAATCCAGAAGCTGTAAACCGGACTAGGATCCCATGAGGTCACAAGGGTCAGGGTAGGTCACTACTTGGATTAGAAACCTGTGCATTACAGAAAGTACTCAGCGGGTCACCATTCCCTCAGAGCCAGTGTGAACCAATGAGGCAGTCCCATCCCTGCAGCAGTGTGTGACTCCTGTCCGGGAGCACATGGGTTGCTTGTACACAGCGTGACCAGGGACAGCCGCCGGTGAGCCTGGTGCCTGTCCCAGCAGGCAGGGCTGGGAGCAGCAGAGCCTGACAGAGGAGCTGCCTGCATTGGGCGCTGACTCCTGCAAGCGGTGGTCTGACATGCTGCTGCTTTTGAGGCTGCAGTTCCTGGCCTGGTCGCTGGCCCTGGCTGGTCTTGCTAGAGTCCCGCAGCTCCGTGGATATAAATTCTGTGTCCGCGCAGGGCTCCACCAACCACCCTTTCGCATCACTCAAATTCACCCACCAGCATATACAGGCATAGGGTGAGTCATGGTGCCTTTACTAGGACACTTCTGACCAGCGTTTAGACTACCTTAACTGGTGAACTCAGCCAAAGAAGCTGTTTCATGTGCCGTTAAGCCTCGGGACGGCCTTTTCTCCCCTTTCCTCTCTTTTGCTTTGTTATATATGTGCATCTTGTAGGCAGGAGACCAACCGCTGGTGAGCCGGGTTAATGGGCAGCATGTGGAATGGGGACACAGGGACTCGTCCTGAGAGACGCACAATTTTAGTGCAGAAGCTTAGCCAGGAGAGGAGCTCACAAGCTGTAGTAACGAAGCACCCTTGGACTGACCGAGCCTGCACAGAAGAACATCTGAACTTCTGGCTAGCCATTAAGTTAAGATGGGATTTACTGCACTTTAGTAACTGCAGAACAGGCACCACCTGGCATTTGTATTGACTGGGAATTGGTCCTGCTTTGAGCAGGGGGTTGGACTAGATGACCTCTTGAGGTCCCTTCCAACTCTGATATTCTATGATTCTATGACTCCACCGTCACTTCAACAGGCAAGGGACCAAAAACTCCTCTTGATGTGCAAGATAAATGGTCATAAGCAGAGAAGGGAGATCGCTCACTGGCTTAAAGTCACTAAACAGTCCCGCACTGGGGTGGGGAGGGGGAAGGGAGGAGCTAGGAGTGGCAATGGAGAGAGCTGAGGTACCATCCAATGACTCTTTCTACAGATCTCCTGTCCATCGCCAACACAGACGCTTCCAGCTGGAGTTGACCAAGAGATGTGAGAGCGGTTGTGAAAGTTTGTCCCTAGCAGAGAGGCCCTTTTCCCCCTCCCCACATGCCAAACACTGAGCGTGTGCAAGATACTTAGCAGAAAGATTTACTGTGGCTGGAGCCAAAGCTTAAGAGATTTATAACATTCAGCCTTCAGATCACTTTCTAGAAAAACTCTTCACTGTATTTTGGCTAGAGGGTCTTTGCAGCAAGTCATTTTTCTAATTGATTCATTAGCTCTCCAGTCAATTAACATGTTCAGGAAAATCATTAGGGTACAAAAAGGCCTGCTCATATTTGACTCCATACACTATGCAATCGAGGGCTTCACATCACACCAACGCCATCTGAGACCAGAGTTTGCTGCAGCTAATGAGCACCTCGTCTAAATGCTGAAGTTTTCAGGATGCACTCTCTCTGGTCACAGTGCGTTTTTGCTTCACTTGCCTTGAGGTGGGCACCGCAAGCTCTTTGATAAGTGCATTGCGAGGAGTTGCCTCCTTCCACCATAGCTCCTCTAGATCCTCAGCCAAAACATTATCTGCAACCTCCTAGAGCAAGGATCAATCAATACCCTCCGGGCTCAAACACCAGCTGGCAAGAGAACTAAGTCTACCAGCCAGAGGCCGGACACATGGACGCTGGGTTTGTAGGATAGCCTGACAGGCTAAATTCTGGGGTCCTTACCAGCCGCATCCAGGGGTCAACAGCCTGGCAAGAAGCACAGGGCTGGGATTCCTATCAAACTGTGCCCCTGTTTGGTGGTGGTGGGGGGGGCATTTTCCTATCAACCACCAGCCAGCAGATGTCTGAAATGTGAAGCCCTCACTCACAGCTGCTGGCGTTTGGAAAGGAAAATAAAGCTCCTTCTCTCCCGCTGGATCTGTGGGCCATTGGGACTCCACTTCTCTGCTTTGCGCTCAGCTTTCAGGCTGCTGCCAGGAGAAGGGAGTCTCCTGTAATCTAACCCTTCCCCCGCCTCTTCCCTTGGGTTCCCCCTCCACAGGGCCTGCCCCCTTCCCTACTACTCAGAGCTTCTCCCACAGGAGCAAGTGAAATCAGCAAGGCTCTTGTCAATTTCTCTGCTGCCTTCCAAATCTTGAGTTTATTTAAGTTTATTAATAGCATCTATCCATGCTCTAGGCACCTATAAAAATATTAACACAAAGGATAAATATCCCTAATATGCAATTTTACCGCCTGAAGACACTTCACAGTAGCCTATCACTAATGCAGCTCCTAATTGCCTTTTGCAATTAAAGATCTACCACAGCTCTCAATATACCCTGCCCTTAATCATTCTCAATACTACTACCCCAGCCCCTTTGCAGCACACCCTCAAGATGCTTGGTCAGACCGAAGGAGAGGGAAAGGAGAGAGTTCTAGGGCCAGGGAGACCGGCCTTCCTAGACCACCACCTTTCACAACATACATTGATAGCTCGAACACCAACAATGACTGCAAGTGCACCGGTATCATGTAAGCAGACAGGTGGTCTCTTGCAAACCAGGAAAAACTTTATAGGTCAACACCAACATACTAAATTAAACTCCGAAACAACCCGTGCAGATCTTGGAGAACTGGCACAATGAATGCTCTCAATGTGAAGTACCACTTAAATGGACAGTCACGTTCTGGGCCAAATTAAGTTTAAGAAATCTTAAGGTGCAGCTCTATGCAGAGTGTGTTGCCAGAGCCTGGTTTCAAGGTGGCAAAGGCAGACACCCCATGGTGAACCTTATGCTGGTCCAGCTGAAGGTACAGATGACAAAAGCAGCCTTGGCCACACTTCTGCTCCCCGAGTTTGCTCCTGGATGCTATGTGAAATGAGGACTTGAGTAGTTCACAGACATTGCACTACCTCCATCAATGGGGCAAATATGATTTTTGTTCCCACAACCCTCTTCTGAGCCAACTATCCCTCACCCAAGCCCCAGGTCTACCTAGAGCTGGAGTAAGTTGTTAGTCAAGTCTGACGAGACAGACTGAAGCAGAGTGGAATCATGGTGCTGAAGGCATCGTAGACCGTGCCTCCAAAAGTGCCTATGTTCATTTTCAAAAGAGATTTGGGTCTTCTAGTCTGACCTTCTGTATATCACAGGTCACCCATACCACCCAGCACAATACTGGAATTAGACCAAAGTCAGAAAGTCCACAAGAAATTCAACTATTATATGCCACGGACAGCCAACAGGAAGGACCAAAGTGCACCAATGCCTGAGGCCCCTGCAACGGCAGGGGAAGATTAATTGCGCTATACCCAGATAATCCTGGCAAGAGACCTACATGCACTGGTGAGACCCCTGAAATGCATGAACTCCCCCTATATATTGTAGGCCAGGATTTCCATTTGCATTGAATAGTGGTGTAAAAAAAGTTCACATGCTACTCTGGGCAGTTTATATTCACATGCTACAGTGCTTGAGGGGGACTCCAGCTTACCAATGCTACATACTGCTGAAGGCATATTGAACAAAGGCCTTTCCTGCAGGGAATGTGCCTACTAACCATATTTTACCTGACAAGGTAACTACTCTAAAGAACCTGTTGGCCACATGACAAAATGGTCGAGATAATTTATTAGCCCAAGCGCGCGCGCACACATACACACACAATCTACTCTGCTTGCTCTTTACCATAATGATTGACAACAAAAGATAATTTGACTGGCGAAGAGTTTTGTAAGGGTGCTGTAGAGTTTATATCCAACTCTCATTGTAACACCATGCAGCACTGACTATAGCATGCATGGCAAAGTGATACTGCATGTATGTTTTAGCCACTTTTCCAGCTCTAAAGGGCTCAAATATTAGAGGAAGCATTAGTTAAATTAAGAAGCTACACAGAAAGGCCCAGTGATAAAAACTGCAGAAATACAAAGAACCCAATGATATTAAACCCTGAATAAGACTGTTACTCCAATCAAGCAAAGCACACACTAGAAGGCTAACTTGCTGTAACAAAGATTTCACACACACATCTCCAAGGGGAGGAGCAAAAACCAGGAAACCTAGACATTCCAAAGCCTGAACTGCTTTGTTAAGCAAACTCATACTACCATTAATATAGCAGAACCCACTTTGTGACTTGATACATAGTGAAAACAGGATGTCCATAAAGCCCAGTTTGAGGTGATTGGGGACTACTACTATCCCCCCTCAAAAACTGGTATTTGGGAGAAACAGCAACTTACCTTCAGTAGTCCTGCACAGACATCAAATCTCTGAAAGACAGGCAGCTGTTGTAAAACCCAGCTCCTTCATATAAAAGAAAGTTGGACTACCAACAGCAAAATCAAAATGAGAGAAAGTATTGGCTGGTATCAGGGTAGCCTAAAACTGTCAGGTAACACAACCTCAAATCCCTAATTCTCCTTTGAGACTCATGTTCTACACAAACTGCTGATAAGTCATTCACTGACCAGTCTATCTTGCTCTCCATAACCTTGTATTGTCTTTTCTGGGTTCATTTACCCCTCCCCCCACCTTGAGATCCACATTTGCCTCTTACTCTCCCTGCTTTTGTTCAAACTCCAGCGTCCTATCTAAAAGCATTTTGATGGGTTTTGCCCCTTCTGGCGTTGCATTACATCAGCAAATCAGAAAGGAATTTGGTTCGCCAGGTTTCCAAAAGGGCCTAACGAAATACCCTAGCACCACAGAAAATGCAATACATTCTGCTTCGCTAATAAGGCCAATCCTTTAAGCAAGAAGGAAATCCTATCTGTAATACACACGTTTAAATAGTCTTTATTGGGCTTGAGATTTGCTGTGTGATTATGGCGCCAAGGGAGCTTGTGGATCACCTACAAAAGACAGGTGAAAAGAGAAACAAATTGAGCATCAGTGCCTCTAAAAACAGGTTGGCTTATTCATTTATTTTTAATACCACAAAACTACTTGTAAATTGCACATGGTCTCCAAAAAGAACTGCCTCCACAAGCCATAACGAGGAAGCTCTGGCTGGGACAAAGAAATTCAGAAGTTTTAAACAAATGATTTGCAAGAGGGACGGTGAGCCGAGCCTAGAAGGAGCCGTCTGCATTGTTCTGGGTAATCCAAACAGTTTTTGTTTTGTTTTGGAATGCCAGTAATTCTAGTGGCAGGAACAGCAGCTTTGCGCTAGAAATGAACCAGCTGGAGAGCTGCAGCCTCATGAAATAATGAAATGCCAAACCAACCCCTGCATCTTCCACAGTCTCTCAGGTCACCTACCAGATTAGAAGGCCTGTTGCTACGGCAACCATATCTTGCAAGTGCTAGCTGAACTTCCCCATAATTTTTAACCCTTTAACTAGAACAAGAGGGTAATGCCAGTAACGCAATACACACAAACTTGGGGTTACTGTTTGTTGTTAACACACCAGAAATTTCTTTTCTTGATGTACTCTGTTTTAGCTATTTTCCTAGAAACTAACATTACTGAACAATATAAAAAAAGATCTAGCAAACTTCATATGCATCTGGCAAGGCGATGAAAAAAAAAATCAGGTTATGCATATGAAATATGAACATGCAAAGCAAAATGGAACTTTTACTACCCCTCGTGGTCAGAATTAGTGGACTTGTATTACAGAATATGGGTAAACCCTTCTGTGGTAAACAGAAGGCAGACTGAAGCCATACTAAGGGCGACAGATGGCCAATGCTGTACTAGCACCTTCCAGTTGTCTAAAAGGAACCCACTGCCAAATGACAAGGTTCTTCCAACCCCCTCCCACCCCCCCCCGCCAATAGCTTCACAGCAAAAATGTCACAAAAAGTACAACAGTGATGCCGCATACCCACGTGCACCCACACGGCTCCACAGCAAGTTCTCTCACTCGCAGGTGCGGAAGAATTTTGTATCTGCACGCCCAAAGCTTTATAGAAGTACAGTCAAAGAACAAAGTAGAATGCTGGCACTGCCAGATGTCTTGTCAACTTTGTATGTAATTTGAGAAACAAGGGGGACTTTCTAGGAATTAATTATCAGCAGGTTTTAGTTGTTTACAGGCCTTGAACGAGATCTTTAAAAAAGATTTTCTAAAGAGGAGTAAAGTTCAAACACTAGACTATCCCAGGCTATTTTACAGTTCACTGGGAGCAGCCGAGTGAGGGATCCCGCTGCTCCGCGGAAAGTTTATTTTCTGCCTCCCTCCCTCATGCGGGTAGCAAATCCACCTGCTTGATCCGGATCACATCTGCCCCTACAGCCCCCACACATCATGACAGGGTAAACTGGACTAGAATCGTATCAGTTACACTCCGCTGCTGATTCCACCAGCTAAGCAAGCACTGTGTACAACAGCAGCAGCATGAGTGCGATCCTCAGGTAGGAAAAAAGAGGGAGGAGAAAAGGGCCAAAAGGTTGAGTGCAGCACTAAAGGGCGATCAAGCAGCATGTCACAGAGGGGGATACAATTCAGTCCTTTGCTCCCTCACCAACAGGAGCTAAAAGTTTTGAGAGGAGGGAGGACACAGCCCGAGGTCCCTAGTCAACCCCCTTCTGACCAGCTAACAAACAGCATGTTGGAAAGACTCAACTGCTCTCTGCCGGAAAGGCTGCCAGGCACAGCTAAGAGAAGGGGTCAAAGAGTGCATGTTGGGAAGAAAACAAGGGTCCCAGAAGGTTCTCTTCTTTAGAGAAGTTGAGAGCCTGGAACAAAAGGGACAAAGAGGGGGAGGGGAAAGATGCACAGAAGGGAGAAGAAAATGGAGAATGGCATAACTCAAGGGTGAAGCGGAAGAGAAGTGCATGAAATCTTTAAGGGGAGGGGGCAGAGAGAAGGGGAAAAAAGCACATGTTGAGTTTTAATAGGACAGAGGGGTAGCCAAATGCACTCAAAACCCCTTGGAATCCTTCCCCCATTCGAGAATGTGCAGTAGGGAGAGAGGCGGCCCTTCCCTCCCGCCTCCAAGCTAGTCCCAACAAGCTCCTGGGAAAGTCAGGCGAATTTCAGGTTTTGCCTTTGGTCAGCATTAAGCACTGCTGAGGGGAATTACGTTGTTTTTATTAAGTTAAATAAAAGGGCAGCCTGTCTACGAAGACCAGAGATGCTGGGATAGAGGTATAATGGCAACGGGGCTGGGGCTGGGCACTGCAGTCACTGTTTCTAGTGTTTATCGCTGGGCTGCACACTCAACCTGAATCTGGTAATCTGCCAGCTCTTATTATGTAAGGGATACAGATATGGAATGTTTGAGAAATTACCCAACGGATTCTAAAAGGGACAGGCACCCTGCAATATGATCAGCAACAGTAAAAGCTTTAACAGGGCTGCCTCACATTCCCAAAGATAACACTCCATGTACCCCTAAAAAAAATTAAAATGATGCCCTTGTTACTCACTCCCCCTCCCCCACCTCAAGTGCTAATTTGACACTGGTGGCGAGGAGCATTTGGTCTGCAGTCAAAGCAATTTAATACTCTGTCATTCCGAGAGTCAAAAATCTCTTTAGAGAAGAAAAAGCCTCAACTGACAACAGAAACATTAACCACGTAATTGCCAGATTCAAAATATCCAGCACCTGCCACGGTGCAGGGCCCAAGCAGTTATGAACAGCCGATTTCAGACAGTTGTTAAAACCTCAAGAAGTTGCCCTGCCTATGTGTGAACGTGAGATGGTAGCTGCACAATTCTTTCTATGTGCCATTGTTAGAGATGTTCCAGTACTGCAGGGTCCTTCTTCCCACCCCCCTCTCCATGCCCCCGTTTTCGCCAGGCTGCTCTCGGGTCGAGACAAGCTGAATGCCTCAAAGTTCATTCTAATTCATTCCACATTAATGAGTTCGAATGAGTAGCACCTAGTGGTTGTCAAGCATGCAAGTGCCATACAGATGGTAGTGAGAGAAGACTGTCCTGCAGTCGTCCTTTCAGGCAAAGTCCCCAATGAAGTCCATGAGATTTCTGCCCTGACCCTAAATGTTTTTTGGGGGGGATTCACTTCACAGCAAGCTTTGGAGGATGAATTCCTGAATTCCAGGGTGACCTGTGGAGGAAAGTACCAAAGTCTGGTGCTGATATATACCCAATGCCATCAAAGTCAGGGTAGGAGCTAGGCAGCACATGGACATTATTAAGGGATGGGGCTGGAACCTGGTATTTTACCGTTGCAGCTTATCTTAGGAGAGAGAAAAGAAGCCATCTTCAGAAACAGCAAAACTGGGCTAACGGTTCATTGCAGCACTTCCTCTTCTTTAGCTGCAAGGTTCTCCTTCATCACACTGCATTATGGTTAAAGACACAACCACCACCACCATTCACAGTATCAGAGGGTAGCCGTGTTAATCTGGATCTGTAAAAAGCAACAAAGAGTCCTGTGGCACTTTATAGACTAACAGACGTATTGGAGCATAAGCTTTCGTGGGTGAATACCCACTTCATCAGACGCATACGTCTGTTAGTCTATAAGGTGCCACAGGACTTTGTTGATTTTCACCATTCAGAGCATTTCACTTGACTTCTTTACTGGGTTAGTTCAACCCCACGTCTCCACTGGCCTTTTCGCTGAACTAATTTCAACCATTTAAAGAGTCTGCCTGGCAAACGTAGAAAGGGCCAAACCATTTTAGATCACGGCCCAGAAACGGTGTTGTAGCTTTAGGCCCCAATACAGGAGTAGTCAATAGGGGGATCACAGGCCAAACCCAGACCACCAGACTCTTTTGAACAAATCTTTTTCATTATTATTTTCTCTGGAGTCTGGACCTCGACTATACCTTTACCAAGAAATCTGGACTTTGACAAAACCTAATTGACTACCCCTACCCACAGTGCTCACACCATGCAGGTATGTCTCGCTCAAAAGCCCAAACCAGTTGGGACCATGATCAACAAATGTTGTCACCCAAGACCAGTGCAAATGTCTTGGGCTTCACCCGCACCAGTTGTGGAGTGGAAAGGATCCGGGTTGCATGATCACTCTGCAGCAGGAGGAGCAGGCACAGAGCTTTGGTGAAGGAGCACTGGGCCACTCTGCCGCATGCAGCTATCCACCTGACCCAAGAGCACATATACAGCAACAGTAGCCCAAGTAGGTTGGTCTTGCAGGATAATGCAAGCGATCAAGGCTTGCCATCTCTCTGAACTACCATACCCTCAGTTGACCTGTTCCTCCCTTGATATCAGGGTGTACCCCCCTCCCATTACATATACACAGTGTTTAGAGGTATGCTGTTCTCCCAAACACTCTGCTACAGAAATGCTCCCCTTTTTAAACACAGCTCATTTACCACATTATATGACTCTACTAGAAATCTCTCCCAAACAGCTTAAGACAGATTTAAACACAAACCAGAAGCCTTGCTCAATTCCCCCCTCCCAAGCCATATAGCTTCTTCATGCTGCCCTCCTCACAGCCCAGATGACATGCTTTCTCAGCAAGACAAGCCTGGTCAGGGGAGACGTACAGTCCTGGCTTGGGAGCTACAAATGCACATAATTCCATAGGTTAGGATGAAACAGTTTAGTCCCTCCCTCTCAATACACTCATCCCTGCGCCTGCCAATTGGCTTAAGCAATAACTTAATTAGCTATGTACATCAACACTAAACATCTGTAACCAGCAAAATTTACAACCAGAAATAAAGAGGAGTGACCTTCTCTACATTGAAAGACATTTAAGTTCTTGTATTACAGCTATGCGGACAGGCAAAATTCATTATCTGCAACAGCTGCCCTTATAACTAGATTAAACACAAAGGCATCAATTTCATATTCCTTGACCTAATGGTGTGCTCCCTCCCTTCCATTGCAGTAGCCTTCCCTCCTAGACGAACGGGCAACATTCAGACAAAACCCACCATTTCAAATTCAAAAGCTAGGGTTTATGCATATGCAGATCTCCATTCTTCCCTCCCCCCCGGGAGCTGAAAAACTCAACCCCCTCTTCCCAAGCTGCTGTTCATGGATCCCTGGCTGGTCACTTGCTGGCAGGAGTGCTACCTATGGTACTTATATGGCCCCCATTAATGTATTTAGCCTCACAAATTCCTGAGGTAGGGAAAGTACCATCATCCCTGTTTTACAAATGGGGGGCAGAGGGACAGAGAGACCAAGTGATTTTTCCCCAAGGTTACAGGAAGTTGGGTGGAATGGGAGACCCAGCCTAGCACCCTAACCACCAGTCCATCCTCTCCCCCAAAGGAAGTGACCTGTGTGATCACATGATGCTAAGATCAAGTCTATTTCATTAAGACAACTAAAAATATGTCCATACTTTCCTAAAGTTACTCTTCCATGTGTGCATGTTATACAAACACAGAGAGAAGGGGAGGTAGCATGTGTGATCATGAGCAGGAGGGAGGCAACGTACACAACACTATGAAGATGTGGTGCACACAACTGAAGCCCTCTACAGCATTTGCACCAGATAAGGAAGGGTCCTGAGGATCGAATTATTATTATTTTGCAAATACCTGGTCCACAAGCTATGTACTTGGTTCCTTCGATCTTCCAAAAATGGAAGGATGGAGATTGTTTCATGTTCACTTATATCAAATGTGTGTTCCCGAAACAGAGATTGCAATACAAACCTGCATCTCCCTGTTTTTCTATAAGTTGTGTCCAATGGTCTGCCCAGATCCCAAGAATTTCAAAGTGGTCTCAGAAAACAGAGAGGTGCCTCTCTTACAAAAAAATACTAGGAAGTTGCAGACCCTGCACTGAGTGCACTGCACACACCAGGGGCTCCTTACATCTCTCTGTCCCATGCACAAGCTCCCTGTGTGCCACCCTCCCACTTATTTTCAGGGACATGCTGCAACACCTCCCCCCCATGCCAGAGTCTGTGTGCCCCCCACATTCCCTGCTCTCCAGCATGCCAGGGTCCTCCATCTTCCCCCAATGCCATGGGCTCTCCCTTGCCAGGGTGCTTCACTATTCCAGGATTGTGCGTGTGACCCATAACCCTCTCTCCCCCTTTTTCCATTTACTGAAGTCCTCCATCTGTCCCCCATATATCAGTTCTGTGCCCCCCTCATTCTCAAGGCTCTGCATGTGGCCCTATTCCACCCCCCCCCCCCTTTTCTCCTCTTTCCCCCCCCCCCCTTTCAGCAGGTCACTAAACTCAATAGGATTCTGACCACCACCACACTCAATGTCCCCTGAAATGCTGAATTGATCGGATGTGACATTTCACCATCCCTGCATTACCTCCAAACAGCACCGTGCCTTCGAGTCGGCAGAGTTTGTAAGTCTTACGCTCAACAGCGCAACAGTACCCGAATGACATTTAAAAATCTTATATTGAAGGTGAGAAAGGGCAAAAATACTTGTTTTCCAAACTGCTAATTAATGTACCGTGGCTCTTCGGGGGGAGGGGGGATATATTTCTGTTCCTGATTGTGTGTTCTTCATGGGAATGATGAATGAGCCCTTGTGTAATGAAGATTCAAACAATACTATTTCACCTCCCCAGTCATTTCCTACAAGGCATGTTCACTACAAATCAGCAAGCCAAGCAGTGATAGCCTGTTATTTTCATCAGATTACGCTAAGTGTACACTGCACTCAGAGCCTTCTTCCACCCAGAATAAACCATGTGCTTGAGTGAACTAACTTGCTGAACAGCCCCTAATTGCTTCCCCCCGCCCCAAACCGATCAATATATTTGTAACAAAAGGAAGGAGACACTCGAGTACAACTAGTTGCTGAGAGGGGGACCAAAAGGGAGCAGTATGCCATCCAATTCCATTGTTTCCAGCAACGAGACAATGGACTGAAGGAGCTACAAACACGCTAGAACATACGAAACCTGGACAACGTGGAGAGCAAACCGAGATGAAGCAACATTAAAAGTTAAAATTAATTAGCTGGCACATTGACAGAGAATCCATTGTACTGCACAATCAAGCAATCGAAAGTGCAAAGGCTTTATATAAGTAATGCTGAAAACTCCTTAATGACTGCAGGTAAAGACAGACGCACTGTTAAGACATGCCATGACACCAACCAGGCTCCAAGAGAAGCAAGAGTAACGCTTCCTTTAACACAGCTCGTAAAGCTCGTCTGTGTTGGGTCCCATAAGGATTTAAAGAAAAAAGCCTAGACTGAAAAATACAAGTAGTGTTCACCACTGCCCAGTGTTGCAGGACTCACCGTGAAAGCAGCACTTTCTTGAAAGAAAGGGCTTTGAAACTAGGTTGAAGGTTTGCTCCTGGACTCCAGACACCCCAGTATTGCATCACTCACTACATTTCTGATCGAGTCACTACAGTATCACTGATTTTTCAAGGCGTGCAACAATACATGCCTGGGACAAGACCTCATGCACAAAACCCGTAGGAACAAAATTAGTTTCAAGCCGCAGCCAGCATCCTTTTATTAAACGGTGCCACTTGAGTCCCCAGTACCCATCTTCTCCACCATGAAACAAAAACCATGCATCTTAGCTACTCCTCTGGCCCCTATTACCACAGCAATGAGCATTTCACTAGGATGTATTTATCCTCACCATCTTTGTGATGCATGCAAGTACCATCATCCCCATAGTGATGGGAAACTGAGGCACGGGGACATTAAGTGGCTTGCCCATGGTCACAGATATAACTGACCCTGGGTCTCCCGGACTAACACCCTAACCACTGCTCCATCCATCCTCTCCTAAAGGTTATTTTCCTACATGTAAGACTTTGCAAGAATCTCAGGCCTCAGAATTACTCTAAGGCTGTACAGGAAGCGATTTACACAGCCAAGAAGATGAAATCAAGAATGCAATGAGATGTGGACAGTCATTGTTGACGTGCCAGTCATAAGGCAATCACGAACTTGTCCCCAGCTTCTACAATGAAATGAGCTCTGGTTGTCAAAGGGGGTTGGAGGAGTAGTACCCAAGCCACTAAAAGAGTGGAGAACACCTGTTTCCCAACAAACTGCCCCCAACTGCAGAAACTTTCCACGTTCTCTAACCAGGGCTTCAATGTACACCGTAGGCACCTTTGAAAAGCCTGAGAGAAGGTAAATAGTCCTGTCAAAAAAAGAAAGAATAAGCTTTTGAGCAGTGATCTGCATCAGTGGAGCAGGAAGTCCAGTGGTCTTTTTAAGTGTTAAGGATGATCACCAGCAGTACAAGAATTGCCATACTGGGTCAGACCAAAGGTCCATCTAGCCCAGTATCCTGTCTTCTGACAGTGGCCAATGCCAAGTGCCCCAGAGGGAATGAACAGAACAGGTAATCAAGTGATCATCCCGTCGCTCATTCCCAGCTTCTGGCAAACAGAGGCTAGGGACTCCATCCTGGCTAATAGCCATTGATGGACCTATCCTCCATGAATTTATCTAGTTTTTTTGAACCCTGTTATAGTCTTGGCCTTCACAACATTCTCTGGCAAGGAGTTCCACAGGTTGACTGTGCGCCGTTTGTTTTAAACCTGCTGCCTATTAATTTCATTTGGTGACCCCTAGTTCTTGGGTTATGAGAAGGAGTAAATAACACTTCCTTATTTACTTTCTCCACACCAGTCATGATTTTATAGACCTCTATCATATTCCTCCCCCTCCCCCCCCGCCCCCCACCCCCGCCATTAGTCATCTTTTTTCCAAGCTGAAAAGTCCCAGTCTTATTAATCTTTCCTCATATGGAAGCCATTTCATACCCCTAATCATTTTTGTTGCTCTTTTCTGAACCTTTTCCAATATATCTTTTTTGAGATGGGTCAACCACATCTGCACGCAGTATTCAAGTTGTGGGCGTACTATGGATTTATACAGAGGCAATATGATATTTTCTGTCTTATTTATCTACCCCTTTCTTAATGATGCCCAACATTCTGTTCACTTTTTTGACTGCCACTGCACACTGAATGGATGATTTCAGAGAACTATCCACAAGGATTCCAAGATCTCTTTCTCGAGTGGTAACAGCTAATTTAGACCCCATCATTTTATATGTTTGTCTACACACAAAGTACCTGAACTGAATATTGCACAGCGTTTCTTGCAACATCTGATATTGGACACTGCCAGAGACTGAATAGTGGACTAGATGGGACCTGGATTTTGATCCAGTCTGGAAGTTCCTACATTCACAGAGCAATAGCCAAGGCCACTTCCTACCTTATGCAGCAACATACTGCCCTCTTGCCCTCCTAAAATGGCTGTGACATCCCTAATTCTCTATGTTGCTTCACACAGAGAAACCTCTAACAAGGAGCCATTCCACGCTGAACGGGTAACATGGGAACTGCTGACTGGAACCGGTCAACAGCTCATCTAGTAGCTCACTATTGAGATGTAGCCAGATGTGTCAGAGGAGAAATGGAGAACCCCGCAACGTACACTTGAAAAAGCAGCAAGACCTTTAGCTTCCTCCTAGGTTCTGGGCCCACCTACAGTCCCAACTCAGTTCCCTTGCTTCCTGCAGGGACTAACACCACAGCATGCTGCACATCAGGGAGGGAGGCTGGGAAAAAGGAGAAACTCCTTCTGTTCTACCAACTGCACCTGGCTGGCACTTGAGAGCCGTTGGCTGGCTCCCGAAACAGCCACTGTCTGGTCACTCAGCTGGAGAGAAGGTCGCCAGGGAGCAGGTGCAAATGGCAGAGAAACTTACAGAACAAAGCCACACTTCAGGACTGCTTTATCATGTGTGTTAAAACTCATGCTGAGGTTACTCCTCCAATGCAAAGTGGCAACTCTGTCACAGTTCAGGCTCTCAGATAAAAGCTCATGGCTTCACCTTGCGATCCTGCAGGCAGATGGGCATAGGCTCCAAGAGACAGAACCCTTCTATGTGATTTACACACAGACCCCAGCTGCGCTGGAGGGGGGATAAAAGGGGGGAAGAGAGGAAGGAGAGGAGAAGGGAAGAGCCTACAATTAAACATCTTACTTTTCAGGCATGAATCCATGCAAGTAGGGACACAGGAATCTGGTCACTTCCATATACCCTCCCCAGATCCAGTCTCTGCCTCCCCCCCGTGATGAGCCCAGAAGACATGAGCACTGGAAAAACAATTACATTAATAATGCCCAGGGCAGCCATCATCTCTACTGCAGCTGACAGGAATGAAGGACATGCTGTTACTTTGCCGAGTCCCATAACGGGACACTGGGTCTCACTGGCACGCAGTGACGGAACACTGGGGCCAATCACCAGTCACATACACCAGCCAGCCAGCACTGCCACTCGAACACTGGCTCCTCCACCTAGTAACCCAAACTGCTCCCACTAGCAGCTGCAGCTCCATCATGGGCAGGGCCTTCCCACAGAAGGTGGTGGGGACCCTGCCATGTTACATAGTCCCTCAGCACCATTGTTTTTCTACTGAGGGGTCAAACGAAAGGCGGAGATCTAAGGCCTCTGAGCCGATACCTTCTGCTGCCAACTAGAAGAACCCACAGCGATCTAGGTGCATGTGAGAAGTTGTGTTTGATGGGGGTGGAGGCGTGTAAAAGGCAGGACACTGCTCACCACCATTTTCTTAGCCCTGAGAAAGCCTAGTCAAACTCAGCAAGAAGCCTGTTTGTTGGCTCTAAGCAGCTGCCCACTTCTCAGCCTCACCATTCCTTTGGCCTGAGTGCCCTACCAATGCCATCCTTCTTCCTGTCACATGAGGCAGCGAATTACCACAGCATCAGAAAAAACCCTTCCGGCACAGCTAGTCTGCAGCAGTGCCCGTGGTGTAGACGCGGCCTTTGTCAACCCAGAGCAATGCATTTCCAGTGCGCTTTGACCCATGCAGTTGTACTCAGCCTTCAGAATAAAGAGATGCTTTGCTTGGTGTATGGCTGGGCTCCAGCCACCATTTCCACTTACGCTGTGCCCCATCTCACGTAGGGAGAGGTGCTCCCAAACTGCTAATAAAAATCTTCTGATCCCAAATGGACAGGCTACAGCATTTTCTGCAAGGAAACCCCTCCCCCCTTTGCTGTGCTAATTTTGTTAATTGCAAAAAGGCCCTTCTTTCCCCTTATCCCTTTCACCTAACTGTTCTGTCCAAGCAACTAACTGGATAAACTGAGCTACGAATTCCTTACAGTAAATAAACACACACTTCCATGTACTTACCTGGCAAAGCAAACAGGAGGGTTCATTTGACTGGTTGGCATTCTGAACTAGTACTATCTACAGCAGTGGGTCTCAAACTTTTGTATTGGTGACCCCTTTCAAATAGCAAGCCTCTGAGTGCGACCCCCCCCCCTTATAAATTAAAAACACTTTTGAATATATTTAACACCATTATAAATGCTGGAGGCAAAACGGGGTTTGGGGTGGAGGCTGACGGCTCACGACTCCCCCCATGTAATAACCTCGCAAAGCCCGGAGGGTCCCAACCCCCAGTTTGAGAACCTCTGATCTATAGCATCCAGTACTTTCATTGTGTAACATCCTTAGCACCTTGCAAAACAAGAATTACGCTCGTTTTGCAGAATGGGAAGTAGAGGCAACAGGATGAAGTGATTTGCCAAAGCCCATGCAGAGAGTCAGTGCCGGAGTCGGAGTTAGAACCCAGGAGCCCCAGGCCCAATCGCCAATGGCCCAATCTGCCCTGCTGCCTGGAATCAGCCATTCCATATTACCCACCCACCCTGGGCCAAACAGCAGAATCGTAAGTGTTCCTCGCTGCCCGGTCCAATCGCACATTTCTAGAGTATGCCAGAGCTACGCGACAGACTGTAGCCAAATAGGAACTTAATTTCAAGCTTATTTGCGGTAGCTTTGCCTTTCAAATGTAAGAATTTGGATTAGCAGCCAGGACTTGCAAAAACATCTTTCAGATAAGAAAGCCAATACTGAAAGTTACGAATTGTTTTAATCACAAGTTCAACACCCCCTCTACTCCTTGGGTAGGATGGTGCTGCTGGCCATGTCCCCTTGCCAGGCAGATTTCACTTACGAGTGCTCAGCTAAGACAGCACTAGCTAGAACACATCCTCTGCTTTGAAAGCTTATTTGTATTTAGAAAAATAATCGGAGGTGCAAGCTCAGCCTTGTGA
The DNA here is from genome assembly GCF_013100865.1 of Trachemys scripta elegans. Taxonomy (NCBI): domain Eukaryota; kingdom Metazoa; phylum Chordata; order Testudines; family Emydidae; genus Trachemys; species Trachemys scripta. The sequence continues at coordinate 96,538,160 of NC_048305.1, read as the reverse complement.
AGCTGCATAAAGTAAACTCCGACGCAAAGACAGCTTGGGGGGGGGAAAAGATTGTTACAGGCAGTAAAGATGGGCCGCAAAAGCTGATTTTCACTACAAAAAGCTCCTACGTCCTGGAAGGATAAGCGTTCAAGATCAAATATTTAAGGGTTTACACAAACATTTTTTTAAAAAACGTTAGCGTAAGACACAGCCAGAGGTCTTCCTTTGGACTTTATCTTGACACTACAGGCTGCAGAGTCACTGCCTTTATAAGAGACATCAGGAGCGGTTAAAAACCCAATCCCTTGGCAACCAGACTGTCTCCCTTGTGGACCTCCTCCTGCCCTCTTGGTAAAAACAAACCCAGATGACAGTTCTAGTGCAGCACCAGGCAGAAGCGTATGTCAGCAGGATGGCACGAATGAACTGCGTGGGTTGAAGCAACCCTGCACACCACCAGCACCCAAACGCGGAAGTGGCAGGGCCCGTAAAAAAAAAAAAAAAATAATAATCTGCATTTTCTGTAGATTTCTTTGTGCTCCCACCGCCTCCCTTCCCTTCCCCCACCTTAATCCCCAGGGCAACAATCAGTTATGCAAATAACAAGCCCTGCCCCCACTCCTTCCACACGCCAGTCTAACTGCTCCGCATCTGCGCCACGTCCTTTGCTCACAAGCCACAGTGTTTCTATTGTTCGGCCCATGCAAACTCTATGCCACAAATGTTCCCTTTCTAATCGCGATCGTCTCCATCTCTCGCTTTCCACCCGAGCGCCTCTTCAGATTTAACCTAGTCTTTATTTTAAACGGGATTTATAAGGGGAAAAAAAATCATCAATGTTCTAACGAGGTAGATGCCGCCCCCCCATCAAGCCAAACACAAATTTAACCCATTATAAGCACCACACAGAAACCAGGAGGCAAGCTTCATTTAAAACAAAAAATAAATAATAAATAATAATCATCATCCTTGACCTTAGCAAAGAACTGAAATAAAATACCACAGTTTGCTCATTAGGATTTCTTGATGGACGTGCCACTCCTAAAAGACATCCAGTGCCCAGTATGGTACTTCTGACCTGGCAGAACCAATAGATTTCATATTGGGAAAGCGACCAGAAACAACATATATTTGAAACCCCTCCACGGGGATGAGACACACACCAGCTGTAAGAGGGTTGCTAAACCAGAGTTTTTAACCATGCCCTTCAGACTCCAATGGAGAAAGTTGGCAAAGGGATGTTAAAATAAAGGGGTTCAAAATGTAGACAATGGATCTTAAACTTTTCATATTTTTGTAGCTTATAAAAAAGGGATGCGGATTTAATGTTCTGGTTTCAAAATTAAATCAAACACCCAGGTTAGGGTTTGGGGTTTTTTGTTTGTTTGTTTGTTTTTTGGTTTTTTTTTTTTTTTTAATATATAACTGAGCTTGTTGGAAGCAAAAATATTAAAAGTTTATAAGGAGAAGGAAAAAGAATAATCGACATCGGGCACCCAAAGATCACCCCAGGAGAGAGGAGACTGTGCTTTTAAAACCACACTAGCACCATTCAAACTGAAATGCAAATGCAAGTATCAGCCCAGTGAAGGCAAACTATGAACAGCCCGTCTGACAAGCTATTGCTCACTTGAGTATTTCTCCTTAAACAAACCGTGTACAGATGTAGATTCCCTAACCTGTGTCCAGTCTGAAACATCAATATGCCAAAGAGAAATCTACAGATATAAAAACTGAAGACTTATGGTGTCAATAACCTCAATTTGTACTACAGCTTCCATCACTGCGTCTACCAGCCAAAGCAGTGCCTGCTCTCTAAAGAGAGACGAATCCCAAGCAGATAAAGCCGAGACAGAAATCAACTTTTAAAAACCATCTGTCTTTTCATGGCAATTTCCATGAATTAAGAGGAGTGACGAAGGCAGGCGGTCCTGCGGGTCGGAAGAGTGTTGGATGGCTCCATGCAAAGCATTATTCTCCCTGTCAAACCCAGCACCATTTCACTAGCCTCGCTATATCACACCACTTCGCTCTGCACACAGGGAGTCCCATTATTCCAACACAAACAGTGTCCACCAACACACGTTTAAACATTTACATCTTTGGCAGAAGATTGGATTTTCCCCTCTTCCTTCATTAAAACATCCTTTAACACAACACACATGCCCCAACGACAAAAGAAACTCACCGCTGCAGTACCATAGTGCTCCTGCAGATGGACCTGTGTCACCCTCTACTTCCAAAGTGTTACCCAACCAGCTTCAGTGCCCTCAGCATGTCTGCTGCCCAGAAGCCGCTAAGTGACACTTTCTGTGCCTAAGTCCACACCTAACACCGTGTGAGACATCGTGAAGCTGACTTGAGCGCCAGTGTAGACACAAATGGCAGCATTCCTCCTGTGGCCTAGCAATCTAGCTACCGCCTTTCCGAGAGGTAGATTGTAGATAATGTTTTCACCCCTCAGCTCATCGAGAGCCGAGAAGCTACATTGATGGAAAAACCCTTTCTGTCGACAAAGGAAGCATCAACATTACAGCGCTGTAGCTGTGCCGCTGTAATGTAGACATATTCTCAGTCTCTAAATTTCACTTTAGTCCTCACTGGGGGGATGGGGGACACAGCACCCAAAGGGCTGAGAACCTAGCTGTGACGCTGGGCATCTCTGAGGAGTGCAAAAGCCCTGTAGGCAGCTAAGTGAAGGCTTAGGTTAATAAACTTCTCAGGTCCACTGCATGCACACAACACAGGGCTGGAGCAGCTTGGGAAAGGAAGGCTGCAGGGCAGGCAAGATGGGGATAAAGAAGACAGGAAGGAAATGATGCTCTGGCCATATAAAAACAGGGAAGGAAGTCTTAATTTTTCCAACAGACTAATCCACATGAGTTTGAAGGAGAAAGCCCAAGGTTTTCGGTACACACCCATCCCCACCTTGCAGCCCCCCAACCTCCCACTCCACTCCCTTTGCCAAAGCCGACAAAGCCCGTCACTGAGAATGGGCTGCACTCTCACCAGCTCCTTGGCAGATAGATTCACTATTGAGGCTAGTGGCAAAGATCAGACGTTCAAAGCCGCGGACCTTTGTTTATTTTGAGAAAAGAAATTTTCCCGTCAAGTCAGGGCAGGGCCAGAAGGGGATGCTTTCTACACCGGGGAGAGGGGAAGTCAGCCAAAGCCACATTCTGCTAGAATCTTGGAAAGTGCTGTAATGATGCAACTACACATGGTGAGGAGAGAGCACAGTATTCATTCTGAACACCCCGTCCTGCTCCATGCTCTCGCCGCCCCCAGACTGTGCATCGTTGTGATCCGAAAAGGCACCAACTCCTGCTCTTCCTCAAGCAGGGTGTGTAATTTAACTTTCTGGTCAGAAAATAAAAGATGTGCTAATTCAGTAAAGCCAAGGAAACCTCTAAGCTGCACAGTGTGCTGAACTGGTAAGGCAGCGGCTACTCCTTGGCTCCTCCCATCCTGCTGTGTCAGGGCTTAAGCTGGCTACAAACCTCACTCATCATGTCACCAGGGTAAAACACATCACCCCTCCCCCACAGTTAGCAGTAAACCAACAGCCTTTTCAGTTTAAAGAAACAGCAGCACTCCCGTCTCTGGCTCTATTTGGGGGATTGGTTTTTTTTTTTTTTTTTTTTTTAAAGGCTTTCAATATTCTTCCCTTAACTTCCCTTCTACCCTCAATTCTGAATCTCGCACGAGGTGATCACAAAACAGGTAAAGTGCTCGCTAAGTTAACGATCTTCACAACTGTTCTGGGATCTGAATCAGTTACCATGCCCAATTATTGCTTCAACTCTGTTAAAAGCCCAGCTGACCCACTCTTTTCCGCTCATATAAATCGTGGCAGATTACAACATATATGTTTACTCAGAACCTGGTGAGCAGGTTTCAATGCCAGCTCCTGACAAAAGAAGCCAGCAAGTGACAGATGTGATCTGAATTTTACCTAGTTCTGGCTCTGCTGTGACAGATTAGCTGACTCATGGGAAGGGGGTTTACCTAGGTTGTCTGAAGAACTGCATCCGCTCACTCCCCGGATGGACAAAAGCTATTTGGTAGGCATGGATAGAAGATGGAAAGCTGGAATAACGAGCAGAAGGTTCAGAAGCAATCTGGTTTCTTTCTACATGTCCTATAAAAGTTTATGAAATGCACAATTACACACCGCTACCTCTTGGGGTTGGTGGATTATTTTAAAAATGGCAAATCTGAAAGGGTACTTTCCACCTTCCCCAAAGGTATAAAGAGATTGTACCAAACTGGCTTAAGTATTTTCAACTAAAATGACACCCTACCATTGTTATAATGATTACTTCTGTTCCAGTACCTAAAGGGTCCCCTCCAATTGAGGAACCAGAGCCCACTGCGCTAGGTGCTGTAAACGGCCAGAGAATCTATGCTCCCAAACCGCTTACAAACTACTGTATATGGAGAAGTCAGAGGAAAATCAAACACAGAAAGGGGAAGGTCACACAACAGGTCATCAGTGGCACAACTGGGCACACAACGTATGTCTGCCAAGTATTAAGTCAGTGCTCTGCCCACTGGACCACACTGCCTCGTAAAAAAAAAGAGCATGGGTTGCAGAGTGTTTACAATCCGCACAGGCAAACGTTTTGCCCCTTGCATTCGCTCTGCAGTGTTTTGGAACTGAAAAGGAAAAAGTCAGCAACAAGCTCTCTTGACAAAGAACTCGCTTTCTTTTTCAGAAGGGGGAGTGAAAGTCACTTTTGATTCTACCGTAATTGGTAAATAAAATCACAGGCACCAGCAACGTGCCTGTGGCAAGATGGGGATAAAGAAGACAGGAAGACAGCAGAAACCATTAACACAAAATTAACTGTATCTGTGGTTCTCTGGAGATGAAACCTCAGAAAGCCTCCAACTGCACAGTGCATCCAAAGCCGTTTGTCAGGCGTTAACACTCAGACCCCGGACATTTGATGTTTAGTTGCGCAAGAACGTAAAGAACCGAGGCAGTTCTATGCCCATTCTCATGCAGCTGGACTGCAGTCAATTGGATGTACCAGTTTCAGCATTAGGCTTCTCTCCTCTCCCATTCTTTAATCCTCTACCTTTACATGGTTCCTTAAAGAAAGGAAATTACCCAACAGTGGTACAGACTCCGCCTCTAAAACCCTGTGCACAAGCAAGGATTCCGCACAATCAGTTGCCCTTTAATTTATTCAGCATCTGGGCAAAGGTTACTTTTTATTCCGTTTTATAGGCTGTTGTAGCTGCAGCATGCAAACACACATGCAGTATTCTAAAAAACCTTGAGTATTCGGTTAGCTTCCTAGGATTGGCCTGCAGCTGTTTTAAATGGAGCAAGAGGTTGTTTGAAAAGAGAAAATATGTAACAAAAGGTAGGAGAAAATCCAAGTTTCCAAGGTAAGGAAGGAAATGATCAGAACAGGAAAGCCTCACTCAGACCCATACATGTTGCACTGACCTAACAAATCTTCAATTGCCAACCAGAAAAGCAGAGAGACGTTTTCTCCTGACGGCTGTAATGTTTTGGTCTCATTTCGGTTGTTGGGTTTAGTATGTGGGTGCTGGTGGCCTGTGACATACAGGAGGTCAGACTAGATGATCGGGTAGTCCCTTCTGGCCTTTCAACTCTATAATAAAATTCTGCTCCCTCTGAACAAGACCCTCGCTCTGCAAACACACCTTTTGCTGCATACCTTGCAGTACCTGGTTGGCCCATACTGTTGCTTCAGAGAGCTCTCTGAGCTCCCCAATATAAGATGTCATCGTCCCCCTGGCTTCATACGTGAACTGCATATGCACTTTCTGCTTCATTTTCTTTGTTCCTCTGAAAGGACGACAAAGGAAATGACTGAAGGCTTACAAGCTTTGGATTTACCCAGAACTACAAATCTGGCAGCGTCTCGGCCCTTAAGAACACCCTCCTCCAAACTTCCGCTGAGACAGGGGGTCAATCACAGACCTAGACACCTAGAGCCCATGGAGGGATCTCTACAGCAAGCATCTAAGAGCAGCTCGTCCTGGGTGCTTGACATTACACATGGCTGTGTCCTCCTGAAGCAAACCATGAAATCCTGCATCACAAACAAAAAGCAGCCTTTTATACTGATGGCTGTTCCCACCCCTAACCACCTACTCCTTCCTCAGTGGCTTCACTTTCCAAATGCCACTGGGTCCCCTCCAATGGTGATCAAACCTAACAGCGGGGGGATGGGGGGGGAGGTTTGAAAAAAAATGACTCACTTCTGTATCACTGACATCTCAGCACTACACATCTATTGGCTAAACGCTGGTCAAAGCCTTTAACCGGGGGAGAATAAGGACGAAAAAGAATGATACCAAGCTAGGGTGACCAGACAGCAAGTGTGAAAAATTGGGGGGGGGGGGGGGGGGGGGGAAATAAGCGCCTATAGAAGAAAATGCCCCAAATATCAGGACTGTCCCTATAAAATAGGGACATCTGGTCACCCTATACAAAGCATACACGCTGCCCAAAGCTAACACAGACCACATGTGATCTCAGCAAGCAAGAACACTGGGGGGAAGGGGGGAGGAGAGGAGAGAAGAAAAAAAAAGCCCAACAGATCTTTGAGCATTTTAAGCCTTATGGTGGGAAGTGTGATTTGCAACACCCACACTACCTTTGAGGGGGAGGGAGGGGATTTCCTACTCCCCAACCCCCAAACAACCACTGCATCCAACAAATCTGTGATTGGATCATTTTATTTGCTACAAAAGCATTGTTAGATTTGGCTCTATTGATGGCCACAATTCGTGGTGTGCTCAACTTCGGAGCTGGGGGGGGGAAATCCTCTTCCACTCCGGAAGCACAAATTCCATTTGCATTTGTTTCCCGGCTAGAATACAAAGTGATTTACTTTGCTACTGATGGTCTTCGAAAGACAATTTTTTAAAAACATGTTGTTCAATGTAACTTTTTCCCACCCAACTCTTTTTAGATGAAATCCCTTGTGGATTTAAACCCGAGAAAGTTTGCACCTTCCCACTATTTGTTGACATAAAATAAATGTTGCTGCCTTACTTTACAGAGGCAGTCAGAATCAGAGGGGGGAAAACGTCTGTTTCTATTTGAAACTGTCAAAATTAGCATTCAGTAATTAAAAATCACACCCTTTCTCTTAATAACCTAACCAGCATGATACAATCAGGTTGTGCCAACTCTTTAATCTAATTGACTAATTACAGATTTTAATTTAGTCAGTTACTGAACAACTGTTGACAATTTGTTTTCATTAGGGACAGAACAGGATAAATATTTAGGAACCCCCATCACAAAGACTACAGCATAAGTTCTGCGCCATGACCTCAAGTGTAGGGTTTTTCCATCAATATCAACTAAATGAAGGTATTGCTTTAAAAGCCACACACTCTCCCAGCTCCGCTGCAACCATCCAACACTTCAATAATCCTTGCTATAAGCACGGTATCATTCCAAGGCAAAAGAGATGGTTTTGTCTGCAAGACCTGTCAATGCTAAAACAGCACAACTTTATTTATACTGAGAGCTTAAATGAACGGGTATATTTTAATGATGCAGTTTTGCTTTTACATATTAGAAAGTTTATCAGCTTTGGCTCATTAAAAAGTGAATTTCTACGGGAGGGTGGGAGGGGAGGAGAGAGAGACCTAAAATGTTACATAAATGTCTGCTTTGGAAACTAATTATTCAACCTCTTAAAGTCACATGAATTTATTCTTATTGAAAAGACAACCATCCTCTTTCCCCTCAAATGTCTCCATCCAAAAAGAGATGGGTAGACACATGGGTAGAAGATTGTAAAATCAGCATGTTGCTAGGTTGGGAGAAAATTCTACACTCCTTTTAGGGGTTTGGGGTTTTACAGCTAATCCTGCAAAGGTGCCAAATGTTAAGCAAATTCCTCTGTTCAGTTACCTATTGGGAAACTCTGGCCCTACTGAACGGATATGAACATGCCTTGGAGACAGAACAGGCATATTTCTTACCAGGGAAGCAGTCTGTTTAGTTTGTGCCTGCGCCAAGCACTTCCTTAGCAAAGCCACAAGGGAGTGAAGTTTTCTAGCAATCCCCTCTTTCCACGTCCTCCTTTCAGTGGAAACATGACAACATTTGATTCTTCACAATTCCTGCATGGGACAGGTTCCGCTCTTTTGCAGCAGCAGGACTGAAGTTCCAGCATCACTGCTGCTGTAAAGCATGTTCTGGCCACAGAGTGCGGTACAGGTGCAACTGACTTCCTAGTTGGTCACTGATATGCCACATAAAGCTCCTAACTGATGGCATTGAACTCCTGTCAACCCCAGCCTTTGGGGACAAGCTTTTAAATGGTAGAGTATGCAACCAACTAGCTAGCGTGTGTGCGCACCAGTGTCCTCTAACTGACTAAATCCGACTGGCCTCATAGGCGCTGTACTGCTCACCGCTTTAATGGAAGTGAAAGAAGAGGTGCTTAACACCAGCTCTCTGAAGTCCTGAGATGACATGGTTGCACAGGGTAGCACCCACCATGAAGTCTTAGGATATGGGTCTACTACACGTAAGCCAAGAACAACAGCTCTTCATTGGCGCTGAAGAGGGAGCAAGAACTACACACAAGAACAGTCTAGAATAGATACCGAATACCCAGAACAACTGCACATGATTTATCAATTGAGTCCATGGTTAGCCTACATAATGCACATCCAAACACTTTACATCTCTTAGGGCAGTGGTTCTCAACCAGGGGCTCGCATGCCCCTGGGGTACGCAGAGGTCTTCCAGCGGGTACATCAACTCATTTGCCTCGTTTTACAACAGGCTACATAAACAGTACTAGTCAAGTCAGTACAAACTAAAATTTCATACAGATAAGGGCTTGTTTTATACTGCTCTCTATGCTGAACTGTAAGTACAATATTTAGATCCCAATCGTTTTATTTTATAATTATATGGTAAAAAGGAGAAAGTCAGCAATTTTTCAGTAATAGCATGCTGAGTCACTTTTATATTTTTATGTCTGATTTTGTAACCAAGTAGTTTTTAAGTGAGGTGAAACTTGGGGTACGTAAGACAAATCAGACTCCTGAAAGGGGTACAGTAGTCTAGAAAGGTTGAGAACCACTGTGACGCCGTAAGACAACATCCTGCCTTCCGCTAAGATACAGAGATTTGAAATGGTAAACAATCCTGTACCAAGAACAGAGGACAGGGACAAAACAGACCTTAACAGCTACAATGTACAACATTAGAGCTACAGTTTAGACCAGAGGTCGGCAGCCTTTCAGAAGCGGTGTGCCGAGTCTTCATTTATTCACTCTGATTTAAGGTTTCATGTGCCAGTAATACATTTTAATGTTTTTGGAAGGTCTCTTTCTATAAGTCTATAATATATAACTAAACTATTGTTGTATGTAAAGTAAATAAAGGTTTTTAAAATGTTTAAAAAGCTTCATTTAAAATTAAATTAAAAGGTAGAGCCCCCCGGACCGGTGGCCAGGACCCGGGCAGTGTGAGTGCCACTGAAAATCGGCACGCATGCCATAGGTTGCCTACCCCTGGTTTAGACCAATGGATTTGGGGGGAGGGGGAGAACACACCTTTAAAACACCAAAGATCATCCCCTACAGACACTAGTTTAAAGGCATTGTGCAATCACATTTAAACTAGCACAGACTGCCAGGTTAGTGGAAGTTGTGGAAACAAAGGCCACAAAAAAGCTGAGGTTTTTTTTGTTGGTAGTGAAGGAGTAATAGGAGTGGAGATTTCCTCTATAGAGGCTTTCTCAGAGAGGTGATGTGCCCTAAGGTAATGCCTTCCAGAGTACAGCACTTGCAGAGAACAATCTTGGCCTGAGGAATTGGCAGCTTAGTGGTTTCTGAACCCTGAAAACTATCTGGATCCTATACTTGGTGTGTGGCCATTGAGGGAGCATGACTGCACTATATATGATCTTATTCTGCCCAGATGAGGCCCTACTGAAGGTGCCCCAGCTTGTCTTCTATTCCCCTATTGATTAAAATTATGCATATTAACACCAATCATTGAAGTCTTTTAGGAAAAAAAATATTAACACCGTATCTGCTGTTCCTGCATCGCGTAAGGCAGTGGTTCTCAAACTGTGGGTCGGGACCCCAAAGTGGGTCCTAACCCCAACTGGGGTTGCCAGGACTAGCTTAGACTTGCTAGAGCCTGGGGCCCAAGCCTGAGGGCTTCAGCCCTGGGCATTGGGGCTCAGGTTACAAGCCCCCTTCCTGGGGCTGAAGCCCTTAGGGTTTGGTTTTGGACTCCTGCCCGGGGCTGCGGGGCATGGGTTTTGCCCCCCACCCCGAGGCGGTGGAGCTTGGCCAGGCTCAGACTTGGGTCCCCCCTCTTGGGGTCATGTAGGAATTTTTGTTGTCAGAAGGGGTCCTGGTGCAATGAAGTTTGAGACCCCCTGGCATAAGGGATTTCCAAAAAGTACCATTTAACACAATGGGTGATTTTCAGATGTTCAAAAGAAAGAAAAGAAAGATGGGTTGTTAGACATGTGAAGCAAATGAGATATTTTTACTGAACCAGCCGTACCATCTTTTCCAGGACTAATCACAGCTTTCCTTGCACTGTCCATCAATCCTTTAGCAATGCATCTTTCAACAAGACTGGCGCAGTTGGACCGGAAGAGCTGGATTGATTTACGTTGTTTAAAATAATTTAAACCATTAAAAAAACAATGCTTTATTTTACATGCAAACACATTAGCTAGTGATCTAGCATTCTTACCCCATCAGCCGCCCTCAGCGGGACAATACACCTTTTGAAACCTATATATGAATGCAATGGGGGGCAGAGGGAGAAAATGGTGGGGGGGTTCCCCCCTTAAAATTTCATGTGACCAAAGCGTGATTTTTCTCGATACTTCTTGCCCTCTCAAGTTCAGCTTGAAGGAGGTTGTGCAGACAGAATAATGCCACAAAAAGTATGTAGCGACAGTCAACTAGATTTAAGTTCATTTTCTGTAGCTTGAGGCCAAAATCGACTAAAGTGGTTCTGGTGATCAAGTTTTCTGCAATTCCCCATTCTATGTATTAGCTATTTGACAGAAATTCACTGCGGTATTTAAACTGGCAGTCATCACAGCTAACTCAAATTGTATTGGCTTTCACAATGTTGAAATGCTGAACTGCAACCATCAATCGGCCAATTCTGAGATAACGTGGTGGTTGAAATTCCCTGTCATGCTGTACAATCCCTTTGTAGCTCACCGGCTCAGAAGATGCACAATGAAACCTGCAACAAGAGTGTCTGGCAACACAGCGCACACTGTAATACGAGTGTGCTTACAGAGGGGCTTTGCCTAGAAGCAAGATAAAGGCAGCCGTGCCAACAGCAGTAACCTCCAGAGAGGATATAACATTTTCAATTGGAAATGCACACAAAAATACTGAAACGAGACACAGATTTGGGATATTTCTCCCCCACACTCCCTTTTGAGGTTTTCACAACTCCAAACAAGTGAAGCAGAGAATAAAAGAAACACGTCCAATTTGATCAGATTCCCACTGCATGTAGGATCCAGAAATAAAGTATATTAATTGCTAAGAATTGAGTGCAAAGTTCAGAACAGGTCAAATTAGAAGAGTCAACTGGAAATCAATGTATGTGGCTTAAAATGAATGTAATTTTTAGCGCTTTTTACTTTTGGATAAACTGTTTCTGTATAAGTTGGAGGAATAGGCCGGCTATAGCAAAGCTACAAACAGGAATAATTTACTGAGGAGTGTTGGCTTTTCACACACACTGGAAAGCTACAGTATTTGACCCCTTAACAGAGTCCTGCTCTTATACATTATGCTCCCACTACCAGGTATTCTGGCACACCACCTCACCAAGAGCACAGCATCCTTGAAACTAAGCTAAGAGCTCAAACTCAGTGGAAACTGCATTTCCTAACCAGGTAAGGAACTATGTTAATCAAGACGTCATGAAAAAAGTCGTGAGAGACTGAAGTGAGAGTGATTTTTATTTAAATATTAAAATTTGATGGGGGAAATTGGTAATTTCTCCCGCTGCTACTATTAGTTTTCATAAGGTTATATTGGGAAGTGAAATGGAAATTACACAGCATGCAAATACCACACTTAACGCTCTACTAATGAAGCACGCTGTTGCTCTTACTCCAAAGCCTGTGTTCCCTAAGCGGTTTGATCTTGAGAGATGTGTCTCTTCATGTGTCCAAATGACCACACCTCCAAGACAAACAATGGGAAAGCAGCATGGAAGGGAAACTTGCCAAGTGTATTTCAACCGGCGTATAATTTCTGTGCTAGCCAGGCACGAGAGGTTAAGACCAAAACATCTAGAGCTGATTATTTTACAGTGCTTCATTTACACAAAGGTGAAAGTTGAGAGTAGTCCACTAGTGTATATTGGAGCAAATACAAAGTCTATTGGTAAATAAATGTCATTTTATGCATTGCAGACACGTGCAACCTCCAAAAAACAAGTTCTGTCATTGGTGAAGTTTAAACAATGTTCTACAAATCTGTGACGTGCTGCATAATGGGATATTTTTACCCACATCCAATGCATAAAATTCGTTATCTGGCCACTCTGTTCATGATTTGCAAACCACACAGGAATGGTACTGCCAGCCCCTTCACACCCAATGAGCAAGGGACAAGGAATCAAACCCTGGTGAGAACCACTGAGCAGCCCCATAACTTTAGGTCATGCAAGATTTGCAGGCAGTTCTTCACACATCTTCAACACTCCTTTCAGCTTCAGCAACAGATGTTCTGCTTTGGAACAGTAATTTAAGAGGAAGATCAGAAGGTGACAGGAGTCTCCATTTAGACTTTGGTGCTCCTTAGTAACCCTGAGAGGATAAATTTTCCCCAGACTCCACCGCCCCAACAAGAAAATCCTGTGCCTCCTCATCCTTCCACATGTTACAGAAACAAAGACCGGCATTATCACCCCACACCAGAACTGCCAATGGAAAATACCAGGGCATCCACAAGAGATCGCTTCGGTGTTGCGAGCATCTAGCACTGCTCCCCATGAACGTGCTATGCAGGGCCATGGACCTGCCGCTCAGAGAAACAAGTTCCTATTCACACAAAAAGTTTATCGTTTGCTCCCTTTCTTTGGTCAATATTTAAGTTTTATACGGGTAGTTTCCTCGCCCTGTAAAGTACACTACATTCTCCTGCTGTGAAAACATTGATTCTCGAGGAAAAAAGAACCCTTAAGCATCTGCAATAAGCAACAACATGGAGCAGAAACATAATCAACCACTTTAAGGCCAATGAGAGGATGATGAGAATAAAACTAACTAAGAGAAGGGAGAGGAACGGGGAGGAAAGCAAATCATCTTATGAGTCTTCATAATAAAGCTAAAAAGGTAAAGAACTTAGGGCTGTTATGAAACTGTATTACACTGAGAATTAAAAAACAATCAGGATTGTGTCTATTTGCTGTAAGCTTAAAGCAACATGTATTAAAGAAGTTTATGTGAATCTAATGCACTCATGCCTATTGTTAGAATTATTACCAAGCTAAAAAAGATTAATTTCTCTAAATACACTAAATCCTCAGACACTATTATAAGGCTGCTGCTAGCGTTGCTATATCTTGGCTGCCAATACCATCAAGCACACCTTTAGTTGTGCATCCAAGACCCACCCCCCACCCCCCCCAAAAAATCTGGCCCGCTGTGCCAATCATGGAGTCTCAACATGTTCAGGAAATTGACAATTACAGAAGAGATGCTTCAAGAATAACTGTCCACTAGGACACAGCTGCAGTCTCCAGCAGCGTTTTCAGGAACTTTTAGTTACCAAAGTTGGCCTTAATACGAAAGGTCTGCTGACAAGTAGTTAGTCACTTTGTATCTTATACTCTGAATTAAAAGCTTGGACTTCATAATCAAATCTATCTAAAAAACAATACGTAAAGGACGTTGCCACATCATTTGAAATATTCTGAAATCAGCAGCACATACGGAATGGCACATGTGAATCAAGAGTATTCACCAATGGTCAGCAAGTCACAAAACAAAATTCCAGTTTGGCTCCCTCCCTTTGGGGGTAAACTGCATCCCAAGGGAGATGAAAAACCACAGTAGAAACACACAGACCCAAGGAAATCAGAGCAATTTCTGTTGGTTTCCCCTTGTATTTCTCTAGGGGACAGCTTAGCAATTCCTGGTTGGGTTATATCAAGGGGGAAATCAATTACACTTCTGCATCCTGAACCACTATCCAGATATTTCTTTTTTAACCTATTCTGAAAACAGGTGCTGGCTTGGTGGAAACACCACCTTTAACACATTCACAGCAAATATTTTCAAACAGCACTTCGCTATCTATATCCCATGAGCTTTCATGCTTTGCCACCCCAGCAACAAATGCCTTACCAAGCAACGGATGGAGCAGTTGGGAGGTCTTTAGTGTGGTCCATAACTCATCCACCGAGTCATGTTTACAGGACAAAACCTTACGCATATGTTCTAGAGGAGACTAACAGATGCACAGATAGGATCACGGCAGTAACATAACAGGAAAGGAAAAGATTCTGTACCATTTTCTCCTGAAGATACTATGATCTGGACGGGGAGAAGAGGGCTGCTGTTGCTGTTAGTAAAATGAAGCTCACTGACATTTTCCTGTAGCAACCTAGCCCAAGCCTGCATCAATTCCTCGGTTCAAATTCCTCTGTCACCATCCTAACAACGCAGCATTCACATGAACATAGAGTCTTAATTGAGCAGTTTCGTCTGCGCAGGAGCAGACAACTCACTTTCCCCCTTCACAGCTCCACCCTTTATTGCCCTGGATTCCGCCCTGGCAGCGGTTATGGTAGAAGGGAGACTGACGACAGAGGATTCCCACTAGTCAATTCTGATTGAAATGCCCAATTGTCTCATAAAACACTCAGAGCACCAGCAAGGTTATCTGGCTGCAGCAGTTTTAGAGGGGCACCTCGGAGGCCACGCTAATATGATGTGGTCCAAAAAGAATCAAGTATCTTGAAACTCTTCCACTCTGAAACCACCACTGCAGGCAAGCCAGGGTCTTCAGAACAATCCCATCCCAAAGCCTGACAAGTTGCCAAGCTTGCCTACGAGTATACAGAACAGTCAGCCTAGCTTGGAGCAACGTCCCCACTGACCGCTTCAGATGGCTGCAAAGTCTCAAGCAACAGCAGCCCTGTGACTTTTAGTCATGGGGTTGCTCAGGAAGCATTTTGTTCTGCATTACAAAAGAAAAAGCCAGCTGCCGATACCCTCTTTATGCACATCTGCTATTTACCTGGGATTCCCCAAACATGAATCTGCAGAACAAACAGTCATTGCTTCACATCCAATCCCAGAATATAGCCTTTCCAACCTGTTACCAAAGGTAGGTTCAGTCCCAGCCAACACCTACATCACGTTCAAATCATTTCTCTCTTCCAGACACTCCACGGCCCTTAAAAACAGGACCTTCAACAAAAAGGGGTTAAAGAAAAAGACTGCAATGCAGTCTTAATGAAATGAAGTACCTTTATATTGATATTTTTGAGACGGGATTCTTGGACGCCCAGAGCAAGCTTCCTAGTAGCCCTAAGTGCACTTTGTCTGCAATGAGTGGATAGTTTTTTTCTCCCCCCCACACTAAAGAAACTGAAGATTTTTTCCTTTTCAGATCCATAGATTACATACTTTTTTCTGTGCAGCAAAAAGGCTGGTAAAGATGTCCTCGACATGAGAAATATCAGCAGTGCTCCCCCAAAGCACAGCTACAATAATGCTTTGTTGTCCATTGCTATGCAAAACTACTTCATTCTACCAATAGTCTGAACACCTTTAAGCACTCAAGATAAGGATCTGAACTAATTTACATAATTGCAACATTATGAAATACAGTTCAACCAAGTCAGAACACTACTGATTTTTTTTAAAAAGATACCGCCAGTTGGCTACGTTTGCTTTTGGTGTGTTGAAGAGGTTCAAGCTATCTGACCCCCTAATTACAACGAGGATTAAAAATTTGTTACTCACGTAATCATGAAAGGCTTTTGCTTCACTTGAATGTTCACAAGTATCTCGCCTTTCAGGAGCTGCACAGTAAAGGTCCCAAAATACGCTGCATGGCAGAAAAAGCAAAACAGGATCTAGTTACTAATTATTACCTATATACAAAACAGCAAACATACAGTGACATAGTACAAACTGTGCCAACAGTTCATTAAAGGGGAACAGCTTTCCACCTCAATTGGCCTGTGGTCGAGAACATTTAAAGTCCATCAGAATCATGCATCCCATTTCATTCCATTCAAATCTTCT
Organism: Trachemys scripta elegans; assembly: GCF_013100865.1. Taxonomy (NCBI): domain Eukaryota; kingdom Metazoa; phylum Chordata; order Testudines; family Emydidae; genus Trachemys; species Trachemys scripta. The sequence continues at coordinate 96,521,892 of NC_048305.1, read as the reverse complement.
AGCAACAACTCCAAATAAAAGCATTTCAAACGGGGTTACCTTAAACATTTTAAGAGACAAAATTAGTACTGGTAATAGTTACAGCGAGCAGGCAATCTGCCGAAATGAAGAAAGCTAATTCATGGACTTCTAAAACCTCAACTGAAGAGGTTATCAACACTCATCTCAGGATGCCTCTTCTCCCCTACCCCCAAAAGGTGTTCCAGTAGCCAGCTTGTTCAAACCTCCTTTCCACACTCAAAGTTTTGAGCAACCCTTTGCAAGAATCCAGTCTGGAGCTTCAAGAACTGAACCTCGAAGTAACGTTTCTCACGTGTGGGAAGTATTCCCACAATGAGTACAACCCAATCACAGAAATTTCACTTCGGCACGGGAAGCCATACAGCAAATGCTCTTTGAGCTCTTTGGTGTTGACCACACACAGGATTTCCAGTTAAGAACATCTCAGAAAGCGCCCCTAGACTGCTCTCCCTCAGATACAAAGAGCCCCTCTCAGCATAGCATGTAGGTGCTGACTCACTGCTTCTTGTTGACCTGCACTGGTTGCAGGGCAGCATCTTGCCACCTGAGAGCCTGAAGTTGACTGGATGGCAATCCAGTGACAGTATTAGCATATATATATATATATGGCAGCAGGCAGAGAGAATTCAGTTTTGCAGCGTCCAAAAGCCTTAATTCTATACCATGTTCCCCAACCCGCCTTCTTTAACTGCGTTACCCAACATGCAGGCATGGGCAGAAGTTAGACTGCCGAGGCATGCAACATGAACTGACTCCCCTACACGTCCAGTAATATCACAGATCTGATCTTCCGAGACTAGTCTGCACTATATGCTTCATATGTCATAAGCATCCTGCACTAAGTTGGCAAATGCAATTAGGAACTGGTTTTCTCAGCTAATACAATATTCTCAGTTACTGGCTGCAGGGGAACTCACAGCGGCTCCAGTCTCAGCCACTCCCAAACGCAAGGTGTCTGCTCTGGAAAACTAGTAGGCATGTATGCCTGGTTTTCCTGAATTTGGGGAATATGACCAAAATCTCTCTCAATATAGCCAGTATTTGTTTGTTTTTTAAAACACCTACCACATGCTCACAACACTATTGCAAACTTTAAATGAAAAGGCATTTGAAATCCATTGACAGTAACTTCATGGACACAAGTAGTCTTCCCTTGCTTCTCAGGGCACAATAGTAGATTTTACAGAAACTTAGGAGCCCTGCAAGTTTGCCACAACAACACACCTTTGCCAAAGATAAGCCACAAAAACGGACCTCTAATGGGTCTGTATAACTGTTATTACCACCAGTCAGCACTGAACAGAAAATGGCATCTCCTCCCCTCACCCAAAAACAACCCCCAAAAGATCAAGTCATCCTGAATCACCATCTTAAAGAAAGCAAGAGCTCCCTTCTGCCCTTGCTTTAGAATGATGCAGAGGGACAGACAAGCACTTATTTAGATACCCTGACTATCCAGCGAGAATAAGAAAGAAACCAACAGGAAGTTCTCCCTTTCTTCCTTATAACAAAGCACAAATTTCTACTCATTAAAAAAAAACAAATCTTATCTTTTACTAAAAGACCACAGTTCACCACCATACACTGTTACTACACAGCATTTATTTTTCAAACGAGACAAGGATCAAGCCAAAACTTTTACCTAGACTATTTTTTTTTCTTTCAGATGGGTTAAGATAAAACATTTTTCTTTTATTTTTTTCTAGGAGGAACTAGGAATGTACACTTACCACCACCATGAATGTAAAAACCCAGGAGGCTCTCCTAGTGTGATATTTTTTTCCCATCGGATCTACAAACAAGAAAGCGTGCAAATCGGTTAGATGAGGCAGGGTGAGAGCAAGAGAGGACGCTCCTCCAAATAGCCAGGAGGCTCTGAGGCCAACTAGCAATAAATGGCAAAAGGTGATAAAAATTCAAAATGGAGGCCACAGTGGCTGCTTCTGAAAACAAAGGCTATCAGGGGAAGGGGGGGGGTCAAAAAAATAGAGCCACTTACCTCTGATAAAAAGGTCTGTGCTGATTTCTGCGCTCCTACATGCAGCAAATATTCATAGACGTATAAAGCTAACCTGTAAAAGTACAGAAAGAGAGAGACACCATTACACTGGAAAATACTTCATGAAACCATCCCACTCCGACAAAACGGTGTCTCCTCTCCTGAGAGATGCATGCTAAAACCTATGGCAGGAAAGGACACACCATCACCACCAGAGTGGGAGAGATGGGAACTGCCCCTTCCTCTCCCACCCTCCCCCCAAAAGTTGACCCTACTTTAGTGCAGGAAACAAAATTACTTCTCAAGCCACATGCACAATTCAGCATGCAGCCGGTATCCCAAGTCACTGAGCCAGCCGCGGGCAAGCCAGAGCCCCACCAACTAAAATTAAACAAAATAAAAAAAGGGGGGGGGGGCGGCAAGGTTGGTTCAACCCTCTAAGTGCATGGGGAAAGCGGAGGATATATGGGGGGGGAGAAGGAAAGAGAAGAGAACTGCTTCGTCTCCGATCCCTTTGCCCCCAACATCCTCTGCCTGCCCCAGCTTACGAACTCCAGGAGCCAGCAGTAAGCGAGGGGGCCAGACGGGGCACCGAGGTGGGAGCAAGTGATCGTGCCCAAACAAAGCCCCTCGCCCCATACACTTGCATGGACGGACAGCCAGGGTCAGACAAAAGGACGCGGTGGAACCAGCAGGCGCCCCCCTCCCCGGGACAGAGCAACAGCCAAGTCTGAAAAATACCCTAGGGGAGACCCCCGGAGATCGGAGCCTCCAGCTCCCCTCCCAACCTCCAGCTCCCCAAATCCCGCTCCAACATCGGGGCTCCCCCAGCGCCGCGAGCCCCGCCGCGGCCGCGCTTACTTCTCTCGAGCCTGCCCGTCCGAGGGCACCGCCGAGCCTTTGCCTTTGGCGAACATGGTCCGCAGTGAGGAGGCGAAGCCGCCACTGGCTCTGCTACCGCTGCCTGGGTCTCTTCGGTGCCGCTTGGTCTCCCAGCCCCGCTCCCCTCGCTGTGGCTCGCCCCGGCCTTGGCTGCCTCCCCGCTCGCTCACTCCGGCTCCAGCTGTCAAAGCCTCAGCCCCGGCCTGGACCCCATCACCCTGGAACCGCTCCTGCCCTGCTACCAGTGCCGCGACCACCACGGCTACTCCGAGCTCAACCGAACGTGGCTACACGGGGATGGAACGCGGCGGGCGTCAACGTTCCACAATTGATACACGCCCCGGCCAATCGGCGTCCGGCGGGGGGAGGGGCCGCCCCGCCCCCAAGCGGCATGTTAAGGTGATACGGAGCTAAATGCAAGAGCTGGGCTGCTCCGTGCTAGGCGGAGGCGGCCGGGTTCAGCCTGCCTCGTAAAGGGCCCCATGGGGTGTGGGGCTTCTCCTGCTGCTGGAGGCTTGGGGCGGTGCTGTTCCTTCTTATCTCTCTTACCCTCCGGCTTCCTCTTCCCTCCCAGGGTCCCCACCTACTTCCCACGAGGCCCCTTCTCCCTAAAGCCCCCCATCCTCCTTCTCTTACACTCCCCCAGCCATCCGCCCTTCCCCACTTTCACCCACCACCTACCTCTCCCACCCCATTCCCCCGTAAGCCCCCCGCTAGCTCCTTCCCCTTCCGTCTCCCACTAACGCCTCGTTCCCTTACCCTCCTCTAGTCCCAAGCCCCCCAGCAGCCACCCTTCCTTCCCCTCCCTAGTTGCCCTTTTCCAGCCCTCCTCCGCCCTGCTCTTAAATCCCTTTACTCTCAGCTGCCCCCAGTCTACCCTTACCCCCCTCCCCAGTGCCTCCCCGCTGCTGACTTTTCCTCCCGAGGCTATTTCCCCTCGTGGGGAAGCGCTGGGAGCTCATAGGTACCCAGGCCAAGTTGTCTTGGGGGACCATGCCACCCCGCGTCCGAATTGCCCTGCCCGCTGGTGGGCGAGGACTCGGAGCGCCTCACTCCGGGGGGCAGGGGGGAGCCTAGCGCAGCGCCGGAGTCCTGGGAAGTTACTGGGGGTGTAGGGCGGGCGCCTGCTTTTTAAACAAGGCAAACTTGAAAGTCCAGGATGAGGGAGGAAATTGACGAGGGTTCGAGCTCCGTGACCCAGGCGAGGAGCCTGGCTGGAGCCTGTCTTAACCGACAGAGCCACAGGCCAGAATTTGCGATTTATTCTCTCCCTCCAGTGTGAAGTTAAAAACTCTTGATTGGGGGTGGAGGGGGAGAGAGGCGGTGTTTCCAGCCAATTCTTTAGTGCCTGTTTCTCTTTAAATATGATATAACCTGGTTGGTACTGTCCCTTTAAAAGAAACAAGCTGAAAAAGCTGTGTAAGCGCCGATTGGCTGCCTGTTTGGATATATCCTAAGGGGAGCCTTGAAACTGTTCGCCTAGGTTGGTTTTTTTTTTTTTTTTTTTTTAACTGCGCTGTTCCAATAAACAAGTAACGCCCCTCCCCCTTACATGCCTATCACCAAACAATTAGAGGCTAGGTCAGTGTCCTGGGGAAAACACAGTGGAAGTAGGAAAACTCAGCCTCACAGTTAATCTAAGCTAAAAACCACACAAGCCCATTAAAGTTCACTGCCGTTGTGCTAATGTGCATTTTTTAAAAAGGACCTTTACATGCTAGGAAAGAGCGGTGTCTATGTGCCTGGCTGGAAAGGAGACCCTAGGTGGCTTTTTTTGGAGTAATGTACCCATGAATGCAGTGGTTTCCCCCCCCCCCAAAAAATGCTAAAGCCCTAAACCCTGTGCACGCTCCTTGATGTAATCTGTTCACTGCGGGGTCACTGAGATTTATTTGGAAAGGTAACATTCAAGGGGGTTGCTGAGCAGTCTGTGGAAACTCTAAGTTTTAAATAAGATTTGTGTGTGTGACTGTGTGGGAGAGAAGGGGGGTGGGCATGGAGCAGGGGGGAAGGGAAAGACACACTCTCCATAGAATATGAAGGGGTTTCTAGCCATTTTTTGGATGAGAAGTAAATCGGGTTTCTCTGAGCCAGCCAGCAGTAATCAAATTAGCCTGCTACAATTGTTAGCGTGAACTTCCTTAAATCTTTGGTTTGTAAAACACAAAGGTTAGCTCTCTTGTCTATCACTCACTTAGCAGCCAAGTTTTAACCGTCTCTTCCCTGCCATTTACTTGTAAGATTATTAGAATGTGGGCTAGTTGTGCCCTTTGGGTGGGGATTAGCTATGTGTGTGAGGCACATTTGGACAAAATTCAACTACTTCCCAAGAAGAACATTTCTTCATGCTCATAGATGACATGTGTCATTCCTGCAATGTTACTTAAATAAGGGATACTAATGCTAATAGTAAGTGATCATTCATTGTACAAATAAAACAGGGACCCATTTGCCCCCCACCAAAAACAAAAGACTGGCAAGGAGTATGGAGCAGTATTTTATGGAAAGTGTTGGCATATAGTTCAGGGCACAGCTGGTAGATGGAGATGGCTTTCAGTATGCACTACTTACTCCTGATACCAGTCATTTGCACTCAGCCCCTTCCAACGGTCATCCTTCCAGGGATGGCTTGATTCCAGAAGCTCAGCAGACAGTGTAGGTAGAGGGTGAAGAGGAAAAGAGGGTTTTTGTTTTTTTAAGTGCATGTAGGAAGTTCCAGGTGGAGAGTGCCAGTATCTATTTGTTCCCTACCAATACCATTAAAGTAGATTGAAACAGGAGTGGGAGCTCTTGCTGCCAACCACAGAGGAGGGAGGGCTGTGAGGGACTCCCCCATGTCAGGGCAAGGAGGAGTGAGATCTCTCTCTTGCTTTTATCAGAGTAGATCCTCCTCCTTACTTAGCCCCTGGCACTTGCCTGCAAGACAGAGGGATACTGACATCATGCAGAGAGTGGACAGTTTCCCCACCCATGTTAGGAATGTCAGTTGAAGCAAACAAGAACAGCAGCAGTGGCAGGGTGGGATAACAGATCTTGTTTCTGAACCAGGGTCACTCTAAGTGGGGGGCTCTCTCTTTAGAAACTAGCTTTTTTATTATTATTATTTAAAGTGAAGTTGTTACACTGGGGAAAACTTCAACAAAAAGACGGTGTCTTTGGGCTAAAATGCTTGAGCCTGTTACCCTCTGCCCCCTGTCTTTGCCATTTTCGCAGACATCTGTGGGTGGAATAAAAGCTTTTTCCCTGACTACCCAACTTCTACTGGTGGATGCTGCAGTGAATCAGAGGCCTATGTTTGTGACATCACTCTGTTACCAGGGGAATTAGAGTGATGTGATAGATTCAGCATTCTGACTTCACTGCAAGCCCAACTTGGGGCATGATGGACTGGGAGGGAGCCAACCTTCATCTCCACTAAACATCTTCAAAAAGGAGGAAAGGGATGAACTGTGAAAAATATTAATTTATATTTTAAGCTTGTTATATTTGCAAGTTCGACCCAGGTCACCTGCAGATCAGAGCTGGCTCCAGGTTTTTTGCCGCCCCAAGCAAAAAAAAAACCCAAAACAAAAAAAAACCCCAAAGTGCCGCCCCCAAAGAGCCGGAATGCCACCCCTTGAAAAGGGCTGCCCCAAGCACATGCTTGGAACGCTGGTGCCTAGAGCTGGTCCTGCTGCAGATGCTCCTATCAAAAGCTACCTAAATGTAGTTTTTTTGTGTAGAATGTCCCAGACAGCACTGGTAATGGCCATTCAACACAAATAGTTTCATCCTCGTCTTCCCTTGCCTTGCCCTGTTCCATGCCCAGTCCCCCAAAGCTGCACTAGCCAGTTCCTACTTCTTTAGGACATGCTAGCAGACATAGATTCCCCCCACCACACTGGCATTTGTTATACGCGATGAAGCGCATTTTAAGCTGTCTTTTATCATCTCCAAAGCTATTAACCATTTGCCAAATTTGTTCAAACTGAGCAATCTAATAATAACCTGATCACTTATTGAGGGCAGGGCGGTTCCATGCTTTAGAGGGGGTTTACATGCTAATGGGGACTTCACAGCCTGGCAGAATAATAAATCTAATTGGCTAGTCAAAAGTCAGGCTGTGCATGTATCCAGATAACCACCAGGTCACAATCCAGCTAGCAAGCCCTCCCTTAAATTAGCACATTCACCCAGTTTAATGCAAAACTTAATGGTTCATTTAAACAATAGACTAGAAAACCACTCTAGGAAACAGTCCTGGATTAGTAGGATTAGATACATTTATTGGGCTTTTCCATTGTGGTTAGGTACTATTTCAAACCCCTTTGGTTTGTAAATGGCTTGATCCTGCAATCCATAAGCACAACTTCCACTGAAGCCCAGTGGCTGAATTTTGAAAATAGGACTTGCAGGTCGCAGCAGGCAGCCAGGAGCTGAAACCTAGGATTTTCTTCTCTGGTGCTAGTTGCCCACTGTCTAGCAGCAGTTTTCCTCACACAGTTTCTGTAGAACAAGTTGAAGTAATCCTTTGCAGTTCTATAGCAGCTCTTGCTACGGAACTCAAAGTCCTTTACAAGCCTTAAATACATTTCAGAACAGTGCCGGGAGTTAGGTTTAAGTATTTGATTAATTGTACAGCTGGAGAATCTGAGACAAACACAGGTTATGTGGCTTGACCAAGGTCAAGCAACAAATCTGTTGCAGAGTCAGAAATAGAATTCAGGATTCCTGATTCTAACCACAGCTATAATCCTTGTGCCAAGCATGCAGTATCTTTTCTCAAGATCAAGCTTTCAAAAGCTGTATTTTATAATCCTTACCTTCACCTTCCGATGGCCATTTCTATGGAAACCTGGGCATAAACAGGAACTGAAAGCCAGCAACTGAAACTAACAAGAACTCCAGCTCTCAGCTACTGGCTTATAGTTACAGTTTCCACGGGAACAGATGTTGGATCAGCACTAAAAATAAGGAATAGGCTGGAAAGAGACCCTTTTTCAGACTTTGCGTCTACCTTGATGTTGTTGTTCTGACCTTGCTCTCCAAACAACAGCCAGAAACCTGCTTTCAAAGTCTAGAGCACTTCAAGCTGGTTAAAGAGTGTTTCCAAATAAACTATTAACAATTACCATTTGCACTTTACAAACAAAGGCCCTAATCCTGAAAACATTTAGGCACTTTAATAACTTTACGCACATGAGCGGTCCCATTGCTCTTGCACTCAGCATCAACAAGTCTCACAACACTCCTACAAGGTAGGCAATAACGAAGGCCCCAGTCCTGCAAATACGTACATACATTCAGGAGTAATTGCAGTAGTTCCATTGGAACAAATGGGATTGTTTGTGCATGTCAGCACTTGAAAGATCAGGGCCTCAAACATTTTGAATAGCAATATTTAAAAAAAATCATCTCTCTACAATGTGCTATGATCTGGTTAAAGTAACAAAAACTTTAAATGCCCCTGGAAGCTTTAAAAAAAAATCTTTGTTTTAATTTGATATCTAATTTCACAAAACACCACTAAAGGCAACACTGTTTTACATGAGACCTGCCCCTCTTGGCGGGTTTAAGGCATTCAGTAAACCAACAAACCTCCTCAGGTGGTGGTGTCCATGTAAAAAGTGACTGGAGCAAAGCTAAATCATTTCACCTGACACGATAATATGTTGTTTCAATAGAGTAACAGATTCTCACTCTTCCGCTGACCTGCTGTGTTTTGATTTGAGAACGGCTCTAGTGCAATTTAGCCCATCAGAATCTTTAGCCATAAGCATGCAGGCTTTCTTCAAAGCATGCTTTGCTTTCCTGAATGGAGTCTTATAATTTAACTCTTATCAGTGAGTAATAGGTATCCCAGCAATCTGATTGGTTGGCTCAGGCTCTGCCTCACTAAACTCCCTGAAGTGCCAGTCAGGCACAGCGTTCATCACTTTTTATTCTACAGTGTTGTGTGACGCTGTTGGGTCCTTTCAAACAGCTCCCCCAAAGGGCAGTCCAGCAGAACTATGCCAGGTAGTGGACAGCCTGGTGAATCCAGGTCCCCTTTGCTCAGTTACAGGGCTGAGAGTTCCTTGCTAAAAAGCGTTTTCCTTTGCCGATCAGATTGTTCAGAGTGGGACTAGATTAGCAGATCTGTCTGTGGGGGAGTAGCTGTGTTTCATCCAGTTTTGCTTACTGTGCGTGACCTGGTAGGGGAGCTTCTGGTTACGATTGGCGATTGAGACACACCCTGCAGATCTAGGGGGAGACATTGTAGGTGGAGAGCTTCAACACCTCCCTTTAGGAGGACAAGGTGCTAGCAGCTCTTAAACAAAAGATTGTTTTTCCAGTGCTCAAACAAACAAACCCAAACAGCCCCACTGCTTGCTGCTGACAATCTTCTTTGGGGAGAAAAGTTACCAAGAAGATGGTGAAGCAACATTGACAAAAACTGGACTTGGATTTCCTTGAGCCTTTTCCACCTGTTTTTGGTGTGATATGGAGCCTTCATTGATCTCCTGGTGATGGCACATAGAACATTTCCACACTGAATCTGTCAGCTGTGAGGTATTGCTGACAAGCCTCTGGATCCTGGAATAGATTGAGAGGCAGGTCTGCAAGGATAGATTAAGTTGCCCTTGAGTACATTCCCATTTTCTCTTTAACTGGACAGAATAGCAAGGGGCAATTGTTCATCTGCCCCAGGGTCTCATATGTAGTGCTGCAAGATTCTGTCTACCATCTTCCCTGTTCAGGCCATGAGGGCAAATAGCGAGATGGTTTGCCATCAGTAGATACAGCAGGTAAAGACACCTCTACGTTGCTGCTTCATTGGACTGGAACGCTATCCCAGTGTCTAGGAAAACTGGAAAAAAGAACAGGAGTCCTTGTGGCACCTTAGAGACTAACAAATTGATTGTAGCATAAGCTTTCGTGGGCTAAATTTGTTAGTCTCTAAGGCGCCACAAGGACTCCTATTCTTTTTGCGGATACACACTAACACGGCTACTACTCTGAAACCTAGGAAAACTGGGGTACAGATGGGAACTAGCTGGCTGAAGTTCAGCTGGGATACAACAGGAATAACATTGGCTGTCTGGGGCAAAGAGGCAATGACAGAAGTAATGTGTCTTCAAGTGTGTAGGGTCTGCCTGCTGTTTATTTCTAAAGATTCCCGTCCTGGTTGCTTCTGGAAGTACAGCTAGCTCCGGCATTTCAGCTGTGCTTGGCTAGAAGGTGTCAGACAGGGATTTTGCCTTGATTAGCCACATCTTTGTCACCCCATTGTGGATTACTGCAACATGCTTTTCTTTGGGCTGTCCCTGATGATCTTTGTGATTTTATCTAGTGCGGAAGGCAGCCGCCCACTCCTCACTCCTCCCTTAGTTTTCCCACTTCTACGGCCTAATGATCACATCAATTTATAAGCCAGAATTCTGGTCACAACAGCCAATAAAGCTTGGAAGGCGACTAATTGAAATAACATTTTACCATAGATCTGAAACGTACTTCAGTAGCTCTATAAAGTTTAAACAGGAAATCAAAGACTGAAGGCCAGCAAGTGTATCTAGCGTGGTCATGTAAGCCTGTATCAAGTGTCTCATGTATGGTCAAGCTCTAGTGAGTCTAGGGAAATAACTTAATTGGGTTTTTCCTAACACAGGTTTCTCCTTGTGGGATATTTTCTAGGGCCTTGCTTGGTTTTAAATAATGAAAGCAACAGGGCTGCTTAAAAAAAGCTCTGATCATTTTAGCTGCTTTGCTCTGAAGTCCACTGCTCTTGGTTTCGGCTGCCTCTCTTGAGCCTGCCGCCATGTTGTGCAGTTTTCCCTTCTCTCCTTTTAAAAGAGTTCCATTCACGCTACGAGAACGTGCCATTGCCTCAGGAATAAGAAGGGCAAAAGCAAGACTGGAATGAAGGGTACTTGCCGGCTAGAAAAAGAAGGACACCCAGCAAGCAGCAGCTCCCAGTTGCAAAATGACCACTCGAGAGCTGTAGCTTCTACTTCTTGTGTTTTATGACACAGCAGACTCCCTAGCTGAGTCCGAGGCCGCTAAGCACAATTCGAGAACTAAAGTCTGTCACCTTTCCCAGTGTTCTTGAAGAATTTCAATATTGCTTTTTTTTATAGGGCCCCATTTTCCTGATGCTCTGACTAGGCGTGGCAGAGAAATGTTGACACTTGAAAGCTTCTACGTTTTTCTTAGAAATACCCCCTTTCAATGGTAAATGCTTTGCCCACCCAACTGAGATGATCAACCATTTTCCTGGACCTTGTATCTTCCACATAATCCATCTTTGCTTTTGTTTATTGGAAACAAATGATTATTTAAGCCACAATGGCCGTTTCAAATTCTAAATACAGCCACTTCATGCTTTCTCTCAGGGGCTGGGAGTATCTCAGCAGTTTCCACTCTTGGGCATGTTTCACGGAATCGTTTCCCCTTTGTTTCTTTTGCCCGTATTTCCTGCCATTCCTCTGTGCACTCGTTTTTAATTAGATTTTTAAACTCCACTTTCTTTAAAGGGAATCTCTAAATCAGCTTGTTCCTTTTTAACAACATTTTTATGCCACTTTGTCTGCTGGCTCATTGTCTACTACCCCTACCTGTGCTGGGAACCAAGCTATTACAGCAGAACCGCGGAATGGAGATTGTTTGTAACTCTGAAATGTTGGTTACTGGACAAAATGTTATGGTGGTGCTTTCAAAAGTTTATAACTGCCCATTGACTTCATGCAGCTTTGAAAGTTTACTATGCAGAAGAAAAATGCTGCTTTTAACCATCTTAATTTGTATGAAACCAACACAGAAACAATTTCCTTACCATGTCAAATCTTTTTTTAAACTTTCCCTTATTTTTTGTTTGTAGTTTATGTTTAATACAGTACTTTACTGTATTTGCTTTTTGGGCGGGGGGGGGGGGGAAGGGAGGTCTCTGCTGCTGCCTGATTGTGTACTTCCGGTTCCAAATGAGGTGTCTAGTTGCCCAGTCAGTTCATAAGTCTGGTGTCTGTAACTCTGAAGTTCTACTGTCCTATGAAAAAAGAACAGGAGTACTTGTGGCACCTTAGAGATGGATATATGCATCCGAAGAAGTGGGCTGTAGTCCACGAAAGCTTATGCTCTAATAAATTTGTTAGTCTCTAAGGTGCCACAAGTACTCCTGTTCTTTTTGCGGATACAGACGAACACGGCTGCTACTCTGAATACTGTACTATGATTACACTCAACTGCATCAATTCTGTTGTTAACAGTAATATTGCATTAAGTCATTTCTGCTATCTGAAGGGCTATTTTTTATTGGCAGTAGTCCTGATAAGGAATCAGACAAGATGACCAGGGAAGTTGGGCATACATCTCTGACCCAATTCAATGTAAGCATTATCCCTGCCAGTTCAGCCGTCAAAACAGCTACAAAATTTGATAGCCTTACAGCTTTCTTCATTCTGAGTATAGGAATGCACAATGCTTCTCCCACTCTTCCTGCACATTTAACACTTCTTTTCTTCTTTCAGTTTCATTATATAATTCCATCTCTACCTCAGGAGGTATAATTTTCCAATTATAAAGCATTTGTCCACAGCTATAGATTTTAACCTCTTTTAGGCCTTTCTTTTTACTAGGATCCTTTGTCCACACTTTAACCCTATTGACATGAGGCATATTGAATTTTTTCCCTACACGTTGACTACTTAAGTCCCAGCATTCATTGTATGTTATCTTCATGTTACCATCTTCACTGCTTCCAATGACTTTGGCCCAAAAGGTTAGGGTTGTAGCTGTTTGGCTCAGCCAGATTTAAAAGGCCAGCAGCAGAAAGGCATGCTGGGAAAAAAGCTCTTATATAATGGCAACCTTGTAGTGAGGGAGCATCAGAAAATATGTGGTTGTGAAAGGAACTACTCCTCTCTATTACATACCACCACTATGTTACATATATCAGTTGTAGCCTATAATCTGTTACATGTATAAGAACGCCCATACTGGGTCAGACCAAAGGTCCATCTAGCCCAGTATCCTGTCTTCCGACAGTGGCCAGTGCCAGGGGCCCCATAGGGAATGAACAGAACAGGTAATCATCAAGTGATCCATGCCCTGTTGCCCATTTCCAGCTTCTGGCAAACAGAGGCTAGGGACACTTCAGAGCATGGTTTTGCACCCTGCCCATCCTGGCTAATAGCCATTGATGGACCGATCCTCCATGAACCGATCTAGTTCTTTTTTGAACCCTGTTATACACGTGGCCTTCACAACAATAATTTAGAATGTATTATGTATAGGAGCTCATGTTTATTTAAGATCCTATTTTAGTTCACAAATTCTTTGTCTTTGCAAGAGCTCAGGTAGTCTTGCAGAATTTTCCATTCAGAACGTTACGTTGCATATATTGTAAATGAGGTGTCTTCTTTTCCAAAGAACACCACTATAATTTCAACTAGTTCCTCAAGTCCCTGAATCATTCTGGTCACCATCTGCTGTACCCTCGCTATTCTACATATGTTCTTTTCCTTTCCTCATAAGAAGATGAGAACTGAGCATGAGATGCCAAGTGTGGCTTCAAACAGCACCTTACAAAATGCTGGAATAATTTCTTCTGACTGGTGTTCAATATCTCTGATTAAGCAGACCAGAATTTATTAGTTGTTTTGAACTGCTTCTAAGCCTCATGCCAAAGGTTTTAGAATTTCAGCCCCCCCCCCCCCCGATCCTCCTTAGTCTCTTTATACTAACAGTATATAAGATCTCAAGTTATATTTCTGTCCTGTGTGTTGTCAGCCAACCACTACTCCATTCCCTTATTACTATGTCTTCTATCAGCCAGGATACAGATATGTGAAGTTGTTATTTGTTATTTTTATACAGTAGCACCTAGAAATGGTAGGATCAAGGCCTCTTTGGTGGTAGAAACACATAATAATTTAAAATCCCTGTCCCAAAGAACTTACAGTCTAAACAGACGAGACAGACCAAGGGAGGAAGAGAAAACAGGAGAGGTGAAGCAATTTGCCCAGGGTCACAGAGGGTCAGCAGCGGAGCAGTGGGAAAACCCCAATACAAGTCTCTGCTCCAAATCAGGGTGAGCATGGGTCTGAAAGCAGCTCTCCTACACCCATTAGAATGCTCTAATGCTAACCCCTGGGCTATAAGGGGATGGATTGCTCTCTGTTCTTTGGGGCCGGGGAAGGATTTGACAGAAAGGGTTGACAAACTTCAGAGGAGGACTCAACTTAATTATCAGGCTTTTTGTTTTTAAACCATGCACTCTGAAGGTGGGTATTGGACATTACCCATCCACCATATGTTGGGGCTCACCCAAATTTCCATTCCTAGCTATGCCACTGTTATAACCAAGCAAAATAATCATTATTATCGACCACGGGTGTTCTATTATGAAAGAAAACACAAATCACAGAGCACTTCTGCTACACTGTCTTCTGTATGCCTTCCTGCCGAGAGCTTCTAACAGAGATTGAGCCTTTGAGAGTGAACTGCCTCTGGGGGCATTCTCCGTTTGGTACATTAAGACCAAAGTATATTGTTTCCCAGGATTGTTGTGAATTTAGCCTGAGTATCTGATTAGAGACTTCAAAACTATTTATGTAAGGGCAAAATAATTTGTTTGAGGGCAGGAGGACCCTGTCTAGACCCAGATCATGGGAATCAGGCACCTAAGTACAGTCCCACTTCTGTTCTGTACGTTTCACTCCTGGCTAGCTTAGGCGGCTTCCTGTTCAGTTTGGTGGCATCTGTGAATCCATTTTTTCGGTGCCTCACTCTCCCCACACAATTCATGGGGAACCTGGGCACCCAGCTGCGGACTGCGAATTCCACTAGGAAGCAGGGTGCTTAGGAATTAGGTGTTAGGACAATTGACTCCCCTTTGAGACTCTAGCCTAAAGTGACCATTACTGAGTAGTCCTATTTCTGCTTCTGATCTCAAACTAAACTGGATAATCATATTTCTATTCTCAATTGCTACGGAGTCAGCAGGGCAGGGTTGACTCCAGAAAAAGTTGATGCAGTAAATAGCAAACAAATTAACAGCAAAATGTCACCTGCTAATCACCTGATATCTTGGATAAGGTCCTGCCTCTCTATCCAATTTTCTTACCCCACTTGTCTACATCAGTGTCAGCTGCTGAGAGGCTGGTGAGTCAGACTTTTCTATTGTGTTCTACACCTGCTTTCCTTCTAGCCCTTCTCTCCCTTAAAGGGCTATCTAGCCTTGCAATTAAATATCCCCTCAATGAGCAAACCAGCATCATGGAAAAATCCTCAGACAGCTGAGTCATTATTGCTCCCACAGTGCAATACAGCCTCAGTACATAAAGTGATCAAAATGGTGGGTGCAGCGTACAAGGGATTTCTGACAGGGCTGCTGGAAAGGAACTGGTAAGTGTGTGTTTGGCTTAGATATAGAAACATCTTATACAAGAGTGACATAAAACCACATAGTCCTTTGTTTGACTAGGGGAGCCTTCCCAGGGGACAGACCTACTCCAGTGTGTGGAGCCCTTTGTTACTAGCACATGGGTTCTCCTGATTTCTAATGGGCAACAGTAGTGAGCTCTGGGGTGGGATGGGTGTAGGGGAGTTCACTAGCTTGTGGAAAGGTCTGAGCAAACAGGCAGTGAGACCTAAAGGTCTGTGGCTGCACAGTGGGCCGGCCATATTCCGAACAGTGATAGGAAAAAGAACAGGAGTACTTGTGGCACCTTAGAGACTAACAAATTTATTAGAGCATAAGCTTTTGTGGGCTACAGCCCACTTCTTCGGATGCATATAGAATGGAACATATATATATATATATATATATACACACAGAGAGAGAGCAGGGTTGTCTTACCAACTGTAAGAAGCCAATTAAGTGAAAAAAAAAAAAAACTTTTGAAGTGATAATCAAGCTAGCCCAGTACAGACAGTTTGATAAGAAGTGTGAGAATACTTACAAGGGGAGATAGAGTCAATGTTTGTAATGGCTCAGCCATTCCCAGTCCTTATTCAATCCTAAATTGATTGTTTCTAGTTTGCATATCAATTCCAGCTCAGCAGTCTCTCCTTGGAGTCTGGTTTTTGAAGTTTTTCTGTTGTAAGATGTACATGGCAGAGGGGCATTGCTGGCACAGACCTGTCCTCACTTACAGACAACTCCCCACCCCCAACCTAAAGCAAATACTCACCAGCAACCACACATCACTGAAAAAAACACTAACCCAGGGACCTATCCTTGTAACAAAGCCCGATGCCAACTCTGTCCACATATCTATTCAAGTGACATCATCATAGGACCTAATCCCATCACCCATACCATCAGGGGCTCGTTCACCTGCACATCTACCAATGTGATATATGCAATCGTGTGCCAGCAATGCCCCTCTGCCATGTACATTGGCCAAACCAGACAGTCTCTACGCAAAAGAATTAATGGACACAAATCTGACATCAGGAATCATAATACTCAAAAACCAGTGGGAGAACACTTTAACCTGTCTGGTCATTCGATGTCAGACCTGCGGGTGGCTATCTTACAACAGAAAAACTTCAAAAACAGACTCCAAGGAGAGACTGCTGAGCTGGAATTGATATGCAAACTAGATACAATCAATTTAGGATTGAATAAGGACTGGGAATGGCTGAGCCATTAGAAACGTTGAATCTGTCTCCCCTTGTAAGTATTCTCACACTTCTTAGCCCAGTACAGACAGTTTGATATCTTGATTATCACTTCAAAAGTTTTTTTTCCACTTAATTGGCCTCTCAGAGTTGGTAAGACAACTCCCACCATGCTCTCTCTGTGTGTGTGTGTGTGTGTGTGTGTGTATATATATATATATATATATAAAACGTGTGTTCCATTTTACATGCATCCGAAGAAGTGGGCTGTAGCCCAAGAAAGCTTATGCTCTAATAAATTTGTTAGTCTCTAAGGTGCCACAAGTATTCCTGTTCTTTTTGCGGATACAGACTAACACGGCTGCTACTCTGAAACCAGTGATAGGAAAGGGGAAGTGGCCAATTCCCATTTGAGTTCTGCTCTCAGATTTTTGCATTTCTCCTACCACAGTAAAGGAAAAGATACTCTTGCTTGCCCTATCACTGCTCCCACAGCCTGCCCATTTATGTGCAGGCACTGCTGGGGTGTGCCTCACTGATCTCAGGCCCTCTCACCACCCCTTAGAAGCAGGGGACTGTTCTTGTTCCTGTTTTGCAGATAGGGAGGTTCCTTTACTTGCCCAAGGTCAAACAGGAAGCCTGTGGTGGAACTAGAATTAGAATCTAGGTCTCCTAACTCTCAGCCCAAGTACATCTTTCCTCCCCCTACATTGATCTTTATCTGATGCTGTCCTGAAAGCTCATAAGTACAGTTTTTGACTCCACCACTGATCTCTCCCTTCCCTGCCCCAAACTCCCTTGTAAAATCCTACCAGAATTGTTAGGCATGTGTTCCTTACTGTTGGTCTGAGCTTTAGTTCCATGTATCTTTGTACTTCTTGGCTTTGTCCAGGACAGACTGCATCAAAACATCACGTGTGTGTTCTCATCAGATTTCCAGCCTGATTTCTAGATCAAAGGACCTTTTGATTCTCTACTTTGGAGGTTTGCCCATCACTAGTCTTATTCTATTCTTTGCTACCTACTTCAGGAGTCTGAGCTCTAAGGGCCCTGGTACCTTGCCTAACTTGGTAACTCTAAACTCCTATCTAGGCTGGGAGCATACACATGCTGGTTGTACTGATTTAAATGTGGCTGTAACAAGCAAATTTCTAAAACAATCTCCTTGCTCTATGCAGACCAAGATGTTTTGTTTTGTAAAGGTGTTATAAAGCCAGGCTGTATAAGCTGAACTAGATAACAAGATGTGCTAGTGGATCTAAAATGGAATTGCAACAACTTAGTGTCCTACATGGAACTATACGGGCAGTGTGCTGGGGTTACGGGAATTGTGGGCTCATTGCTTGGTCACTCCCTCACTCACTCATGCCCGTCACCCCAATTGGGGTATGGGCTGCCAACCACAGATCTCCAGAGTCCTCTATCCTGGGCAATTTGCTCTAGCTGGTTCCAGGTATAGCCCATTTTTATGCTATCAGCCTGAAGGTCGTGTCACCAGGTGTTTCTTGGGCAGCCTCTTTTCCGCTTGCCTTGGGGGTTCCACCGCAATGCCTGTCTAGTGATGTTGGTTGGCTGCTTGCGTAGTGTGTGTCTGCGACCTGTGCCGTCTTTCTTGACTTGTACATGGTCCTCACATTCCATGTACCGAGGGTAATCCTCCTGGTTACAAGAAGGGTAATCGGTTTAGTGGCTTCCTCACGACTTTCACCACCCAGCATCATGCATCTTCGAGTTGAAGGCCCTTCTTTTTCCAGGCTAAAAGTCTGTTATCTCTATTGTTGGCGTTTTTGTAGCAAGTTAATTTTTTATGGGGTGGAGTTGCTAGCCCCATGCCCAACCCTCCTCCTTTATTCTGACTTGGGACAGGCAGATGGCCCCAAAGGACCTCTCTGATGGAATTATTGCTTGGTAGTGTCATAATATTTTGCCCTGAGGTTGGATGTTGCAACAGTACAAAAGGTACCAGCTGACCTAGAACTATGGCTGGGATCCTCCAATAGGCTTCATGTGGGCAGATCCCTGCAAGCATGCAGAGCCTCATATGGGGGATGGGAACTCAGATTTGCTCTATGGCTTTTTCTGCAGTATGTGGGGCTTTCAAAATCTCTTTTGAAAAAAGGACTGTAGCTACTCTGGGTGGTGGCAAGAGACTGATCCTGAGAAGGTGGAAAAACTGTTTTCCCACTCTCAAAAGGTGGTAGTGGTTGTTTATATGGTAAAAAAACACTCTATAGATTCCTCAATGATGTCACAATTCTTAAGAGGCTCATATGTGGTCTGGGAAGAACTTCTGTCTTAGCTAAAGAACCATGCAGATGTGCTAATGAGGGATACTTAAGGTGCTAAGGGGCGGGGGCATAGCATCCAGGACTCTGTGGGGGAGGAGTGGTTCTGCTTGTCTGTAGTTCATGTCCCTATGTTTAGTATAATTGTTTTATAATCAATAGTCACTTATTAAAATCAAGCCATGCTACTGATTAGCGGAGATACAAATCCTGACAGGAACAGACTAGTATTGGCGCCCATCCCCATAGGATCTGGGCACTTCCTAAGTTAACTAGATTGGCATAGGCTTTAATTAGGGGCAATCCTTGCTGAGCTAGAGCGCTAACAGCTGTATTTAAAGACCTGGCAGTTTCCACCCTCAGTGTGGAGGGAGTCTAACTTTCTTGTTCCTTTTTGTGAGGTGATTCTGTCATGTCTCTTTCTTCCCGTCCAATGTCTGTCTCAGGAGCTGGTCCCCTTAACTCCCTAACTGCTTGTTTACATTATTCTGCAGTGCCTGTGCGGCCTCTGCTGCTAAACTGTCCTGAAGAGGGTTCAGCTGAGGCCCTGTCCAATGGCCCCACAGATCTTTTGCAGCTTTAATGGAAAGACTTTTTGTTCTGGTTCTTGCTTCACCTTAACTGAATTCTCAGTTGTGACTTTCCTTCAGTGGGTCTCTTATTGAACTCGGCAAATATTTCCCTTTTCTCCTTCCTTGGCAACCTTCCTCTTCTGTAGGATTGCCTGGTGTCCGTTCCCTACCCACCTCCTTCTAACGGGGTGATAGGTTGGAAGAAGCCAGGTGACTTGGCGACAAACTGGGTTTGGCTTGGGTTCCTTGCGGAACAGGAGTGCAGTGGGTTGTGGGAGGAACACACTTCATCTTGTCAGAAGTTACTTTAATCCTTTCGCTGCTGATTCTTGCTATGTTATGGCTGTTGCTGAGGTGTCAACGCTGTCACGTCACAGGAGACTTAGCCAGTCTGTGGGTTAGCAATGGAGCGGGACATGTTCCTGTCCAGTACAGTTGGAACATCAGGTGGGACGAATGCTACAGTTAATAATCAGGGTGATGATGGAAGGAAAAGAGTCTTCACCCATCCCCCGTGGAATGTTAAGCCCTCACGCTCTGTGAGGGATACAGCAGGAGAAGGGTGTGGACTGCACTGAGGCAATATTGCAGAGGAGCAGCATCAGGGTGAGCTTGGTAAAACCTCCCTTATTTGCCACTGGTGAGTTCTGGTGATTTTTGGGGCGGGAGGAAGCAGGGAATCCGCTATCGGTCTCCGCAGCATCCCAGCCTTTGTTTTAAAAATGTTTCTAGCCCTTCCAGTTGTGAAGAGACGTTGCCAAAATGAACCCACGCAGAGCTGCGTTACTGAGTCTGCAGACAGAGCTCCAGGGCCTCTGCTGCTGATCCTGCCTTTCCACAGCAGCAGAGGGGAAACAGGCACTTCCACATCTGCTATGCACAGCCAGGTGGCCAGCAGTGAAGCTGAAAAGATTCATGTCCATTTTGCTATGTTGCTGCTTGGGGAACTCTCTGAATAGCAGCAAAATCAGGGAGCGGGACTATCTGCAGGGAGGAAGACTGATAAGTGGGCTGGGAAAAGGTCTGAGTAATGGAGCAGTAGGTCTCACCCTCTAAAAGCAGTGGTGGGGATGGGGAAGGAGAGCAAGAAGGGCCTTGGGGGCATCACATTATCTGGACCCCACTACTAGCTAGAGACTGATCCAAAAGATGGAGCCCAGGGACTGTGCCCTGAGGGGGAGCCCAGGAGATGTGAGAGGGAGCTGGGTTTGTCACCAGGGAGTTCCCACTGGAATTCATTGGTGGGATTGGCTTACTGATCTTTCATCTCAGCTAATGATTAATGGGGAAAAGGTCTTTCCTGTTTCCTACACGGGTATGGGGGGTGGGGGAGGGGCAGAGTGTCATGGAAAAGTGCCATAGTAAATTATGACTTTTTTTTTTTTTATAGGCTTTTGGGCCATCTTACAGAACTTATTTCAAGTATGCTATGGCGTTTTCTGTCCCCCTGCAGAAAGGGGAGCATTTTCCATCAAATTCTGTAGCTTTTAAGAGTCATTTCTATCAGGCTCTCTGTTCCATCCCTGCTAAATTCTATAGGCCTTTTCCATAAGGGAGGAAAGGATTAGGTGACTGTTTGACCTAATGCTGTAGAATCAGGTGGCTCCAAGAAAGTAGCCAAAGGCCTGGGGTCTTATGATTATCCAAATGAGACCTCTGCATCTTCGCTTGTTACTGGGAGCCTGCAACTAATGCTCAGAAATCCAGATTTTCCCCTGCCTTAAACAGGGCCAGACTGACCCATCAGTGGGCCCTAGGCAAACATTCACTTCTGGGCTCCTACCTTTTAATGTGAGTAACAACAAATAGCCGATATATACAGATGCATGTGTTTTAGCCAATATTTCGGAATTGTACAAGTCTTTCTAACGTCATCCTTTGCTGCTTGCATTCTTCTTGCTCTGGTTCCTTCTTTATATGCTTTGGTGCCCCCGAACGAGGCGTTGTTTGCTATAATAGTCACAATGCCAGGAAATGCAACAGTAAAAGTGAGGAGGAGCAGAGATTTAAGGAAAAATGTAAAGATATTGGGGGGGGGGGGGGCTGGGATACACTTCAGAGATGTTCCCCTCCAATAAGTGCTAGCAAATTCCCATCTCTGCCTGATCACTTAATGCTGCTGGAGAAGGAAGTGGTTCCTTTACCCACTTCCTTCCTCATGCCTGGGCTCTGTTGGGAATAGGAAATGAGTCTCAGCTGTGGGGGGAAGACAACCTTTGCCCACTCATCCACAGGTGTGGGTTTGCATGTGAACTGAAACAACTTCACTCGAGTAAGTGGCGTCATGACTTTGAGCGCCAGGTCACAGCACCACTCACTCAAATTCGGTCTGGCTGCTCCACCGTTGTGATGGAGCTATAGAGGGGCTGCTGCTGTTGTATGTCACATTCAGCATGATCTATTGCTAGCTGAAAAACAAAAGAAAGTGAAATTAAAAAGGGCCAGGGAATACTCTGTCTCTTGGAAAAGAATTGCATAGCATTTATGTTACTAACCACTCAGATTTACTAACGCTTTCACCTATTGTTCCAGAAACAATATCTCAGGTACAAGTGTGTCCCCTCTTTATCTCCTTCCATCTCTTCTTCCCTCCCCCAAAATCAATTCTTAATGGTTGCATTTATGCTAAAAATGTTTTTGACTGTGGTATTCTTGCTGAACTGTTCCCAGCCATCGCTGCAGTAAGATGGCTGTCTCATAACATTTAGCCTCTGAACTTAGCTCCTGTAGTACCTACGCTGGTTTCCCTTCAGTTTGTGTGCAGTGTCTCCTTAGAGCTTGTACTTGTATTGAGATCAGTACCTTGCAAGTAATGCAACTTAGAGGGATTTCTCTAGTACTCCTCACATAGTATTTCCACCTCGTACATATGCATGAATGAACCCTCCTAGCACCTATGTGATTGTAGAATCCCTCCTTTTAACTGCCAATGTTTATTTGTGGCTCGTTGGTTTCCTTTTTTTCCTTTTATTTTGTATTGCGTGCTAGTCCCCTGCTGAAACTGCCTGGGGTTGGGGTCCTGTTATGACACCGCAGAATACCTTTTGTCTGCCAGTTGTATGAAATACAGGGCTTGCCAGACTCTCATTTTCCAAGGACCTATGAAAAGTACATTGGTTTAAGCGGCTTAATTTTTTCCCCCTGCTTCTTTAATTGAAACAGTAGTTCTTTGTCACAGCAGTCAAATCAGCTGTGATTTATTGGTATACAGGAAGCTAACCCAGCAGGGGACTGAGGGTGTCTCTGCTTTAGTGAGATCATCTAAATGATGGGGAGGGGAGAGAGACACCGTGAGGAACTGCAAGTGCTATTCTGGGGAACAGAACAGAACTGGTTCGCTTTAGAGATAAGGCGATTGCATGGGGAACTCCTGAAACTGTGTTCCTCACTGACCATGTGGCTGGCATAACAAATGTATTATTGTATAGCATCTTCCATGTAATGTCACTGGACTAGCCTGGTGGCTGTGAAGCAATGTTTGAAGCACACTCTCCCTATATATTTTAATTGCGTGGGGAAATCCCCAGTCCTAGGCACCCATTTTGAATGCAACTTTCTGTTTAAAAATCGGTTTACATTTGGACATGCAGTTTTAATGGGAAGGGTACACTGTTTTGAAGCATATTACGGTGTGCTAACAGAGTAAATTGGAAGGGTTAGATTGCATCCAGAAGTGGGCTGAAGCACAAAGTTTGGGTCCAGCTCGAAATGTTCCACGGATCTGCGTGTGTTCAGATCTGGGGGTTTGTGTAGGTCAGTTTCTAAGTAATCCAAGCTGAGCTCCTCCTGCAAAATGTGCTGGGACTGTTCATGTGAAGCTGCAACTTGGTGTGAATGTTTGCCTGGTTTATTTATAGACTCGCTACAGGCTGTCAGTGTTCGCCTGAAATGCCCCACTCTGTTAGCATGCGGTGTTCCCGATGGGAACGGGTTAAGGGGGTTCTGCTAACTCACTGAGCCCTAGTCAACACTCCAAACTTACCTATGTCACTTGGAGAATAAAAAATCCGCACCCTGTGAGCGACGCCTAACCCCGGTGTAGCCAGCGCTCTATCAATGGGAGGGCTTCTCCATTGGCATAACTACTGCCTCTTTGGGGAGGTGGATTAGCTACAGCAGTGCAGCTCCATCCATGCAGCTGTGCTGATATAGCATTTTAAGTGTGGACCTGCCTGAAATAGGGTTACCATACGTCCGGCTTTTTGGTCCTCAAATCCCCGTCCGGGGGGAATTGCCAAAAAGCCGAACATGTCTGGGAAAATGCCGGCATCCCTGCCCCAGTCCCCTGCTTACCTCAGCAGCTCCGGCAGGCTGCGAGCTGCAGGCGGATTCCCCGCTGCGGCGGCTGCTGCTCCCCCCAGACACCTCAGCTCTGTGTAGCTGAAGAGCCGAGCTGCCCGAGCTCTACCGGCTTCACGGTTTGCCGGACAGCCTCCAGACCCGCCGCGCCCCCAGCCGGGCGCTTCCCCAGCGCAGCCGGAACCCAGGAGGGGAAGCGGGTCTGGGGGCTGCCCGGCAAACCATGAAGCCGATAGCACTCGGGCAACTGTTTCACGTGTCTGGGAGGGAGGATAGGGAATGCGGGGCGCTCAGGGGAGGGGGCGGAGTTGGGGCAGGGCCAGGGCTCCGTGGAGTGTTCTCTTTTTTTTTTTTTTTTTTTTTTTTTTTAAAAACCTTAAATATGGTAACCCTACCTGAAATCTCTGCGGGGTGGGAGGAAGATTTAGGGTATGGGCTGTGTCCCAATAGAGGAATCTGAACAGCCAAACCCACAGAGAAGATTTGATGTCTGTCTTGCTCAGTTGTCAGTTAATAAAGCCAAACTCAGGAAGGGGATGATTTTTAGGCTTCACGTGTTGTGTGGACTCTGCTTTTAGAGCAGGTGGGGAATGCCAACTGCTGAGAAGACACTTCAGTACTGCCAGTCGCTGTGGTATCTGAGCGCCTCACAGATCCAGAGCTATTTGCACCCCTTTTATGTCTGTGTTCTGCAGGTGTTCTAGTGACTACGTTTACTGGGGTGTCTGTGCAGAGCAAATGCAACATGCATAACTCAGGACACCAGCACTGTAAACCTGACGTAAGTGTCCTGCTTAGCCAAACAGGTCGTATGATACATTTCTGCTTCCGATGTTGACTATCCAATAGCTCCAAGCTGCCAATGATGCACCAAACAAGAATTATTCACAGAAACTACTTAGCAAAGAATTCTGAATAGTGAATACATTTTGAGAAAATCTTGATCTGTTCCTGAAAACTTGCTCCCAGAAAGAGGTGAAGTGAATTAAGTTGTTAATTTCTAAGTCATTTGGCCCAAGTTAAAAATATTCTTAGAAACTTTAGGCACTCCAGCGAGCCACGCGTGGAGTTCTTCTGACTTCTTAAAACCAGGGTGATGATCAGATTGGTGATGAGACTGCAGCATATAAATAAAACAAACTCATCTGTAAAGTTTTTAGAAGCTTTTGGTGAGGGAACAATCTTGGTGGGGCTCCAGCGGCGGCTCCAGGCACCAGCACACCAAGCGCATGCCTGGGACAGCAAGCTGCAGGGGGCACCCTGTCTGTCCCTGTGAGGGCGGCAGTCAGGCATGCCACCGAATCCGCGTGACTGGGGACCTCCTGCAGGCGCACCACCAAAGGCAGCCTGACTGCTGTGCTTGGGGCGGCAAAAAAGCTAGAGCTGCCCCTGCACTCACCCCCATTTTAACACTTGACTGTTACTAAGCACAATAATCCTATAAGTTTCTGAATGTTTTCATAAAGACCAAAAAAAAAAAAATTGGATAAGCCTTTAGGCCAAAATCAGGAGGAGGGGCAGGGAGAATTGAGGCCTAACGCTAAATTCCTACATTTCCCCGCCCCCCCCACTTTCCAGTATTTGGGTAACTAAAGAAGTGGGTAGATTTTTTTTTCAAGAATCCTGAGCACATACCAGCTTCCATTGACCTCAGCTGGGATTTATGGCAATAGCCTATAGCTACGTTTCCCCAAGGATTTTTCGTCCGACTTCACTAGTCTCTCTTTCTTTAAAACAGAATTTTCAAAACAAACACCCAAGATTGTTTTCCCAACAGAAAGAGGGAAGATGGCAGGGGAGGGGAAATGAATACGAACCGAGCAATAACCTAGTTAATGGTAAAAAGAACAGGAGTACTTGTGGCACCTTGGAGACTAACAAATTTATTTGAGCATAAGCTTTCGTGGGCTACAGCCCACTTCTTCGGATGTAGCCCACGAAAGCTTATGCTCTAATAAATTTGTTAGCCTCTAAGGGGCCACAAGTACTCCTGTTCTTTTTGCGGATACAGACTAACACGGCTGCTACTCTGAAACCTATAGTTAATGGTGCTGCTAAAGGTAGCCATCAAACTATCCGCTGTACGTAAAATTGTGACTTGCCCAGGATGGCTGAGTGACTGACTGACCCAGTGAAGGAATCCAGATCTCAGTCCTCTTCTCTCTCCGTGCTCCAAATCTTCCCCCAGAGCGTTTCCAAACCTTGACACGAGCTTGCTATTTGGGCACCACAGGAAACTTTGGTGTGAGTTTGTGGCTGAGAAGGATTTCAGTAGCATGAAGTACTACCAGGTTATCCAGGTCATAGCTCACACCCCAAAGGTCATGAATGCCTACCATGTCTCTTGACCAGTGTGCTCCTCAGGACTGGTTTGGAGTTGGTAGCTCTTCTGAGTGAAAACTCAGACAAATTATCAATGCTCCTATTGGTGAATGTGCATGGTGCTTTGAGAGGCGTCTAGATTTCCACATGCTTCTCCGGTTTCACACTTCTTGAAACTGCCAGGTTAGTTGTTCCTGTGGCATTCCCCAGCCTTTCTCTGAGCATCTAGCCACTAACTCTTCTGGCTTGAACCAGGAAGGGCAGAAACTCAGGGAAACAAAAACTTAACCTCTATCCAGTGTTAACCAATGTCTTATATGCTCCACCCCAGTCTGAGGTTTGAGGAAGGTTCAGGGTCAGATCCTGTTTAACTTGCCCAGGTTCATTTAAACCTTGTCTGAAAGAGAAGCTGGTATTCCTCAGCCCGAGAATGGAAGCCAGTGGGGTACCCTGGATGTCTTGCTTGACTTGGCTCTGTGACCAATCCTCCCTGGTCAGGGACCCTTTGCTGGTATCAATTCCTAGTGAATGGTACTTAGACAAGCTACTTGCTAGGAAGGTGTTATGCCTCCCTGACTGACTTAGTACTCTACAAACCAGCTTGCAAACACCTGGACGTATCCCTTGGCTTGCAAACTCCTCCTTTGTTGGGGGAGAGTTTGGGGTGAGCTCTAAGCTGAGGACCAGGTTCCCACTGCACTCCTCTCACAGAGCAGAGACGTGAACGTTTTGCTAGACTGGATGGGCCTTAGCTTTGAATGAGATTGTGGTGATGGGATGTGCGGCGTTGATACAGCACCTCTCACTGGGAAAGGTCCCAAAGCTCTCTGCAAGCTGTGTATCTACCACCCTGGAATGGCTTCTCCTGCCGTTGGCATGGAATGGAAGTGGCTGGAGTGTAACAATCAGAATTAAAATGTGGCCAGAAGGACATTGAGGTGAAATGCCCTATTTCGTCGAAGTGCCATGGATCTTTAATGACAATAACTCATCAGGATGTCCCTTTTTCATCTCACTTGAAGGAGGGAGGCATGCATGCAGTAAACTCTTAGGTGCAGGAAATCTCTCCTAATGTGTCTTTATGGTGCTGATCACAATGGGCCCCCAACCTCAGCTGGTACTGTCTTATAAATAATACAAATTATGCCTGATATGCTAATTCCAGGCAACCTTTTTCTGCAGGTTATCCGGCTGCAAACATCTGAGCAAGATGTCGCAGAAGAAGACTACCAGCAGGAAATATGGGTGGCGGTGGAGTGCAGGGGGAACAAAACTCCTGAGAGCCCACCTGAGAGCCAGCATGCAGGTAAGGCAGAAAGATGTGTTCTAATGGCCTTCTGCAATGATACAGGGCTTCTCCTCCAAGGATCTTGATGTGCTGTAAGTCTCGTCGTCGCCGGGTGAGGTGGATGATATTGGGAGTCTGTTGAGGCACTGAGTTTGGATGGGCCCAGAGGTGCCCGGCCTATTCTTGCTACTTGTCTTAC
Source organism: Trachemys scripta elegans (assembly GCF_013100865.1). NCBI lineage: Eukaryota > Metazoa > Chordata > Testudines > Emydidae > Trachemys > Trachemys scripta. The sequence goes on along the minus strand of NC_048305.1, from coordinate 96,494,444 downwards.
AGTAACACCAGAGGCTCTAGACCAAGATCAGAACCCTATTGTGCTAGGCGTACTTATACATGGTAAGAGATGGTCCCTTCCCTGCAGAACTTGCCAGTTAATTAGAGCAGACAAAAGGTGGAAGGAAGGAAGGAGTATCCCCACTTCACAGATGGGGAACTGAGGTGCCTAAGCTCACCCAGGAAGCCTGTGCCTGAGCGAGGACTGAGCCCAGATCTCCTGGTGGCTAAGGCACTGGAGCAGGGCTCTGATCACCCTTCTTCTCGAGGCCATGCTGGGTTGTGACACAGCTGGGAGAAATGAGATTCCCACCACCCCTGCTATAGCAGGGGCCGTTCTCCTACCTTCATAGAAAGCACCGATTTGGGCTGTCCCCTAGCCAGAAAGCAGCTCTCCTGCCTCTTCCAGGGGGAGCTCATTCCTTTTGGACTTCCATTCCAGTCTGCCTGGCAGTGGTTCCAAAGGGACTGCAATGCTGATGTTGGAACAAGGGCTATGTTGGCTTGGCTTGCTCTGGGAGGCTCAGAACAGCATGTTCCAGAGTTTGTTCCGTAGTTGCTGAATGGGTGGGGCAGGTGCACAGTGGTGGCCATCAAGGTGGAATCACAAAGGAGGAGCTGCCACTAGGCTGTGGACTGGCTTGAGGGAGGCTTGTTACTCTTTGAGTAGAGCAGGCTTTCCTAGTAGGGGCTATTTTTTTTTTTTTTTTTTTTTTTGAGAGAGAGAGAGAGAGAGCACATCAGGTTAGATTTGCCCCAGGTGAGTCACAGCACTGAGGCATCTCCTGATTACTGTATCAGTAAAACCTGGTGTGTCACCCTCCGATAACATCCTTGCTGGCAGCACCGCCTTTCTGAGCCCTTGGAAGCTGCATGAACTGGCTTCCACAGAGGCAAAAAGAAATAATTAAATGGTGCAGTCCTGTGACTTCAAACAGCTTCTAAGGAAAGCACATTCTGCTCTTTCCTTCTGAGCAAGTTCCAAGCTGAGAACTATGGGGGAGGGATGGACGGACATGTGGAAACCACTTAAGGTGACCAGATGTCCCGATTTTATAGGGACAGTCCTGATTTTTGAGTCTTTTTTTTCTTATATAGGCTCCTATTTACCCCCCCACCTCCTGTCCTGATTTTTCACATTTGCTGTCTGGTCACCCTAAATCCACTGTATCTAGAAGCAGAAGTATTGTCTGTATTCCACTTAGTCCCGACTGAGATCAGAGCTCTGTTGGGCCAGGTGCTGTACTAACACCTCGTAGGGCTGTAGAGTTTCCAGTCTAAGGGTGTGTCCATGCTGCAGTCAGGGTGTTTGATTGCAGCACATGTAAGCTGGATTGCTAACGAGCTGTGAAGCCAGGCTGGCCACCTGAGTACGTAGCCAAAGGCACAGGCAGGGTTACTTAGGCAGCTGCCAGGGGCACACGGCTATTTTCAGCAAGCTGGCTCGGGTAGGCCTACATGTGCTGCAGTCAGGTGTGTCTGTGTACCTGAAATATAAATATATAAGGAGATCTACCTATCTCATAGAACTGGAAGGGACCTTGAAAGGTCATAGAGTCCAGTCCCTTTGCCTTCACAGAAGGACCAAGTACTGACTGATTTTTTTTGCCCCAGATCCCTAAATGACCCCCTCAAGGATTGAACTCACAACCCTGAGTTTAGTAGGCCAATGCTCAAAGCACTGAGCTATCCCTCCCTCCCACCAGACTGGACCAATGGTGGGAGAGGAAGCGGGCGCAGCAAGGGGAAGTGACTGGCCCAAGGTGACACAGCAGGTCAGAGAAGGTTTTCCCATGCAGCACCCTGGCTGCTAGCCTGGGCTGCCTCTCTAACCCTGTGCCAGGCTCTCTGAGACTAAGCAAGATTTATGCTGTTGATTAAAACTCAGTTTCCCCAGACAGAGACTGAATAGGTTATGGTTGCTGAACTACTGGCTCTCCCCTTTGAAGGAGAGAGGTAGGGGTGTGTGTGTGTGTGTGGGGGGGTGTTGTGGGGGGTAGCTTGCTGAAGCTGACACTGCTGCTGTCCATGCTGTACTTTGGAGAGAGGAGTTGGCTCTCCGGGGCTCCCACTGCTCAAAGCACTAATTTTGTTCTGAGCTATAAAAACCACATCATTTTCCTTACAGTAAATATGAGGGTGGCAGCCCCTCAGCCGCTGTGAATTGTCACAGCTCCACTGCGGCTCTGCCCTTAGAGGTCTGGATAGCTTCTGTAGGTAATCTACTCCTTGGGGAGGCATATAGTTGTGAATAAGTGGTTGGCGTTACTTTGGAAGAGAACAGTCGTGGCTAATTGGGACACAGGGATGCTGTACAGTTGACCCAAACCAGACGCTTATTTCTCAGCTGCACAATTTCCAGCACTCTGGCCAAGGCATCAATTCCCCCGTGCATTGCACTAGTGAATAAACAAGGGGAAACCTCCCTTAAAGCAACATTTTCCCTGAACGAAAGTCCTGAACTACAAAATAAGAGCACAGTAGCTGTGGAATGCTGCAGCAGGCTTCTATCTCCAAAGGCATTTCTGTGGCATCTGCCGCTCCAGTAGCTGAGAGCTGTATGAGGGTTAAGAACCCAGTAAAATCTCCACCCTGAGGCACTCAGGTCTCCAGTCTACTCTGAGTGTAATCAGGTGCCTGTTTTGAACACTGTCATTTCACTGTTCTGTGCTACGCAGCCTCCCATCCAAGGAGCTTGAAGCAAAGGTCAGTTAACAGCCTCTCCTTGCCACAGGGAGGTAGGTGGCATCATTCCCCTTAACGGAGCAAAATCTGCGGCACAGCGAGGCTAACGGTATGTCTCCACTCCCGCCAGGAGACAGCCCCAGCCCGGGTAGAGCAACTTGTGCTAGTTGGGGCTCAAGCTAACCTGCTAAAAAGAGCAGGAGAGACACTGCGGCTCGGGCTCTCAAGCCCACCTAAGCTCCAGCCCGCGCTGCAATGTCTCTGCTGCTGGTTTTAGTGCTCGCTCGAGTCTGCGCACCCGGGTGGGGAGGTTTGCTCCCGGTTGCGGTGTAAACCTACCCTAAGTGACTTGCCCAAGGCTGCACAGCACATCTGTAGCAGAGCAGGAAGCTGAATACAGTCCAGTGCTTTAACCTCAGGGCTCTTATTTTCTCTTCAGCGAGACCAGGAAATGGATACAGCAGCTAGACCAAACATCCTCAGCTAACTGTCTCTCCCCGGCTTGGGAGCTGAGCTCGACAGCAGGACCTAAGCTCCGTGGCAGCCAAGCCAGAGAGTAGCTGGGCTTGTTTTCCAAGCTCCCAGGTGAGCGCCAACGGGGCTCCCAAGCTCTGTTTGGCAGCGTCTTCAAAACGTTCCTTGTTCAAGCCACTTGTTCATTCCACAGCTACTTAGAGCTACGGGTTAAGCTTTCTGGACAATGAGGGTTTTTCTCCTGGCGGTGAGCGTCAAGGGAAATGAAAACAAGGCAAAGTGACTCTGCAGGGTGGGGTGGAATTGGGGCAGCGAGAAGCGTTTGCAGCCTGGTCAATGCAAGGAAAATCAGTGTGTTAGAAAACAGGTTGACTAACACGACTTTGCCCTTGGCTGGCTGTGCTCTAACCGGGCCCAACCTGCTTTTATATGGGACGCTTCCCCAGCACCGCCCACAGACACAGCCAAAAAAGGGCTGATGAGCCCACCTTCAGTTTTGCTTGTACCATGCTGGTGCTTTGGCTCCAAGCCTCCCTCCTGGCTCAGGCTTTGCTAATTGGTGCCTCAGGGCAGGGCTAGCCTGGGGTTGATCTGTGACTAACATCCCCATTGTACAATCCTAGGAGAGAGGAACCTTCATTTAACCCCTTTCTCAATCAGATCCTGCTGTCAGGCCTCTCTTAAAGGGACACTAGCCTGATAAATCCAGCTATTGGGGAGCGGAGAGCCAAGTGTCTTTGGGGTCTTTTGCCTGAGCTCAGGAGTTGGTTTGGGAGGGGAATTCTGAAAGCCTTCCATGGAAACTAGAAAGAACGTGGCTTTGTTTTAGCTGACCCCCCACCCCCACTGTAAGACTCCACCTGCTTCCTGTGGGTAATGGTCTCTACACCAGTGGTGACCAAAAGAGGGTTTCTACTCCTATTAGCACAGCAGGTTCCCTGCGGTAGTGGAAGAATGAGCTGGAGGCTACCTTGGCTTGACTCTGCAGTTGAGTTAACAATTCTGAGGATGCTCAAGTTCTGCTCTCCTGTACCTACCTAACCCCGTTCTGCAGGATCTTTACTGGCGATGTACAAGACAGGAAGATCCCAGCTTGACCCTGAGCCCAGGGTGAGTTTGTGGGGCTGTCAGAGAGGGGTGTGTGTGTGTGTGTGTAAATACTGCTGATAAACTTGGAAAACTTCAGCTGAGAGTTGCTGGGGACTGACAAACATGTAACCCCAAAGCATTTCTGTCTGCATTTCTCAGAACAGTATTTGTCACTGGGTGGGCTAATGTAGCAATTTAGGAAGGAGACTTCCTTCCTTCTCTGTAAATGGGAGATGTCGCCATTATCTCTTTCCTGCACAGAGGGCATAATCCCCTCAATCGTTAAGTGCTTAGGTAGCAAAATGTGGCTTCATAACTGAAACTGAGAGGACGGTACTAAACACACGGTCTGTTCCTATGGAGAAGGATTGGTTACAAACAGAAGCATAGGAATGGCCCCCTAGTTTGGAAAAACGTTAGAGCGATAGTCAGTGGAGTGAGCATCTGTATAGCAATGGCCTTGACTTTTCCAGGCCCAGCTGTTTCCTAGAAATACCACACTGAGCCCTGCTGGTGGCTGTAGTATCACCAACTCCAGGCATTCAAAATCATGAGTCAGGCTCCAGAAAAATTGAGTTTGCCTTCTGGGGTATGAGCAGTTAGTGTTCCCTCGGGTCACATTTTCAAGCTTTTCTCCACAACCATGAGGGCTGTAAACTCACTTATGTAATGAAAGCTGCGATTTTCATGCCTGGGCTTTTAAGAAAACCGTGGACTCCGTACTCACAACACACACATGAGTTGGTGCTCCTTTTGGCTGATGGTTTGTGTGAGGCAGGCAGGCCGTCTCTGGTGATCTCGTATTTCCATACAGAGAGGGTAGCGTGATGGACATGGCGCTGCTCTATGCAGTGTGGCTGTTGCTGTGTTGGTCCCAGGATATTCGAGATAAGGTGGGTGAGGTAAAATCTTGTATTGGACCAACTTATCTCTGTGAGAGAGACGGGCTTTTGAGCCACAAAGACCGCTTCTTCAGGTCACATTAGGAACAACACATAAGAGAGAAGAAGAGCTCTGTGTGGTTCGAGGGCTTGTCTCTCTCATCGAGAGAAGTTGGTCCAATAAAAGATTTTTTTTTTTTTTTTTTTTTTTCTTTTTCCCCTTACCCACCTTGTTTCTCTATGGAGCTGCTCTGGAACTTGTATGTACTGCATATGGGGATGGCTACTGTAAAATAGCAGGCTGTCAGGAGGCGCAAGCAGGAAGGGCAGAAGAATCGCCCAAGGCAAACCAACCCTTAGTAAATGCTAGAGAGGGTTGCCATAAGACAATGGTGCAAAGCCATTGGCTCCAAGGAGTCTGGCTTCGCTGCCTGCTGAGACCCACTGAGTTGGTTTTGCTGAGCAGGGCCAAGGCTGAGAACCAGGGAACAGAGGAGGAGACTATCTGAAGAGAGGGAGGTAATGGCAGAGGTGCTGTTTGGAGAGGAACCAGGCTGACACAGGCATCTGCTGGGGGGGTCTGAAGAAGCTAGGCCTGCCTGGGTTAACGTCGGAGGGGACGGTAAGCCCTAAGGAAGATAGATGTGCATTTAGACAATTGGTGGTTTTGAAAATCCTTTTCTCTTGTGCTTTGTTCCCAATGTGGTAAATACCAATACTTTGGTGTAAACAGGTTTTCTGGTCGCTCTGTTCACCAATCTTTAGTGTCTCAAAGGGAAGAACAGGAGTTGCTGAACCCAGTTGGAGCTGCTGGGTAAGCGCAGTTGAAACCCAGGGTATTGCAGCCGAGATCCTGCTCTAGGAGTGGAAGCATTGCAAAATTCCACCTCAGGAGAGGTGACGGCATGAGGCCTGACGTCAGTGGGGGTGCTCTCAGGGAGGGGGCCAGAGGTGGAGCCAGCCCCATGATCATGACAGGCTTTGTGTTTATCTTAGCCAGATGCAGAATGTAAACTGGCTGCTTAGTCTCCCTGAGAGATAAAAATACATAATTTATACTTCAGATGTATACCCTGTTTCATCTAAGGGTCTCAAAGTGCTTCACATACATTAAGTCTCTCAAACACCCTTGGGAGGCAGCTAAGTTTACCCAGCTGAAAAATACTTAAGGCCCAGTGAAATGATTTGCCCAAGGTAAGTTGATGGAGATGGAAAGAGAACCTAGGAGTCCCAGATCCTACTTGGAACTCCGTACTGGGCAGAAAATCCTAATGCTGTTTAAAGGAAACTGTTAACCCTACAACAACTTTTTTTCAAACTCTTTGGGGTCAAGTGGGTTTTCATTTCCCCCCCCCCCCCGCCTTAAATCTTGCATTGCTACTAGGCAGTTTGACCTAAAGGATCATTCACTTAGACCAGCAGTTCTCAAACTTTAGCAACCTGAGGACCCCCATTTTGATTTTAAAATGTTCGTGGATCCCCAAAGTGGCTTCTAATTTTCCCCAGGGGCGCTCAATCCTGGCTCAGCCCCAGGCCCTGCTCGCTCCTCTGCCCCTCCTCTTCCCCGCCTCTTTCCACCCCCCCCCCCCCGAGCGTGCCCTGTCCCTGCTCCTCCTCCTCCCTTCCAGCACCTCCTGCACGCTGCTGGGAGGGAGGGGGAGGAGTTGATCAGTGGGGTCCGTGGCTCCGAACATTATGTGTGGACCCCCTGGAGTACCCTCGTGGACTGCCAGGGGTCCGCAGACCCCAGTCTGAGAACTGCTGACTTAGACCCTAATTTTACAAAAACCCCTCATGATATTTGTCTCTTCACATCTTTCAGCATAAAAGCAGATTTTGGTTTGGGTTCAAATACTCCCCTGCAGCACCGAGAACCAAGGAGTGAAACTGAATCATCTGTTTTTTGCTGTCTGCGCTGAGAGAAATACCAAGAGTGAACAGCAGACACGGTGGAAGGTTCAGAAGTCTCTGAAATAAGGGTATTTATTTAAAAAAATGACTTGATCTCTGTATCTTAAGCCCCGTCCCCACTGGCATTGTGGATCTGAATCTGAACTGCCAATCCAAATACCTCCAGCTCAGGGTAATTGCACATTAGGGTCTGAATTACATGGTGTGGGTCTGTCTCTACTTGGTCACTGTGAAAGTGACCTGTGTTCATGTTCATGGTGTGCACCTGTGCATCGTTGGTAGAATAGTTACAGAACAGGATTGGAATACTGCTAGAGGGGAAGCAGGCCGTCTCCCGTGGCTGTTCGTTTTAATGCACTTTCACTCTACAGTCTTGGTCTAGTGTGGATGCATGCAAAATTTTGGGCATGTTTTGGGCCCCACACTACAAGAAGGATGTGGAAAATTTGGAAAGTATCCAACAGAGAGCAACAAAAATGATTAGGGGGCTGGAGCACATGACTTATGAGGGGAGGCTGAGGGAACTGGGATTGTTTAGTCTGCAGAAGAAAAGAATGAAGGGGGATTTGATAGCTGCTTTCAACTATACCTCTACCCCCATATGACGCGACCCGATTATAACATGAATTTGGATATAACGCAGTGGAGCGGGGCTGCACGCTCCGACGGATCAAAGCAAGTTCGAGATAACGCAGTAAGATTTTTTTTTTTTTTTTGGCTCTCGAGGACAGTGTTATATCTGGGTAGAGGTGTACCTGAAAGGGGGCTCCAAAGAGGATGAATCTAGACTGTTCTCAGTGGTACCAGATGACAGAACAAGGAGCAATGGTCTCAAGTTGCAGTGGGGGAGGTCTAGGTTGGATATTAGGAAAAACTTTTTCACTAGGAGGGTGGTGAAGCACAGGAATGGATTACCTAGGGAGGTGGTAGAATCTCCTTCCTTAGAGGTTTTTAAGGCCCGGCTTGACAAAGCCCTGGCTGGGACGATTTAGTTGGGGATTGGTCCTGCTTTGAGCAGGGGGTTGGACTAGATGACCTCCTGAGGTCTCTTCCAACCCTGATATTCTATGATTCTATGAAAATGGCTCAGAAAAATACTTCAGAGGAGACTTGGACTGTGTCTTCACTGTCCAAAAAGGTGCAGTGTTTTAGTGAGGTAACTAGTGCACACTGGCTACCTCACTGTTAAATCCTAGTGGAGATAAGGTGCAGGTAGTTTGTACTGCAAGGTAGCTAGGTGAGGTCAACACAACTCTCCCTGTCCCACACCTGTGGTTCACCTTGCCTAGACTACATTGCACTAAAACTACAGTGCCTTGTTTCCACTAGGTTTTTACAGCACGGTAACTAATGCCCATTAATTACCTTGTAAAAATGAAGAAGCCTGAGCTTCAGTGCCTGTTGGTGTTAATCCTGTTTTGTTTCTGTAGCGTGTAAGGACCAACCAGAAATGGGGCTCCATGGTGCTAGGCCCTGTACAAACAGGGTCTGAGTCCCTGTCCTGAAGAGCTTAGAATCTAAATAGACAAGACCTAGAGGGTGGTGGAAGGGGTAGCACACACGAGCAAAGTGAACAATGTGATGTCAGCAAACAGCATGTTAGTGCCATGATTATTGGGGCAGTGGTGGAGAAGGGGATCAGCTGAAGGGAGAAGGAACATGGAAGGGAAGCGAGACTAGAGAGATGGGGCGGGAGAAGTGGGTAAGGAGGGCAGGTGTGGATTGAGCGGAAGGTGAAGATTGAAAGGAAGGGGAAACAATCAGCCCAGGATATAAGAACATTCCATCAACACTATAGAAAGCTCTGTGTCTCCAGGCTGTGGGTATAACAATAGCACACAGATGTTAGGGCTGGAGCCTAGGCTCCACTATCTATGCTACTACTTTTTAGCCTTGCAGCTCAAGCCTGAGTCAATTGCCTGGGGCGCTGAGACTGGGTGCCCTGGGTTTCTCTTTGAAGTGCAGATGTAGCCTCAGGCACCATTGGAACCAGGCAATGTGGCTGGAGCTTGAGAGAGGCTCCAGGAGACAGAAGTGAATTGCAGTGTCTCAGATGCAGACAGATTCTTGGGTGGTGGTTGGGGGCTGACAAAACAAAGCTTTGGTGGCAAAGTTCACTCTTCCATTCTCTACAGAATTGTCTTCTGAACTGGCAGTTGACTAGATTTAGCCTGACTATTGCTCAGGGAGCCCTTCCTTTATCTACACATGCCTGGCAACCCCCGACAGCCTTGGGGTGGGGGTCAGCCAAACTTTCATAAGGCTGGACTGCAATCCCCTTACTCACACGAAACAGTGTCTTACTCCACAAGTAGTCATGGTCAGGGTACCACTCTGTGTCAGGGTATCTCCATTGATATGGAGCTGGTTTGCTAAGGACTCCCCGATTGACATTGGTGTCTCTCTCCCTGACTGTTCAAGCCTGACAAACAGATTGTAGAGAGAGGGATACAAAACCCTTGATCCTGGACCCCAAACTAACATTAGCATGGTCACTGCATGGACCCCTCTTCTTAGTTCCCAGAGAATGGAATCCAGGTTCGATAGAACTCCTTTCAAACTCAAGGCATTGCATGGTAATTTAGGGTAATGGTGCTACTCTAACAAGTGGAGCAGCTATTGTTTACCAGTGCAATGCTTTGTTACTCCAAGAGACCTAATGATGGCACTTGATACATAGCTCAATTGTTGTAATAATGAGGACCCACCTTGTGTGTTTCCAAGATGCAATGGGGTGGCAGGATGGGGTTAAAAGTCCAACAATCTGGAACTACCTGCCCTTCAAAGATGAACCTGCTGCAAGAGGAAATCTTGCTGGACAAGAGTTTAAATAACTTTTGATTTATTAAATGTCTGCAGAATGATAGAAGGAGCCTTAGAAACCTGTGGTGAACATACTGCGTGTGGTAGGTGAAGATGCAGTGGAGGCTTATGGGCTCACATTTGAGACTGAGGTGGGATGAACTCTAGATGTAGACCTACAGAATACCGATGGATACTGTTCCCTAGAAAGGATCTTGCCACTGAAAGGCAACAGTGTTTCCCCTGTGTACAGTAGCAATGGGAGACAATACATAGGTGAATACTGAACCATAGCTTACATCTAAAACGTACAAGTTTGGAGAACGGTCGGATTCCAGTCACTCAGCTATCCAGGGTATTTGCAGATCTTTCAGTCATTCCTACTTTGAAGGAACAATTGAGAGATCTGTAAATGTTGTTAAATCATAAATTCAGAAAACGGATAAACCAGGAAGACGCAGCAGCTGGCCTGGATGTGAAATAAAACTGCTTCCGGAAAGATAGCGTTACATAATGAACTGCAGTGTCCACCATGAGCTAGGGTACAACTGGGCTTTTTGAGTGTGCATGTGTATACATTCAGTGGGAGTGCGAAAATTGCTCAAGACCCTGTTCTGGACAGGTTTTTAGTTTAATTTTGCAGACCAAGCTGTTCAGCTAAAGGTTGCTAATCATCCATGCTTTTGGGGGCTTACCTGGGGCAAACCCATCAAGGCTTATGCTGCTTTGAGCCAACAGCCACGCCTTCATCACGCAGCAATGCTAGGGTGATGTAGGTTTCATATGGCTTCTTTCTCATGCTGTACCCCATGGAGGTACAAATCTTCTCTTCCAGGACCTGGTGATCCCTGTAGGACTTCCCAAGACTGTTCTTGCTGAGACAGAACCAACCCCCTTTGGGTATGAGCTGCAAACTTGATGGCTCCAGCCCTGAAGTCCCCTCCCCCAATCATGAGGTGAATTCAAATGATTTTCCCTGACTCTGTGCCCAGCCCTGAGAAACCGTACTTAACCCAGTCTCGTCCACTTTTACATGAGGTTTCCCCTCATTCCAAAAACTGAAGCTCACAAATTATGGGAAATAGGACAGGGCATGCTTTTCCCACTCCTCTCTCCTCTTGATGTTTAAATTGGGGCTGAATGTTAATACTTGCCTGGACCAGGCCAGAAATTGGTCATCTCCCTGAAAGTCCCCAAACAGATAATTCTTGTGACTTTTAAAAGTTCACTATCCGAGACAGTTCTTGGGAAGAAATCCTGGGGGAAGGAGCCATACCAGTGCTATTGTAGAGTTTGACTAAATAAACAGCTCCCACTTACAGCTCAATGACCACTTCACCTCCAGAAGTTATTCACTGATAAACTCCATTAATTTTCAGGAACAACTGTTTTATCACTACCGGTGTTGTCCCCCGTTAAATGCTACAAGGTGAAATCAAGGGAGAGAGGCGGAAAACAGGACAAGGGAGCATGAGAAGGAGAAATGGGGTGATCACTAGAAAAACTGATCAGATCTTTTCAAAAGGGGGTGGGTGAGAAATGACTAAAGGGGAGAAAACATGAAGTAGCGAAGACCCTCTTTGATATAACAGTAACAAATTAATATCTACCGCTTTTGTTTCTGCGCTGCCCTTTGGATATTTCTGAAGCTTTGTTAGATGTAAGGAGGCGATGGCCAAGCAAGGTTGTATTTCAAAAGGCACAAGGAAGAGTTTATTGCTGTCTCTGCCTGTATGTGGGCTTCCATGAAGTGATTTATTTGGACATATGATCCAAGTCTCTGCTCCACTGTTTCATTTATGACCTGCAGTTTATGGTAAAATGATGAAATGACATCTCTTTGCAGTGTGAAAATACCCAACTGCAGTCTCCACTACAAATGCAGTAGAAATGTGTTTCTAACATTCACCTTCAGAGAGTTTCAAGCTGCATTTTTGTCACCCCGCGTGTTCTCTTAACTCCAGTAGATTATGTGACCTTGAACTAGGTGAACCTGGACAGTTTGGCTGCTGCATGTTCCAAAAGTGCCCTGGAGATCCAAGTACATGGGGGGTGGGGGGGGACGGGAACTGTTCTTTAAACCCCAGAAAGAGAGAGAGAATGTTAAGTGTAGCCCAGATCTGCTTGCCCACTTGTGATTGGGTGTAATGAGGGTGCAATAGCACCTTCTCCCTCTCAGACCATTCAGTTCTCCCCCATGCTCAAAGGTCCTTTCTCTGGCATTGTTTGGGGAGGGAGATCTTGTATCTGAGCCATTACCTACTCCTGGTTCTACCGCCTCTGAGGCTGTGTCTACATTATATAGTTATGGCAGCCTAACTTGCATCACTCAGGTGTGAATAAACCACCCCGAGTGACATAAGGTACACCGATTTAGTTGGAGATTGGTCCTGCTTTGAGCAGGGGGTTGGACTAGATGACCTCCCGAGGTCCCTTCCCAACCCTGATATTCTATGACTCTGACATAAGTGCTGTTGTGGACAGTGCTATACCACCGCTCGCGGAGGTGGTTTTATTCTGCTACTGGGAGAGCTCTGTCCCATCGGCATAGAACGTCTTCTAGACACGCTACAGGGGTGCAGCTGGTGCAATAAGGTAACTTCCTTTCAGGGGGGTGTTCTCACTCATAGTATAAGGTGTGTTGTTTTTCCAGTGCCACTTCTGTCTCTCTCTTCCTGTCCTCAAACGAGTAGCCATGAACATCAGCTTGTGGTCCTTCCAAATGGTCTCCCTCAGGGAGCTTCCTTGCCCCAGCACAGGAGAACTGCTCTGCACACCTAGTCATCAGCCAGCCTTGACTATTCTGCAGATAACGGAGGCCAGCCTAGGTCTATCCTTAAGTATTTGTAAAGTGCCTACACCCCTGGTATCCAAGAGAGGTGTTCATGAACATGTTAATCCAGCAGCGTTTCCCAGACCAATGGTGAAATTAATGCTTAATTCCCCTTCACGCTTACAGGAAAAATTGTTGAAATAATGGATATCAAGTGGCAGTTATCTAGGTACCAGAGATCGAGTACAACTTGACTTCAGGCAGCCTCCTAGACTTGACTTAAGCCATATAAGTAGTATATCCCAATGGAGCTGATCCTTAGCTATGTTAGACTAACTCAGATCTCCCCCCCCCCCTTTGAAATGGGATTGGGTTGCTTTTTGGGGGACCCAGGGTTGTGAGCCACCATGTTACCACCTGCTTTCAGTGTGAGGGAGTCTGGTATGTGCTAGCCGGGTGTTTGCTCCTTAACCTAACCAGCCTGTCAGCTCCTCTGAGCTACCCCAACCCTGCCTTGAAGGTTGGCAGTAGATGTACCCCAACCCCTGAGTCCCTCTGAATTGTCCCCTGTGGTGTCCAGCCCTTGATCACTAGATATCCTCAGAAATCCCAGATGCCCTGTTGCCAAAGGAACAGCATACCACAGTTTACCAGTTTTACCTTTGACCGCTGCTCCTGTAGTGCACACAGCACTTGGGTTCAACAGGAAAACAAAAGGGAACTTATTTTAAGAATGAAGAGGTTGAAATAATAACCAGTGTGAGAGATGGGAACAAAAGGTTACATACAGGGCTGTCCTGGCACCTCTTTCCTTACTAATGAAGCACTGGTTACATGTGAAACAAAATCATAACCTGCATTCTAGAACCTAAACTTCACTAACCAATTAGCCTCCCATCTAAAGACGTTTCTCACCCAAATTTTTTGCTAGCATTTTCAGCCAAGCCTAGCAGAGATCCCTTTTTCATGAAGCAAACCCACTGTCAGTTTGTCCTAGGTGAAGGATGAGGGTGCACCTCCATACCCATTTTAGTTATACCCCCAAATTGTCCTTACTTGTCACTAGGGCTCTCCCTGGCTAGTTCACTTCTTCCTGCAAATCTCTTCTTTTGGAGATCTCACAATCCTTCTTTAACATTTGTCTCAGACTGTAAATGGAGGCCCATTGTGAACCATACAATACTTAATTTACATGTGAACAGACAGACAAATGTTTCTTGTCTGAAAGAAAAGCTGCCTTTCACCTTTCTGGTGACCAGTCCCTAGTCCTAGACCTTAAGAACATATGATTTGTGTACATACATAATTCCTTACACAACATCCATATGGAAATTTTGCAATTGCTATGATGACTCAGGTGATACAGGCTTTTATTAGAGACCTTACGTGATGTTCTTTGGGTGAGCCTAGGGGATCCTTGTACTCTCTGCCAGTTGGCATATTGAGGTCCTTGGGTCACCATTGCCCTTCAAGAACCTTGGACCCTGGTAGACTGGTCCAAATGTTCCAACTTGAATCTCTGGGATAGCCCAGTGTGGATGTAGGCATCAGTTGACAGGTGGGAAGTGATGTGGCTATTCAGCCATAGCTGTCCTTGCTTAGAGAACAGGGAGCGAAATGTCTAGTCTCACAACAGAGGTATTTTCCTGCTCTTTTCAGGACACGGCTCTGGGAACACTGAAGCCTGGAAAATGTCTTGGACTCGTTAGCTAATCTTCTGGGGGTGTGCACACACCTGTGCATCTTAACACTTGGCAGTGACCTAGGTATGTGGCTGTCATGCCCGGGTCTTAATCTAGTTGTGCCCGTGGGTATAGCTGAGGGAGCGTGAGCAAACCCGAGGAGCCCAGCCCAGCTGGTAAAATAGTGCAATGCCATTCGCAGTAGATTATGTTCCGAATTGCACAGTCTCCTCAAGTCGGTGGGACTTGGACAGGAGACGGAGCTTGGAGGAGATGGAGAACCACTGCTCTTTCACTCCCAGTTTGAGCTCTGTTTAGTTGGCTGGGGATTGGCAGTGCACCTGACTGCTGTTGCTGTAGTTCCTTCCCTGGCCGGCTTCTCTGCAGGCTTAGGAGTTTTCTTTTACTTCCTTTAGAAAACACTTCCCTGTCCCCTCTAAAGAAACCATAACACGATACATGTAGCTAGCGACCGGGCAGCTTGTTTAATGTTTTGTTACGACCGACTGGGCACATCACGCCTTGTCCAGAGAGTGTTGGCAGCGCAAAAAAAAAAAGTGGCCATGCTGCCTCATCCAATGTCCATTGGAGTCAGTGAGAGTCTTTCGATTGATTATTTGTAGCAGCTAGACGTCCTAGCAGACACTGAGATCCCCAACTTTATAGCCAGCTTGTGGATTGCTCAGCTGTGAAGTGTTTAGAAACAGCATCTGGCTGCAATTGAATGCAGGTCTCCCATTCAGTTGACCCGATGGAGAGTCCTTGCCATGAGTTCAAAGGCCTGGGTCACTTGGCTGTCATGGAGGCTCTGAGTCTGGGAGTGTTCATACCCTAAGCCAGGAAACACCCTAACCCTGAAAAACAAGATGCCTCTTTGCATGGATTCTGATTCCGTAGCAGTTGTGGGTGCAAAAGGGGCCCTGGTAGCTCACCACCTAGGAAAGCGTCCATGCACTGTACACAATGCACAACATAAGTTCCCCTGAGAAAGCCCTCCAGCATGGGCCAACTGTCAAGGTTAGTCCATCTGTAGGCCACCCAAGTCTTTAATACTGAAGCCTGTAATGTCAGCTGCTTTATCGTTGTAGGAGAGAGAGAATCCCTTGATTTTTTTTTTTGTTGATCAGATTGTTACATGGCACTTGGAGTTGAAGGCTTTACAGCCATCAATGAGGCATTGTTTGTTTCTGTTTTTAGCATTGTCAGACAAGGTGATGGGGAAAATCTCTATTTATGGTTCTGCCACCCAGAGTGACTTCACAGATGGAAGGGCTGGAGAAAAATCCCCATAGGTTAAATGTGCTGTAAGGTAAACGTGCCACAGAAAGACCAGTGGTGATCACCTGGGCCTGGAGAATGTTGACTTAGCTTCCTGGTGGGGATTTAAGAGCAAACCTTGTTCTTAGGAGGGATGGCCTTGTTCTGTGTATCTCTCAACTGTTCTTTCATGCAGTGGATCTTGTTGCATGTTGCCAGTGCAAACCTGTACGGGTGGCTTATTTTGGATAAACTGTAGATATTTGTTTTTTTGTAAGCCATATATTTAATCATTGCTCAGGTATTTTCTGTTCCCCAAAAGACCTGATGCTAAAAGCCCAAATTTTCTTTCAGAAGGATCTTGCTTTACTGAAAGGGCGGGTTTAATTTTACTGATTGGACTGCAAGTTACACAGTAGGAATTTTTCTTCTCTTAGGTTATACGGAATTTGTTTGCTCTTTTTATAAAGAGCAAGTATAAAAGCTCTGGATGATACTACTAATAAACCCCCTGACTTCTACATTTTAGGGTGTTGAAACCATTAGTCTTCTGATGCACATTAGAGACGGCATTTAAACAAAACCCAAACCTGTGTGGTTTCCTTAATTGGTAAAAAGAATTTTAATAGTGGACACAGTCAGGCTATGTCTATACTACGGGGACTACAGCAGCATTGCTCCGGCGCTGTAGCTAGGCCGGTATAACCCTGCACTGTAGATGCAGACTACAGTGACGGAAGGGGTTTTGTAGGAATATCACCTCCCCAAATGATGGTAGGTACATAGGGGGAAGTATATACTTCCATCGACCTAGCTGCATCTACACTAGGGGTTAGGTCAGCACACAACACTTAGGGGGTGAATTTTTTACACCTGCGTGCTGTAGCTACATTGGCCTAAAAGTTAAGTATAGACCAGACCTATGGCACTCTATCTGGTGCAAAATCGCAACTCGAAGTTAGGTGCCGTAGTAGGCAATGTTTCTCCCCTGGTATGCATCCCTTGTTGTAAGGGTGAAAAATGGCAGGTAGATTGGACTTGCAGGAAGCAAAGCAAGGGGTGTGAGAGATGGCTGGACCTACTTTCTCTAAAGCAGCGTTTCCCAAACTTGGGACGCCGCTTGTGCAGGGAAAGCCACTGGCAGTCCGGGCTGGTTTGTGTACCTGCCGTGTCCACAGGTCCGGCCGATCGTGGCTCCCACTGGCTGCAGTTCACTGCTCCAGGCCAGTAGGAGTTGCTGGAAGCGGCACGGGCCGAGGGACATACTGGCCGCCGCTCCCAGCCGCTCCCATTGGCCTGGAGCAGCAAACCGTGGCCAGCGGGAGCTGCCATTGGCCAGACTTGCGGACGCAGCAGATAAACAAACCGGCCTGGCCCACCAGGAGCTTTCCCTACACAAGTGGCATCCCAAGTTTGGGAAACACTGCTCTAAAGGATCTGATCCAGCTTCCGTTAAAGTCAGTGAAAAGACGCCTTTGTCTGTATCCGGCCATAAGGAAGCAGCACTGTGAAGAACTCTGTAGTGCAAGAAGACTTCAGGAGGGTTAGGTAGCTGGTCAGATGGCTGTGGCTAGGTTTGAAAGTTTGAGCTCAAGAGCTAGATCCTAATGGTGCCAAAAACAGGGAGGAAGCGCAAGCAAAGAAGCCAAGGGAGATGTACTTGAATTACATGAGTCTAGGATATCTCAAACAGCCATTCCTTCCTGCATTTTGATTCCTCCAGCTTGCCTTCCATCTAGCCATGCTCTGCTCTCCGGCTTCATTTTAGGAAGGCTTAATGGACAAATGCTGCTTCTGAACTTAGATTCAGAATTTCCCTTGCTTGCTTGAATGGCTGTTTTCCCTAACGAAAACCAAATAGAGCTTTGCATGTTGTTTTAATCCCCTCCTCTGATCTCCTTTATTTGCTAGTGGGATGGCTGAGGGATCCCTTCTCGGGGGTTAAGTTAGATGGGAAAGCCTGCAGTAATAGACTGATGTACTGTAGCAGATTAGCATGTAATGTAACATCTCATACAGAGCTAAACACTTAGGGCCCTGTGCTTTCTCCCACTGATAAATGGAATTGTGTGCATGTCACTGAGATCTCTAACAGATTTATTTGGGCATAAGCTTTCGTGAGTAAAAACCTCACTTCTTCGGATGCATCACGAAAGCTTATGCCCAAATAAATCTGTTAGTCTTTAAGGTGCCACCAGACTCCTTGTTGTTTTTGTAGATACAGACTAACACGGCTACCCCCTGATACTTGACACTGAGATCTCTAAGTCCCTTACTTTGCGGTATGATTGGATTTCAACAAACTATTTTCAAATTCTCATAATGCTTTTTCTTTTGGAAATCTAGAGGATATGGGTGGGTCTTTTGGTTATTGTGGATCTATAATCTGAGATCCAAATTCCTATTTTTAATAAGCATTTACTCAGACTAGTTACTGGGAAGAAAATACTCTTGGTTCTGTGAGATTTCCACACATCAGTGGCAGTGGAGAACACTCTGCATGGATTGCATTTAAATGAAGTCATCCCAAGTAACCATTCCAGACAGCATCTGGAGAGGTTGAAATCTACCTGATGGCTGCTTTTAAATACCTGGAATTTTTCATCCATGTTAACTTGTGGTGTGTGGCTGTGGGGCGGAAGGTGGAATCTACTGCCAGTGTAAGGGCACAGCTCAGGGGACAGGTAAGTGTGACATCTTCATACTTCCCTGTCAAGGAATTTAACTCTTAAGTGGGCAGATGCCTCTGGGTGAAGAGCTCAGATTCCGTGCTCAGTCTTGGCTTCTAAATTGGTGGGGTCTGATAGGAATGGTAGCGCACTGGGAACTGGACTGAGAAAAAACAATTCATTTCTAGCAGGCCACTAAGCAGTGTTGGGTTGGCAGCAAAATTGACCTTCGCTAGATTTGATCCAGTGGCGAAAGATTCCTTATCCCATTGCTAATCCCTAGAGCCATCCAGCCGTCCTCTGTTGAATTGGGGTATGTCTCTAACTCACATATGTGCACACTCTTAGGTTGAGTGTTTAATACCCATTCAAATGTATATTTGTAACTTTTGGGAAACAAGCCAGAGATTCTTTTCAGATTTTGTTTTTTTTTTTGTTTTTTCCCCTACCTAAGTCCTCTAGCCTGCAATGGCTGCTGCTGTCAGGCACAATAATGCAAGAGAAATGCAAATGGACTACTAATGGTAAGTTTTAAATATTGTGTTTTAATATCCCAAATTATTCTTTAGTCTTAAAAATGACTAAAGATCTGGGCTGAGATTTGTTTTGAATCCGCTGAAGGGATTTGGACACTCATTTCCCACAATTCCAGTCCAGATTCTTGCCTTAATGAGGTATTCCCACCGCCGAGAAGAGAAACTAAAGAAATGTCAAGAGTAAGTACAGCCCAAATGACACACTCAAGTACTCCAGTAAGCTGTTGCCAGGGTAGTAACCTGACTGTCACTTGTAAGTCTCCTTAACACAAATCCGCAACAATCCTCGTGAAGTATCGTAAAGAACTGTCACCCTCTTTCTGGCCTTGTAGGTAGAATTTTGTGTGTGTTTTGTGTTTGGTTTTTTTTAAGGCCAGAAGGGACCATTATGGTCCTGTAGTCCAATCACCTGCATGACACTGACCATAGAATTTTACCCACAAATTGCTGCTTCAGGGCCAATATTTTTGTGGTTGAAACTAGAGCATCTCTTTTAGAAACACTTCCAGTTTTGATGCGAAAATTCCAAGTGATGCAGAACCATGAGCTGTTTCAATGGTTAATTACCTGTACCCTTACATTTTAAAATTTATTTATTTATTTGGCATGGGGGATAGTGGAGGTACTAACATTTCTTGCTTACCCAAAACTCCTCTTGGAGCAAATTAATTTCAGTGGACGATCTGGATGTACAAGGATTGGACTCCAAAGGGAAATCCTTTTTTTTTTAAATGGACTTTTTACCACCAAGTCAGAAACCCTAGATGTTTCAATGGGCCGAAAAGAGCGAGCATAAAACTGCCTGTTATGCTACAGCTCGTTTCCTGTTTACTACAGCAGCTGCATATAGAGCCTTAGGAACGTTAGTGTTGTTAGACAAGCCACTAATAATGTACCAAAGGATCCAGCTCTCTTGACACTTTTTTGTTTCAACCAGTTTCTAGACTGGGACGGAGTTAAAGATCTTTTAAGTGTTTTCTATTTCTCCCTGCTTGGAAAACATATGGCCCTTGAAGTTCTGGAGCTTCCAGAAAAATAAGCTTTAGTGTATGAAGGGTTTTTATGGAGTACCTAGGGACGCAGCAAGAAAGTAGCAATCTGCTTGCAGATACTGTCAGTGCATAATTAATAAATTCTCTTCATTAATTTATAAAGAACAGGAGAACTGGGGATGCCCCTATTATGAAAACAGTGAGTTGCACACTAAGTTCACTGTCTGCTAATGTATAAATATATTAGGCATATGTTTAACAAGAGCTAAGTTCTATGTCCCGTATGGCTAAAGAGGATGTCATCCTGGTGAGAGTAGGATTAGAATACACTGGATTTTGTCCTTCTCCCCCATCCCCAGTCTAGTTCCTTTTTGGTTATGTCTGACTCCATGGATTCTTGAATGATCGCTGATCCTGAACCATTCACCGTACAAAACAGCAGTGATGTAAGTTAAAACCCAAGTCGGTTTTGAAAGTTCGTCTTACCATTTCTTTAAGCTACCAGCTAGTGGAATAATACCCTTAAAATCTGGGGAACGGCTGAGCTCACGTTCTCTGACTTAACATTTCTGCCGATTCATTTTCATATTTGGTTATGAAGACGTGTTTTTTTTTTTTTTTTGTCCTTGGATGTAGCAAAGTCATCTGGGCTGTTGGTGCCTTGGCCAAGACTGACAATATCAATAACACAACTTATTATATAATAACCCCTAGAGCTAGAGATGGCCAGACTCCCCTCTCCCCCATTGTTGCAAAACCATGATTTTAAATAAAATAAAACCAAATGGTTGGAAAAATCCATGCCCTTTAAAACATTCCAACTTGTGCAGCTTGGGGGCTGAGCAATGCTGGTGGTGTGTGGAGAAAGCAAGAAATCTCTACTGCAGCAGCACTCTCAGGGTTACACAGACGTGTGTAGGGAAACGTCTCAGCAATTCTTGTGTAGAGCAGGGAAAAGGGAGGGGGGAGGTGGGGGGAGAAGGGGCATCTTGAAACTGCTGGCTGCTGGTTGCCGATTGGCGGAACCCGGTGTCTCAGCGTTCCATCCATAGAACCTTCCTCCCTCTGCTTTGTCCATCCCGGAAGGAATTTCCTCTGCTGCTGCTTGATCTATTGTTGTTGTCGCCGCTGCTGTCCTGCATGTTTTGGTCAGATCAAGTAACCATAGTATCAAAACGGTGACCCACTATCTGCGGCATTTTATCCCAAATACCCCCCCACCCCCCCCCCCCCCCCCCCTTTGCATGTTACTTATTATGATGACTTCATAGGACATCGAGGGAAAGGGTCCTGGCTTTTCCCACTGCAGAGATGGTTTCAATTAAACCTAGTGTGTGGGGCTTGGTTGGGTGGGTTTAAGTTATCCTCGGCGATCAGATGCAAAACTTACTTGCTCTCGTCCTCTTCCCATCCCCTCTTTAATTAAAAAAAAAAAAATTAAAAAATTGCAAGTCCCTCCCTCCCGCCCCCCCGTTGCTCCGGGCGGGGTTAGGAGAATCTCAAGTGCAAAGATCACCCGGGCAGTTGACAAATCTTGTTTCCTCTTGCACGGAAACTCCTTCAATTTGGGACCAGTTCTAAGGCCGCTCCCCGTTCAAAAATGGTTGTACTGAATTTGTAATATGTTTAAAATCCAATTCTGACCCTCTCTCTCTCTCGGTCAAGTAACCGTCACAGCTGCAGAGAGGTCTGTGGTTGGGATTTGAGTGGGATGGGGGGCCGGGGGAGTGTAGTAATATCTTGGTGATGTGGGGCGGGGAGGGGCGAAAATCAATCGGCTGCATTGGTGGGTCAATGCTATTTTTATTGCACATTAAGCTGCAAAGGGAGAAGAGAGAAAGGGAGGAGGCACCAAATATCTGGAAGGGTGGAAACTAGATCCCCCCCCCCCCCCAACTGGATCAGAGCTCCTGCAGGCTTGCCTGGGAGTTGCAAATGAATGCCTGGTGTGATGGGGAGAGAAGCTGAGAAGTGTGATGCCCTGCCTAAGAGACCCTGACACTTTCCGCATTCCCAGCTCTCTTCTCGTCCCCAGGGCTTTTGCGATGGCTAATTCCTCCTGAGGCTGACATTTGGCACTAGGGAGGGAGGAGGGAAAGGGTGGAGAGAAAAACATCCTGAGAACATGAGAATTCACCATGGGCTAGCTTCAGAAGCTCGGAGCAACACTGCCCCCTGGAGGCACATGCCTGATACTTCAGATGACAACCAGTTCCTTTCCCAAAGGAAGGACTTTCCCTACTTGGGAGGGTCTGTTTGTGGGAGAGGTTATGTGGCGTGAGGAATGATCAAGCCCATTTACCATGCCTGGCTGTAGTCTGTAATTTGAAGGCATTTTTAATCCCCATGGCTTGGTGAACAATCTTTGTCCCTCCACTAGTGTTATATAAGCACTGGAAAGCTGGGGGCAGGTGTGGGAGGCATATTTTGTACAGAAGAATGGATTCTCTTTGGAAATAGTCTCTAGTGGTGACTTAGATGATCAGAGCTTATGTTGAAATGGAAAGGTGCTGGGGAGAGAATGCAGAATGCCCAGTGTGAATTGGCAGCAAATCATTGCTTGGGAGCAGCGTATCCTCACAGGCATGACGGCAGAAAGCATGTGATGAGAGGTCCCAAAGAGTAGTCCAGGGAAGAAGCAGCTGCAGTTGTCGGGGGGAGGGTTAGCTTCCTGGGAGTGTCCTTCCTTCCTCCCCCTCTTCTCTCCTCCCACCCCCCCAATTTTGGACGCAGTCTGGAATGGAGATGCAGTCTGGGCACGAAAATGCTTCCAGAAAAATGTATTTTTCTCTCCCTTGTGTGAAAATCAGCATTTATGCAAAGCCCTGGCCCACAGCGGAGGGTACTGCATGGATGATGGCATTGCAAACTCCCCTGTTGAAAGGCCTCTGTCCTGACCTGGAGACTACCTAGGAGTAAGGGGATTTAAGTCTCACCTGCCTAATCTGTCCTGGGGGTGCCCGAGACAGCCCTGTAGACTAAACTCTTCTGTTTGCTGCCTGTACGATTCTTTGGCTTATGTGTGTAAGCTTCCCCTACCCACATGTTATCCCACTTAACCTGCACAAAGGTCCATTCAGTCCCTCGCCTCTTTGCCGGGAATGCTGACAACCATGTGGATCCATATTGTGTGATATGGAAACCTTTTTGCTTGGTAGTTGAGCAAGACTGTGAAATCATTTCACATAGGCCACAAAACAAGCAGCATCTGATAGCTCAGGGGTCTCAAACTCAAATGACCACGAGGCCCATGTGAGGACTAGTTCATTGGCCCGGGGGCTGTTTCACTGACACACACCCCTCGCAGCCCCCGGCCCTGCCCCCACTCCACCCCTTCCGTGAGGCCCCACCCCTGCCCCACCTCTTCCCTGCCCCCATTCCAACCCATTCCCTGAAGTCCTCACCCCAACTCTGCCCCCTCCCTGCCCCCAGAGGGTGCAGGGAGGGGTGTGGTGGGGGCTCAAGGCAGGGAGTTGAGGTGCAGGGTGTGGCAGAGGGCTCAGGGCAGGGAGTTGGGGGGTGGGGTGCAGGGTATGGCAGGGGTTGGGGTTCAGGCAGGGGGTTCAGGGCAGGGAGCTGGGGTGCAGCAGGGGGTTGGGGTGTAGGCAGGGGGGCTCAGGGCAAGGGGTTGGGGGGCGGGATGCAGGAAGGCTTCCGGCTCTGGCCCACAGCCGCTTACCTAGAGCAGCTCCGAGGTGGCAGCGGCGCATACCGGGACCAGGGCAGGCTGCCTGCCCAGGCCCCACCCCCATGCCACTCCGCTGCACTCCGGAGGTAGGCGGGGGGCACGGGCCACTTGGCGGGCCACAGTAAATAGCCCTGCGGGCCGCGTGTTTGAGACCCCTGGGATAGCTGCTTCAGATTACTATTACTACTGATCTGGGCTGGATTTGGCCTGATGATCTAATGATGCAAAAAACTCTTTTCCCCTCTAACTTAAGTCAGATAATCTAGCCCTTCTTCACAGTCTTTGTTGAGGCTCCCTCTCCTGCCTGGAACCTGTACAGTTTGAAGTGAATTCAGAGCTGGTGAAGGGACCCATGTGACAATTCCTTCTAGCCACAGGATGTGTAGCCAACAAGCTTCCCCGTGGAGTTCCCTGACAACATGACTTTGGAAAGGAGGACCACTAGTGGTGAGGTTGGTTTCATACTCATTTGGTTTAGGGTTATCCGTTGAGATTGCAGGACTCTTGTGTGCAGTAGGCTGGCAGTGTTTGCCTGAAATGTCTTATTAACGGGTTGGTCCTCCGTGAAAAAGGATAGTTGGGTTCTTCTGGGTCAATGAGGCAGGTGACTCATTAACTCACCTGGATAACTGGGAGATAGGAGTGGCTCTCTGGGGAGGAGGATCTAGAGTGTGAGCTGAGCATTCCTGAGGGAGGAACCCCTAAGGGAGTGGGTTTGAGCTGATCTCAGTTCTATTTTTGTTTTCCAGGAAGGGGAGGGGGGTGAGTTTGGCCTTAACGTGGTGCGTAGATGCTGTTTATAGAGGAGGCTGGGAAAAGCATCTGCTTCTGGCTGATATTTGTAACCTTTCTAACAAAAGAGGAAGCATTTACTTTTCTCCAAACCGATGGGACTGAAATACAAGTTCCCAAATCGAGGACTCGGGTACAACTCGGGGTCTGTCTTATAAGATCAAAATGTAATAATCTAGGTACAAAATAAAGGGGTAATTTGAATATCCGTTGGTTATGGTCTGCTCAAGGAATGTCTTATGAACGATGGCTGGCCAGTGTTTATAGCCAATGCCCATGGAGAATCCACTCGAGTACAAGTGTACTGAACAATCTGGAAATGCAGGCTGATAGGGATTTTCAGAGTGGAGTTGTACTTGATCCCAGTAATAGACACAATACAGGTCTGGAAGCTAATTGCCTGATCCTGATGGGACTGACTCCCACTGATAGGAGATGTGGGTGCTCGGCATCACTTGAGCCATGGCAACAAACCCGGGCAAAGCCTTTCAGGAGTGGTGCAGACAGAGCCCCCGAAAGCTTTTGCTTCCGGCCTAGAACATGGTCTATGACAGAAGCATGGCTGTAACAGTTAATGAGGCAGAAGAGCATTCTGGGTAATAACATGGGAACAAAGGCAACCCCAGTTTGTCTCAGAGTTCCCTTGTGACTGCTGAAAGCAATGGCTTTTGAAATGGAGTAGAGTTTGCTCTGTCTGGGTGCAGCCAAGGGCACTGATCCGAATGAAGTCACCTTCCCAGATGGCAACGGAATCGGGCAAACGACCTCCTGTTCCTATTTGGAGGCACTTTAGTTCCCTGGTCTTCCTTGGAGCGGAGAGCTGATGTCGGTAAATGATTCCAAGTTGGGGGTGGTTTTTTAAAGGAGCTGGCCCACAGTTGCCTGTCTGCTGCCCACCATGGCCACTTGAGCTTTGTGGTGAGAGCAGGGCTAGAACGCCGAGCCTCCCGCTCCAAAGGCCTTGGCCCTGTAGTACTTGAGCTAGAGGGGAATCTTTGTTCGGTGCTGGCAGTTGGGAACATGTGGCTGCACACACACTTTCACGTTTTACTTAGCCTTGCATATGACCAGCGTGTGGGCACAAAAGCCAGCTAATGGCTGAGGGGCTATGAGACACAGCTGAGTGTTTCTGATTGCAGGCAGCACAGCTCACACACTAGTTAAGGACAGAATAAAGTGTTGTAGACTTTTTTTTTTTTTAAGAAGACCTTATCCTGTCTTTGACCCCTTCCATTGTTTCTGCTCTCCAAGCTCCCTTTGGAGCTGAATGCAAGGAAAAGTGGTGGTGCTGCAGGAACAGTTCAGGATTCCCCCACAGCCCCTGTGATTCTCATCAATTGGTGGAGGTGTCGGCCACATGACGCTTGGGGGAAGGCCTCCAGCCGATGCAGCCCAGCTGTAAGGCGCTTGAGTGTACTGTATGCTTTGCCTTTGTGAGATCAGTCCTCCATCACCAATGAGAAGGTGGAAATACAGAAAGCTCTGTGCATTGGCTCCCACTCTCCTACCCTGCTCGCCCTCCACAAAGGAATGGGGTTGTGGGCTGGACTTGGTGATGGAGAATGGCCAGATGTTTGAAACTGCAGCCCCCCCCCCCCCCTGTGTCTTCTTCTCTGGCCGTAAAGTTTTTGTTTTGTCATGGATGAAATGGTGTTCACTGATGTGTGTTCAAACCAACTGCATGTTTCCTCCTGTTTTCTAAAACTTTTTTACATATCCAAGCTCTGACTAAAAGTCAAATGAGTTCTTTTATTATTTTTTTCTTCATTGCAGGGCATGAGATCTGGATTTAGAAAATTAAATAAATATCAATGGAGGAGTTGGAAAAACAGGTTACCGTGTAATTGAATTTTTCCCCCCCGCCACTAAAGAAAAATTAGCCCTCCTGCTATCTTGTGCGGTCGGTGTTTGAGAACGTATCAGTGTATATACTAGCTGGAAGGGTGGCCTGACAGATATGGCCCAGACTTTAAAGTTATTCCCTCCTCCTTCCTTTTTTGTTTTCCTTTTAAAATAAATGTAGTGCTGGTGAAGTCTACAGGATTGACAGCTCTGTGCAGCCAACAGGGTGCACCCACATCGCAATGTGGTGGGTGCCAGCTCCATGTGGTGGGACCTCCCACCCCAACAGGTGAAAAGGTAGCTTGAGTCTTTATGGTCCCCTTGCCTCACATCCACCGGGGGGGTCTTCACCTCTCGGAAACAGCCCCCAGTGGTGGATTTTTGTGATGTGGACGCTTGTCCTCCAGGAACTGGACTGAGATCACCAAAACATGCCACTGACCAGGCTGCTATCTGATAAGCACTGGAGAGGTCTTTGTTTGGCTGGATTCAAGTTGCAGGTGAAAGGCCTTGTCTCCTATTACTACACCTCAGGGTAGATGTAGCTGTGGAACTGATGTCTCTCTTTTTGTGTTCTGGACCATTAGCTTTCTAAGCACTCTATAGAGGCTGTAGCCATTTTGCTCTCCGAGCAGCTGCGGCCTGTACAGAGGAGATCTGCTGTGCTTTCTCCTGGAGACGCTACTCTTGTCCTGTTCTAGGCTTTCCCTTCTCTAAAACAAAAATCCTGCAAATTGAAAGCGTGCCATATGCCAGCCAGTCCCCTAATATACTGATTCTGATAGCAAGCATGGGTGGAATCAATGGACTAGTGCTCGAATGAAGGCATCCAGTGTGGCAGCTCTGTTTTGTTATTGCTTGAAGGTTTTAGAGGTCACTCTAGACACAGACTAGCTCAGGAGTGGGTGCTGCCCACTAGTGCCTTGCTCTGAGGCCACGTTCCCTGTAGCCAAGAGTAGCTGATTGCAAGCCTGACTCAGGCATGCAAATTTAAGTGTGTGAAATTATGCTTGTGCATTTTCACATGTCCAATTTACAAATGTAAACATTGATAAGCACGTGCCAGAGGGGTATTTGTGCATGCCTGTGGTTAGCTAGGCCTCGCTGGCTATTGGCATGTATAAATACCATATATACACACAGGATATATGGAAGTTAAGTCAAGCATGAGAAGTGGTTTGTGTGTGTAAGAGAGGTATTACGCATGCCTAGCTTTGAAAATGTAGCCTTCCTTGCTATGGTGGGGGAAATATCCTTTAAAATATAAAAATTGCTTCCTGTTGTATCTGGCACACATTAGCAAAAAGTGATAAAACGTGTTGTACCGGCTCTGAAAGAGTCCAAGATGCACTGATAGCAAGGAAAACGGGCCTTTTTGTAGGCAATGATACAAAAGTATAAGTGTGGGCCAGCAGACTGGGAAGGTTGCTCTTATATCCACGAGCTAGCTGGATCTGCTGTCTAACTTGCTAGAGGCTGCTCAATGCTTCTGAGACAAGGCTCCATGGATTTCAAGGCATGATTGGTTGGGAATGCAGGGTGGGGCAGGAGGATTAATGCAGTGGTAAGGATTCCCATCTCCAAGAGAAATGCAGATGTCTGAGGCTAGCACAGACTAGTTGGTGTTGGTCCTGCTTTGAGCAGGGGGTTGGATTAGATGACCTCCTGAGGTCTCTTCCAACCCTAATCTTCTATGATTCTACAATACCCAAGATTTTGATTTGCTAGACTAATGTGCTAGTAGGTTCCCCCCTTTGATAATGAGCCTTTTTGGAGATGTCTATAAAACACTTTGTAATCAGGTTTCCAAGTGTGTGTGTGTGTGTGTGTGTGGCTGAAGACCATTTTCTGTGTGTAGCTACAGTTCTTGCAGCTGGGGAGTAACTGTGTGTTGTAGAGTGACCTCCTAGAAGTGCAGGTGATGGGTAGTGCTTATGTACAGCCTCTGTCATGTGTGAGAACAACATGATTTCCAGTGCAAGTATAATGGGTCACTTGCAAAAAGCTAGATAATCCTCTCAAAAACCTATTTCTGCCCTGGAGTAGAGTGCGGGGCAGAACCATGGATGCTGTGGCATAGACACCACCCTATGGATGTGTTAGAAGCCCCATCATTTGGGACATCAAAAACTAGAGTGAACCTTAGATTAAAAACACAGAAAGGAACTGGTCTGGATGACCAGCTTGTGTCTTCTATGAATTACAAGAGTGATGCACAGTTACATGGCATGAGAGCTTTTACCGTTGTGCCTAGGAGCCCCGGTCATGACCAGGACCCCATTGTGCTAGGCACTGTACAAGCACAGAACGACTGTCCGTAGTCCAGGAGTCAGGCCTAGGGGTTAGAAGATGAGCCGGCTGTCAGGAATCAGAGCTGGAGACTGGGTTACTTGGCATGAAGCAGGGCAGAGCTGGAACAACCAAGCTGGAGCTATTGCAGCTGTGGGAGAGTGCTTGGGCCACAGGCACGACTTTCTTCTTTCTGGGTGGGTGCCCTGAGGCCTCGCCCCCTTCTGCCCCTTCCTACAAGGCCACACCTTCACTCTGCTCCTTCCCACCACCCTTCTCTCCCTCGGCAGTGCCTCCTGCCTGTCACCGAACAGCTGATTGGTGGGTGGCTGGTAGGTGCTGAGCACCCACTATCTGTTTTTTTTCTGTGGGTGCACCAGCCCCGGCGCACCCACGGAGTCAGTGCCTATTTTGGGCAGCTGCTGAACTGCTGCTGCAGTTCGCCATCCAGACCAGTGGAATTGGATCCAAAACTCCTGTGAAAACCATAAGAAATAAGGGGGGTGGGGATTGGGGCAAAAAACGCCAAGGGGCGAAGTCCAATGCGGGGGGGCGGAAAGGCAGACCTCAGAGACCAGCGGAAAAAACTGCAGGTTGCAACTGCATGAAAACAGCCCAGAGTAGCTGGTAATAAGCTGACTTGGCAACTACTGTTGGGTTTTAGAGCCGATTTGCTGATCCTTGTAGTCAATTAGGCAGGCCAGCTGCGCTCATTAGGTTGCCCAGAGACTGGCTGCAGGCCCTGATTCCTGACCACAAATTGTGACCTCAGTACTTCATAGCTATGGAAAGCATCTGAATCTTCCTCTTGTAAATTCTGTAGAAAGGGAGGACAGCAGCATCAGGTGCCTAGCTAAGGCCTTGTTTTCACAATACTTCTGAGGGAATTCTGCGCCCCCCCCCCCCAAAGTGCAGAATATCTTAAAATGCTGCAAGTTTTATTTGTCAACAAATAAATGTGGCTGCAGCAGTCCCCATCTCCCCCCGGTACAGGGACTCAGAGGTGCCACCTGACACTGACAATGCAAGGGCCAGGCCTGCCCCAGAAACACCTCAGGGGCGTGCCCCTCTGTGCCCGGTGTATAGGTGCTGGGGGTGCTGGTTTCCGTCATGTACAGGGTTTACAGTTTGGTTCAGTGGCTCTCAGCACCCCACTACACAAATTGTTCCAGCACCCCTGGCAGGCACACCAGGTGTGGGTGGATAGGCTCAGTCCAGCAGGGTCCAAGTGTGGAGGGGCTTAGTGTGTGTGTGTGTGTGGGGGGGGGGGGGGGAGGGGGGGCGGGGGGTTCGGGGTGTGGGGGGGGGGGGGGAGGGGGGGGGGGTCGGGGGTGCGGGGGGGGGGGGCGGGGGGGGGGGGGCACATGTAGGGGGTAGGGCTTATCAGGGTAAGGATTCGGTGAGCCTGCTTAACGCCGGGGGAAGCCCTAGCTGCTGCCGAGGAGATGCTACATGCCGGGTTCCCACTTCCCTCCAACATTCCCCCAACTCCTTTTCTTCTCCATCTCATCTTCCCCCCCCCCCCCCCCACCGAGCCGGGCCCCATCACAGGCACTCATCGTCATAGGTGCCGATTCCATGGATGCTCCGGGGAAAAATTAGTGGATGCTCTGCACCCATCAGCAACCAAGCTCTCTCCCTTAACTCTTTCCCCTCCCCCCATGCGCTGCGTCCCCGCTCCTCACCCTCCCTCCCAGCGCTTCCCTCTGCCAAACCGCTGTTTGGCGGTGCTTAAGACTTTCCAGGGGGCGGGGGGGGAGGAGCGGGGACATGGCGTGCTCAGGATAGGGGTGGGGACTTGGGGGGAAGGGGTGGAATCAGGGCAGGGCGAGGGCGGTGCAGGGGCGGGGGGGGGGGAGGCGCAAGCACCCACCGGGAACTGAGGAAGTTGGCGCCCATGCTCACTGTTGCACAGAAAACAGGAAGGCTTCCAGCACACAGTGGCTTCAGTGCGTTGTATCTCTGCAAATCAGGCCACTTAGTGAGATGCTACAGGTGGAGTTGCATGATTTGGATACTCACAATTGAAATGCTTTGGCCTGGCTGGCTCCTGCAGTTCTAGTCAGCTTCCAGTGAGCGGATCAGAGTAGATTCCATCCAGTGAACGCAGATGTGCCTTGATTCTAAACTGTGCTGAAAAGGCCAACTTGTGTTTCTCTTGATGGGACTTTTTCCCGAGGCTGCAGCTCTGTGTGAAGGATGAGGATGGCTGCGCTTGGTTCTGCTGCATATAACCTACGCTAGTTCTGGAAGAGTGTCTTTTGGCCTGGTCTACTCTACGTGGGGGAGGGGAAGATCGACCTAAGATACTCCACTTCAGCTTCGAGAATAGCATAGCTGAAGTCGACGTATCTTGGGTCTATTTACCTCGCATCCTCATGGCGCAGGGTCGACTGCCGCCGCTCCCCGTAGACTCCGCTTCCGCCTCTCGCCGCGGTGGAGTACAGGAGTCGACATCAGAGCGATCGGGGATCGATTTATCGCGTCTACGTAAATCGATCACTACCCACGGATCCGGCGGGTAGTGTAGACATACCCTTTGTCTGCCTCTAGTGGCTGATCCATATAAAAGTTTTGTGTGTATTGCTGCTTCCAGCGGATGGACTTAGTTTAGCCTAAGCCATAAAGGCTCACACTTTTAGGTCCTGGGTTCAAAGCCTGCAGTCAGCCCATGTGGGTTAGGTAACGTGTATATAGTTGGGATGATGAGTGGAGGCAGCAATCGTGGTGCTTGGCTGGGTGGGGGGTTGAGAATGGAGAGAATTTACTTGTCTTGCTTGCTGAAGGTTATTTTGAGATTTTCATTAAAGATCCGAATGTCTGTTCAACTATGTTCACCTTCTACTGAGCCAATGAACGTGACTTAAAACAAAAAAAAGTTCTTGTTTAACGTACTCTAAGAAGCAATGAAACTACCGATAGGTCAGAGTCTTTGCTCAAAAGTAATTAATAATTTTAATCAGTAGTGTCATGACATCATGAAATTTCGATTTCTTTGCACGAGAAGCCCACTGACGAATGATACCATGGAAGAACCAGCACATCTGGGAAGTAATGATCATTTTTCACAAGAGCACAAAATCCAATATTTTGCCCTGTAGTTAGTACCGCTCCAACACTTGCAATGAAGGAGTTTTAATTTATGCAGAGTAATCGGCTTTAGTCACAAGTAACTTGTGAGTATCAGAGATCCTGAGATTTTTGGGTATTTTTCAAAGAAAGTTGTTCAGTCAGCTCTTCCCTCTTGCAAAAAGAGAGAACAAAACAAGCTGTGGCACGTGAATAGTATCTATAGACCCATTAGTGGCTGGAGGAGTAATGCTACATACAGTGGTTCTGATGTAGGGGGGTCAGAAACATTTGCAGGCAGCTTTTTAAAAGGGTAATCTAACAGTAGTTGTGCCTGGTGGAAGTAGAGATGTTCTGGACAAGACTTAAATTTTGGCTTTTTTTAATCTTAAAAAATATATATATATATATATATATATATATATATATATATATATATCTTGGTATAAAGTGCTGGATTAACGACACCAGAGACTTTTATTATGAGCATTGCTGCGGGGGCAGCGTGAGGAGCCCCTTGGTTGCCCCTACGCGTAGGAGCCGGAGGGGGGACATGCTGCTGATTCCAAGAGCTGTGCAGAGTGGGGCAAACCCCCGACCCTGCTCCCTGGAGGGAGCTCAAGGGCCAGATTAAAATGTCCGAAGGGCCAGATGCGGCCCCCAGGCTGTGGTTTGCCCACCCCTGCTCACTTGGACTAGGACTGGGTGCCCTCTCCACTATACCATGCTGCTTCGCGGAGGCTCCAGTGTTCCCTTTTCATCTGCAGAATGGAGGCAGCAGCACAAGCTTCCAGGGGTTATCCTACTAAAAACTCAAGTAAGCCTAGTTCTGCAGAGACCATATTCAGTGGTGGCTAGTTCTTTGGCCTCTCTACGGAGACTGCCAACGCAGGCCAGTGGGATATGGACACGGGTTCACGAGACAGTCTCACTTCGCAGACACCAGGGACAGCCACCTGATAGCAATGGCCTTTGTTCATGACATAGCTTCACGCTGGTGACTCTGGGGCTTGGAATCCTACTGCATGTCCTGGAGCCAGCTGCTCTTTTGTAGCGTTCATCACTAAACAGTCCTTGAGCTGCTCCTGGCTCCACAGATTCCCTCTGTGAGAGTCTTTCCATGCTTGGTTCCAGAGAGTAATACGAAGCTTCCTTTGTAAAGTCACCTTGCCCCATGGGCTGGTTTCACACAACTCCATGCTCAAAAGGAAATGAAAAGCCAGTTGGTGCCCCTTCCTGCACCTTCTAATGTCTGGCAATTGCCTCAGCAGTTAAAAACAGTTTGCTGCTTTTTATCAGAAATATCCCACTCTCTCCTCTTTCTTTTCCCGGAGTGACTCAGTTCCAGGATTCATTATCTCCTCCTCCCTTACTTGGGGCCAGCAGAGCTGGAGCTCATGTTTCCATCTGCAAAATCATGATCACAACCCTCCAAAAGTCTTGCCAAAGCTACCCAATCAGGACCTGCAATTGCGAATGTAAAAACCCAAACACAACTTGGAGTTGTTTTTTACTATTCCTCTGGGATGTATAAAGAGCTCTAAGAAAACATTTTTGGATTTTTTTTGTTTGTTCTTTGCAATTCATTTTTTTTTTTTTTTCCCCAAGTCAAAGACCTTCTAATGTGAGAGCTCATTTCCACTTGGGGAAACGTTCTTACTAGTGCTCCTGGTCATTGATTAGAGATGCAAATGTTTTTGCAAGCTGTGTGTGTATATATATATTTTAACCTTGGATCAAACACATGCAGTTGGCTTGTTTGCTAGTAGTTCACCTTCACTGAGGATGAGATGGAATTGGATTTTCTAGTTCTGGAAGTCCTTGGTCAAATTTTTCATTAAAGCCAGGTAAATCCGCGCTAACAACATTTGACTTTAATGTAGAACCACCAGGATCAGTCCCAAATACCTCCACTGAAGGCCAGTGGTGGTACTTCACAGGCAGAATTTGGTACCAGTCCTTCCAGAGTCTTTAGAATTCCGATTTGGAAGTTGCTATCTGTTGCCCTCTACAAGTGATTATTCTGTAACTGGAGTGCTCCTTTGAACCTTGTCTGTTTGAATGTTTAGGAGCATTCGGATGTGGGAAGAGGGAAGGAAGACTGCATTAGTGTGTGTGATTTTTTTTTTTTTTTTCTTTGAACACTGTATTAGAGATTCCTTTTGAAAAAACGTTCTTGTCCTGTTCTAATAGAAAACTTTAATCTCATTGAGCATGAGTTGATCAGGTTTAGTATAAAACTTGCAGTTCTTTGTTCTTAAGACTTTCAGAGAGCAGGAGGAAGAATCAATTTTTTTTGGATCTCCTAACACATCCCCTTTAATGCATCACAATTAATTTTGCACACCAACTTGTAATGCTGATTTCCCTTTTGAGACTCTTGCACTAATTTGTCATATCGTCTTGGGCAGCAAACAGGTTTTTTTTTTTTTGAGGTGTTGCTTTTCCTATTGGCTTGTTTCATGCTTTTCCCCCCAAGATGCCATGTAAAAACATTAAAGCAAAATTACAGCTCCTAACCTTCCACTTTAACTTTTACATCTCTTTGGAATTAGGCTTGTGAGGGACTTATTTTTCCTTGTTAGGCTGTTTGAGCGACAAGTAATTATTTTCGAGAGGTTTGCTAAATGCAATAGAAAACAGTTTCCCCCCCCACACACACACGTTGAAGGCAGCAGCACAATTAGAAACACTTTAGATGCTTGACCTATGCTCAAGTCTCCAAACAAAAGTTGCAAAGATAGGTTTGATGCTTTTCAGGCACAATTAGCATAATGCTGTAATTATGGTTTATAGCAGTTGTATTCCCCTAGCTATTACACTGACTAAATACATTCATCTGGGGTGTTCTGGCATGCTAACTAAACATACACATGTCCCCCCAGTCTACTGGATGAATACACAGACACACACACTATGTTCTTGTTTCCAATCTATCACCATATGCCTGTCTTTTACAGTTCTTTGGTGCATGATGCTCATAGAGTGGATAATTAGCTAAATGAATTAATTGACATTCATACTTGTAATTAGCAAATGGTTACAAGCAGCTATTCTCCTTGGGACAACTAAAATTTCTCAGGGACCAATGTTAAAATACTGTAAAATCATTAAGAGTAAATAATGGGGGTTGATGGTAATGCATGATTATGGAGGTTATTTTCTTTCCCCAGTCATAAAGCCGTCCACATTGTAAACAAGCCTGTGCAAAAGAAAAGCATGCTATAAAATGTTCTGGAAACGGCCCCTCTCAGGAGATGCAATGGGGCTGAAGGATGCGTACTCCAGATGAAACCCGAGCCAGATGGATGGCATGCAATCAATAGCATGTTGATAGCTACTGCGAGCACTTGTCTGTCTGCTATGACAAAATAAGGGTAGCGCCAGTTTTTGCTAACAGTTCTTTTTTTCCCAATATTTACCACAGAGTTCTGGCAAATAAGAAATCCACTAAACAAAGGTACCCTGAAACTGCACAGCTAATCTCTGGTTCACTGATACCGACTGGTTTTACGGCATTGGATGTGGTGCCAAAGAGTCCATGCCATCTTAGGCTGTGGGTCAGAGGCATGTCTGCTGGATAGAGCATGCAGAGACACTGATGTCTCAAGTACGATGTACTGCATCAGCTCTGTGCCCCGTCTTGGAGTTAATGATTGCCTGAGTAACACATCACCTGTCCCCTGCTACCTGAAGCCATGATAAGAATGGCTTGTGCATGATGTTGCACTGTATCTACTACTATTCTTGGATACTCTCTTCACACACAGGGCTTGCTTGATATCAGTTCCAGAACCCTGCACCTTTGGGAGCAGACGTGGTTGGAGAGGATTTGACCCAGAGGAGGGAGCAGGTGTCTGCATTGAGGGGCTTAGCTGAGGCTCCGCTGTTTTGATTTGTGGCCAGGGCTCCATAGCTGCACTGCCAGAGGCTGCCCAGTCTGCCTGGTTTGGATGTGCTGAATCATTGCATCTTCTGGCTCCTTCTCATATTCTCCTGGCTGACCTTATTTGCTCTTGTGGCGGCTCTCAGGAGAGCAGAGATTGCAGGGACCTTGTGCAGAGAAACTTCTTCTCGGTGGGCTTTCTGGGGCTGGGAACCCTTGTGCCAGTGGGGCTGATGTAACTTGGCACTGCATCAGGTAGGAGGGATGTCTTCGTCTCAAAGAGCCACATGCGACTGGCTCCTGAGTAGCTCAGAGTCCCTTCCACTGCTTCCTACGGGATGAGACTCTGAGAATCTGTGGGGTGGGTTTTGGGAGCTCTGTGCCTTTGAGGCTTGGCTGAGCAGATGAGATGGAGAAGGGGAGCAGGCTCATAGCCCCGGCCAACTTGGTGGTGTGGGGGTCAGAAGAGCTATATCAGAGTTTTGCATTGGACCGGTGAAGCTCACCTGGCTCTAATTTCACATGGTGCATGACTTGGTAGCAGCTGCTTTGCTTTGCTTCCCTACCCCAAGGCTCCTGCCTGGCACTGTGGATATGGGAGGAGGAGTCTTTGCACTCCTTGGAAATTCCCTGTGCAAACCTTGTCTACTTGGGCTTCGTGCAGGGGGCCACGGTTTGACACTGAGCTCAGGCTCCTCATTAAACAGCTGGTGAGTAGAAGCAGGTTTTGGTTGCCTCAAGTTTCTTGGGACTCCTACCCTGGGAATCCCAGTACACAATAGGACCCCGGTCCTGCACTGATGCAGGCACAGGATCCTCGGATGTGGCACTTGATGTGGGTTCAGGGCTGGTGCGGTGTTTGTACAATGTGTGATGCACCGGGAAGGATGTTCCCATTATTGGCTTCTAGCTACATGAAACAAAGAGCAGGAATCGGTTCAAATCTGGTTGGAAGGTAGTTCTGCTTTAAATGCAAAACCAGTCCAGTGAGAGAGGCTTGGTTTATGACTACTGTTTGCTTATGTCTCTACAGTGTGCTTGATGTTCAATCTAATGTAATTTCTCTAGTAGCTTCCCAAGACTACTAAAAGAAGAGGTTTAGAACACAATAGAAAAAGTTTTTTGCATTGAATTATTGTTATGAAACTTTCTTTTCCCTGTATCTTCAGCCAGGAATGTGCCTGTCGTGAAAGCAAGTGGAAACATCACCCCAATTGGCTTATCTGTTTATAAGGGCTGTGAGATGCTAGAAAATCAGTGCAAACTCCACTGGTTGGGACACTTTTAAAACTAGACTTGTCAAAGTGCAAGGAGATTGGTCTGACACTTCTGGAAGAGGGAGCTTGGGGTCATAGACAGGATCACTGGTTGGTCGGTCATCTCATTAATGCTTAAATTGCAGTAGCACCCAAAGCCCTCAGCCAGGATGGGCCTTATTGTTTCGTGTGTGCACATAATAAATTACAGTCCTTGCCCCAAAAAGCGTAGCCTGGAAGAAAGAGACACTGAGATGGAGGAGCCAACAAGCAGGCAGTGATGGGGAAACAACTAGAGTTCTTAGTAGTGAACAGAACCTCTCCCCAGTAGAGATCCCAGCATGCGGTTGCGTGGTTTTGAAAAGAAGCAGCTCCAGGGGTGGAGTTGTGGATGAATCAACTGTGGGGAGGTGGGGCGAGCGGCGTTTAACAGCAGACAGCCAACACACATTGGGGGTCCGGGAGAGGAGGAGGGCAGGCTGTGATCTCACCTGAATTCCAGCTTGGGACTGTTTGAAACACTGAACACAAAACAAGGCAAAAGCCAGTCTGTATCTTGGACTCCTAGTGGCTTGTCCAGTAATAAATAATGGCAACAGCTCGTGGGGTGGAGGGAGATCTCAGATGACTCAAAGGTCTAGAACACGTTCCTCCCACTTCCTGCCCCTCTCAGAAACCTCTTCCCCCCCCCCCCCCACTCCCTGTCCCGTGACTGCCCTGACCCCTATCCACACCTCTGCCCCCGACAGGCCCCTTGGGACTCCCACACCTATTCAACTGCCCCCGGTCCTCTGATTGCCCCTGGGGACTCCCCTGCACCTTATCCAACCCCCCCTGCTCCCCACCCCCTTACCATGCCACTCAGGGCAGCGTGTCTGGCAGCAGCACCGCCTGGCCGGAGCCTGCCTCACTGCCTGGCAGGAGCTCACAATCCCGCCGCCCAGAGTGCTGTGGGAGAGGGGGGACAGCAGGGGAGGGGCCAGGGGCTAGCCTCCACAGCTGGGAGCTCAAGGGCCGGGCTTGCTGCAGGGCGCTGCCGTCCGCCACCACCCCCTACAGGGCGGCCGGAGCGGAACACACACACACACAAAAGCGGCCGTGCTGCCCTAGGATTGGGTGGAACGCCGCCTCGTTCAATCTGCCGCCCCAAGCACCAGCTTGCTCGGCTGGTGCCTGGAGCCGGCCGTGCTGATGGTTGCCGCTGAGCCTGTGCTGAGCACAGCTTAGTGCATAGACCAGGATGAACTGCATGCCCAGCCCCATTTCAGAAGCTGTGATGACAACCTGGGGTGCTCACTGGTTGAGCTGCCCCTGTTGTGCACAGCCATTGTCAGCAGTGGGTCGCTTAGCCTAGACAAGGCTGATTGTGCGGTGCTTGGTCATGTAGAGGAGCACTTGGGTGAGGAGTCCCATGGACCTGAGCAATATTACTCCGTGAGTAGGGGCTAATCAATATAACAGATGCAACATAATGCCCCCCGGCCCCCATGGCTTTAGAAATAGCTGATGAGGGTTATTCTAGATACCGAGGGCAGGTTCTCGGGTGGTGAGTGGCTTCCTCCGACTGAGAGCCTGAAAGATCTGCACAGAATGAGAGTGATCCCAAGGTTGCTCCTTAAGCTTGGGACCCGCCTTTGTATTTGTTTGGCAAGTCATCAAGTTGTTTTACCGACCAAGTCTTGCTAAACGCTGACCCTCCGTGGATCCGAAACGCCATCCGGTGCGAAGTTCTGTCAAAGGGGCTAGGGATTTCTTGGTCTACCTTAACTTCTTTGTTCAGCGGCAGGTAGTGTTAGGTTCTTCAATACACTTCAAAGATCAGAAGCTCAGTTCTTCATTTCATAGTGTCATTAGCTAAAACTGGATTAATGGGCTTGTTAGGATTTAAGCATAATAGTGAAAGAGTCTATGCTCAGAGATTGCTCCATGCCTGAAAACATGCCTTTTAAATGCTACCTGATAGAACATTGTTTTGGTTTTCAACATCTTGAAGGGGCTGCAGAAAAGATGTCCGACTGGTGGTCATTTATCTTAATAACCTGAGGAAGATAGTAAAAGCCATCCTATAGCATGTTGGGACACTTAATACCTCTTATGTAGCACTCTTCATCAGTAGATCTCAAAGCACTTTACAAAGCAACAGCATCCCCATTTTATAGGTAGGGAAGATGTGGCACAAAGGGGGGGGGGGGGAAATGACTTGACCAACGTCACCCAGCAGGCCAGTGGCAGAGCAGGGAATAGAAGCCAGGTCTCCTGAGTCTGTCTAGTGCTCTGTCCACTAGGTCACACTGCCTACACATTTCAATACAAGAACAATGCCCTGGTGGTAAGGGGTGGGATGGGCAGGGACTGGTGCTCTATTCCTGTTCACCATTGCTTACACCAGTGCAGAATGGGTGTAAAATGCTCCCATTCTGACTTCCTAGTGTTTGGTGTCCATTTGGCACAGGTGGTGATGCTAGGTGCACTGCAGTGGAGAATCAGGCCCACAGCATATAAAGAGACAAACCAACCTGTGGTCCTCCCCACCCTTCAGGAACAGCCAGGTTAGTGCTGCAAAACAGTGTTGATTGGAAGAAAGCACGTTGATCCTGGGCAATGGCTGCTTCCTGTTTTGTTGTAAACCTGGTTCTTACTCAGCTTCCGTCTCATGGATACAAACGTGCAGCAGGCTCCCCCAATCGTGGCTTGTTACGGAGACTTCTTGCTGACTGCCAAAGCAATGATGCAAACACAGCCGTGAAGGCAAAACTGCACTCCCCTGCCCCTTTCCCAAGGCGAGCGTTCAGATGAACCATTTCAGCACAGGGTTGGGTCCAAGCAGGTGTGACCTGTCTTATGTTCTTACCTTTGTACTGTTTGCTACCTAATGTTCCCTTTGCAGACTGGTGTGGAAAAGCAGAAAGCAACAAAAGTCCTAAAGTGAGTCTGCGTGAGGAGTGGCCTGTGAAGATAATATGGAGGTTAAACTCAGGCAGGGACTTGCAGAATAAGATTAGATGGTGTGGGGTAAAATGGCTGAGTCCAGTGACACATGACACTGGCAAAATAATCAGACACTTTCTGCTAACACTGAACAAGGAACTCTAAGGAATTAGACTAAGGAAAACGGTGCTGTTCCTAAAACCAGTCTCTGCTTCTCTGTAATCTCTTCTGCCTAGAACCTACCTCAGCCTCACTCCTGCTTGGCTTCTGGTGCCAGACTTAAAGAAACACTACATATCCCCGGAGCACGTTAGGTCTAGAAAACACGTTGGTAAAAACTCTGGTGGCTGGGGTATTTCAGCACTCCCACCCCCTGTTAGCACAGATGGCGGTGTAATGGTGGGAGAATTCTTTAAAATCCTCACTCTGGACACACTCCAAAACTTTGCCTGTTACAGGGGTAGGGATAGCTCAGCAGTTTGAGCATTGGCCTGCTAAACTCAGGGTTGTGAGTTCAATCCTTGAGGGGGCCATTTAGGGATCTGGAGCAAAAATCTGTCTAGGGATTGGTCCTGCTTTGAACAGGGGGTTGGACGAGATATCTCCTGAGGTCCCTTCCAACCCTGATATTCTATGATCTTAGGGGACGTAATGGCCACACAGTGTGCTCTGACCATGTTTATAAGATGTGGCTTTGCCTGGGGAGACCAGACCATCTTAAATATAGTTACAACTGCACTGAAACTGGGGTCCCTAAGGTGGCTAATTTTAGCATACACGAATGGCTGTGGATCAGAACCTAATCACTCAGATCTCAAGTCAATAGGAGTCTTTCCATTGACTTGCATCCTGCGTGGAGTCCATTGGGACCTGATCCAGGGGAAACCATGACTAGTCAAAGGGCTGTTAAATGCACAAAATAAACTGAAAAGGCAACCCACTATTTCCCTCTGATTATCGTTACGGTAACCGTAAGAGTGAATTGTTAGAACTCGACTTCAGTCTGATTTTATTTTTAAATCACTGATGTCCCTTTACGAACGGGACCAAGCAAAATCGAAAGCACAGAGTAATTCCTGTGGAGATTTTAACACAATTCCCCTGCTGAGTTTTGTCCCTGGTTATAAAATGCTCTGATCGCTCTTTCTTTAAGCCCTGGCAAAAGATCTGCAGTCAGGCAACACCCGACAAAAAGCCCCAACCGCTCAAGAGTAAACGACATCTAAGTAGAAAACCCCCCAGCACCCTCTAAGCAGGCTAAACATGAACACATTTACTCAATTGCCAGCTTTGACCTCTCTGGGTCATGTCGGGGAGGTTAGTGCTGTTCAGCCTCTCGAACCTCTGAACGGCGACAACTTTAAACAATGAAACCGCGGGTGAATGTTCATTCATAAACTGTGCTTCCTGGACAGCCAGATGGGACCATTGATCACCAAGTCTGGTCTCCAGCACAGCACAAGCCACGCAACTTCTTCATGTGATTCCTGTCTCCGGCCCAATAATCTATAGTTGAACAGACTATTGCTTTTAGGCCCCAAACCTGCGAACACGTGCATAATGTCTGCAGCATCAGGGCCTTAAAGTCATTAATTCAATCTTGATTTCAAAATGCCGAGTGAT
Organism: Trachemys scripta elegans; assembly: GCF_013100865.1. Classification (NCBI taxonomy): domain Eukaryota; kingdom Metazoa; phylum Chordata; order Testudines; family Emydidae; genus Trachemys; species Trachemys scripta. The sequence goes on along the minus strand of NC_048305.1, from coordinate 96,453,321 downwards.
AGTGATTCCTCCCACATCTCATGGGAAGATGCTCCAATGGGTAATTACCCTCACTGTGTATTTTTTTTTTTTTAAATTGTTTTGTTTCCAGTTTGAATTTAACGTCTGCATTAGAAATCAAATGGTAAAAATTAAGTAGCATGTGTGTATAAAAGTGTAGATCTTTTAATTTTCTTATTTCCAAGGCTCCTTCTAAAGGAGTTTAAGAATACGGCTTAATATATATTTGTATAAAGCTGATTTGACTAAAGAGAGGCAGTATGGTGTGTTACAAAAAGGGCCATTCTCCTCTTCCTTGTAAGCTCCATTGATTCTTTCTACCTCTCTTGCAATGGCACTGTGAAAAGAGCATATCCTTTATCACTTGTATCTTTTGTTTTTAATAATCAATATTGTTCTATTTAGCCCAATAATAATAATAGGGCCAGATTCTCAGCTATTGTAAATTGGCATAACTCCATTGAAGCCAATGAAGCTGTGTGGATTTGTACCCCTTAAATTAATTTACATCTGGCATCTATCTCAATATATTTAGCTTTTTAAATTGCAGAAGACACCAGTTCAGGCCTGCTAAAGTCTGCACCCGTTCAGGTTTCCCACCCACCTTACAAACATTGTCATCAGAATAAACGGACATTGCTAGGCAACAATGGACCACCCTCAAGATAGCTGATGAAGCAGTTTCTCAAAGCTGGCATTTACAAGTTAACACTTTCAGTGGGGTCACATGCACTACATGTATAAGGAATCCCGAGCTAACTTGGAATAACCCACTGATTTTTTTTTTTTTTTAATTCAAGGTGGGAGATGGAATAAAAACTCCTCTGAAAATGCACAGTGTGTTACAAACTTGTCATACCTGTGTGTAAGTAGGTCTTAAACCCAAAGCTGAGGAACAGGTGGAAAAACATTAGGATTCACAGACTAGCTGCTTCCTGAAAAAAGATTAAAAGAAAATCAATTCCCGAAAGTCTGCTCAACCTTTTCTCTTAATACTTCTGTCAAATGACACATGTAGGTGTTAGATCTGGGTATTTCTGTGTCATACCTGTGGAAGCCTTGTCTGACAACCATTTCCTTTTATAATTTTACTTGTACTCGGTGATTTAATTCTGAAACTGGTAGTTTTGTTCCTAATCACATTTGTAGCAGTTTCTCATGAATATTGTGTCTGACTGAAGGTCCAATAGAAGTGTGTGTGTGTGTGTGTGTGTAATTTTTTAAGAAGAAAAAGACTAGGGGAAGCAAACAGCTAAGCTGGAAAGTAGAGACAGCAAGTCAAAGAACTAGCCAGCTACTTTTCTTTGTTTACTATCTGGAAGGCGAGAACTTGTAAGTGCCACCTTAAGAAAACTTCATCTGACTGTTTTTAAGGAACTAAGGGGAGTGCCGCTTCCTCTGATCCAAAGGACAGCTTTGGCAGGGTCTCTGCCTGAAAGGCCCGGAGAGGGAAAAGAGGGCGAGAGAGCATGGGGGTGAAAAGTACAAGCAGGTGGTCTGGTATTCCTCCTTCACGGCAGGTCACTGCCTGATCCTGTTGTTACAATTCTGGCCTGTCGCAGAGGAACATTTCTCTGGCCTGTTCAGCAAATGTGAAGCTCCTTCTGGCTAAGGTGAGATTCTGTGAGGCAGCTTTGCTGGGAAGTGAGAAGCCTGTTAAAGGGGGCAGCTGCTGATCTTGGGGCGCACCTGGTTTTGGTGAGGCGGCTGAGAGCGCGCTGCCAGCGGGATGTACACGTGTTCAGTGCTAAATCCTTTTTTGCACTGACACAGCTGCCTCCATGCAGAACTTTACACAGATTTCTCTTTTGGCTGAGGCTGGTGTTTGCCTTGGGAAGGAAAGCGACCAAACCTTTCAAACATTTCCTAGATGAGGCAGCAACTTAGGGTGGCTTTTAGTTCTAGTGAAACTAATGAACTTTTTAAACTTGCCTTGCGTGGAGCAGAAAGCTCTGGGTTTAGGGTGTGTTGTGTGGCACAGTGCAGTGCCCTGGAGGAGGATGTAACCTGAAACCCTGGCAGCCTGTATACATGCCGCACGTCCCAGACAGCACACTTCTGATCTATATTGGTTAATTTCATAAATCGCCAGGGGAAGCCACTTGTGTGGATGCAGTATGAGGATTTACTATTCGGTAGCATTAATCTACGGCATGGGCACTGGAGGAAGATGCCAGACCCAGATGTTTGCAGCTAACTAACTATTCCAGCAGGGTGTATTACTCCTAATTGTGCTATTAGCATTGCAGAAATGAGAGAGCTTAAGTGGGTGAAATTCTGGACGAAATCTTAAACCTTTCATTAAATGGAGGCTGTATTTTTTCAGAAGAACTCCGCACCTATGGAAACGCGTGAATGGCTAGCCTTTATTTTGGGGCCTCAGTGGGAGCTGAGCTGTTCTGAAAATCTGGCCCAGCTGTGGGAGCTAAGTGCTAGAAAAATCTGGCCTAGAGCTGCTCTTGAAAATCTGCTCCTTTTGTTTCAACCTTACAAGCTACTGGAGACCGTTAATTATCAAATGCCAGTACACTACTAGCGTGCGAGGTTCTTGCAGTGCTGAGGAGCTTACAGTCTCAGGCCATGAGCCTCCTGACAGTGGTGCAGGACTGGGCTTTAATTAAACCACCCACCATAGAGATGAGGGATGGAGAACATGCAGCAGGCAGTGGCTGATTGAATGGAGTTGTCTAGCAGGCATCATGTGTGTTCTTTAACCCTTTCAGGTGTTTTTTAAAAATACCCCTTTGGGGGAAGGACTAGAATTTATAGGTCTTTTGAAAGAAGCAGTTTTTTTTTAAGGAGGACCAGGGGGATGGCAGAGGCATGACAGACTCTGGGTTTCGTGTGCAAATTAAAACCGTAAGCTACACAAATGTCAAGCATTAACTTGCTGCTGTTGAGCAGTTGTGTAGTGTTCCTGTGTGTGGTTTAAACCCATACTTTGCTCTGCCCCAGCAATGCCTGCCTGTCAGTCAGGTTTACCAACAGGTTCCCACAATGCTTTGGAATCCTTCTAGATGAAAGCTGCTATAACACACGTGATAATAGTATTCTGACCTTTGCATTCAGAGCCCGCTGTGTTAAGGCCATTTTTGCACAAAGTAATCAGTGGGGACTTTGGAGTCCTCAGTGGGACAGCTGTAAAATGAAACCTTCCATCTCTGCACAAACCCCAGCATGCAAGTGCTTCTTTTTTATTATCCTGATGCTTCTCAACTTGTTTTCAAGTGACTTGACAAGCTGATTTTCATTTCAGCTTTTGTGGGCATCCTTTGGTGATGTGATCTTAAGAAATTAACGAGCACAGGGGCAGTAACAATAGTCCGTTGGAAACCAACAAAATTACTCTTGGAATCGCAATGCTAGGAGGAAGAGTTACCTCTTGCACATGTATGCAACAGGCTTGCAATAAGCAAGGTGGTTACCTGTCGTGCTATTGGCCCTATTCTTTCTTGCTATTTGGTGGGTTATTTAAGTGGGTCCCTGAGGATGGAGAGAGGAGGAAGGGAATCTGACCCAGATGAGGCTGGGGAGAAAGGGGGTCTGGCACAGACCAGAAACCCATATTTGTCAGCGGTAAAGGTTTCTCGTGTGGCTTGGGCCGTCCATTTCCAATGAGCCATTCAGCTGACAAATGAAGCTGATTCACTTACACCAGGGTTGGATTTGGCCCCACCTTTCTCCTGCTTCCCTAGAACACCGCATGACTCCAATGCTCAACAAAATCCTAGTTAAGCATCGTACGCGCTGCCAGAGAACACTCAAAATCCAGCTTGTCCGGAGCCAAATTGGACTCCGTTCTAGTCCATTCATTTTTCTGGTTTGTGTCCTTGCTATGTGACTCAGCTTGTCTCTCTTAGTGGCTCCTACGCTGCGAATTGCATGGGGTCAGTGTGTGGTGCCTTAGCAGGCTTATGCCTCCGAACAATGCCCTATGTCATTTCACGGGCCGAGCGTTGGAGTGTAGTGAAAGCAATGCATTCAGGCAGGCAGCAGTGTGCGGGAAGGTCTTGGAAGGCGTTGGATTTGCACACTGATTTCTTTCTTCCAAGCTGGCAAGACCTTTTTGAAAACCGTAAACAAGTCCTGATGCCTAACAGGCCCTAAGGGAACCAGTTCCCATGGGCGTGTAGGTTAAGCCACAACAGATTCTGAAAAGAATCCGATGTTTGTCTGAGCTAATATACTCGGCATGGAGCGGGAAGAGAGAAGTCATTCTCTACCAAATGGAAGACAGAGGGTTACCTTCTGATAGTGCCCTACAATGGTATCTTTCGTTGGCACCCATTTGCAGGGGTTATCCTTGTGATGGGTGGGAGGTTCTCCAAAGGCTGATGAATCTTTGCAAGATGTTCCTGCTTTTGCCCTTATGTGGGGCAGTCTAGCCGCTAACTACCAGACTCGCTACCTTCAGGCAGATGTTCCTCGTCTCAGCCTTCAGGAGGGAGTGCACTAGGCTTTGCTTCCCTAACCTAGTGCTCCAGGCACCAGCCGAGCAAGCTGGTGTTTGGAGCGGCAGATTGAACGAGGCGGCATTCGGCCCAATCCTAGGGTGGCACGGCCGCTTTTTTTTTTTTTTTTGTTCTGCTCCAGCCGCCCTGTAGGGGGCGGCGGCACGGAGGATGGGAGCGCCCTGCAGCAAGCCCAGCAGGGCAGTCCTCGTCCTTCCCTCCCCGCCGACCGGAGCGGAGCCCTCTCGGCAGGCGGTGAGGCGCGGCGGGCTGCGTGGCAGCGTCCTGCTGTAGACCTGGCCGCCCCCCTTCTCTCTCTCCCCCACCCGTTCCCTCCTCCCCGCTAGCTGGTCCCCCTGCACCCGCACTCCGGCCAGGTTTTTTTTTTTTTTTTTTTTTTTTCTTTCCCGTTCTGGCCGCCCTATGTTTTTTTGCTTGGGGCGGCCAAAAAGCCAGAGCCGGCCCTGCTCATGGGGTCCCTTGCCAGGTCTACAAAAATCAGGGGGAGCCATGGTATTAGCTTTTAATTTAACAAACAAATTCTGTCCCTCTCGCTTGCCAAGTCCTCCTTGGATGTGAAACCTGATCCAACCCAGTGTAAATGGATTGCTCGGGTTCTTTGAAGATCAGCAGCACGGCCTGATGCCCAGGACTAACCTCCGAAGGTCAGCACAAATTACAGTCCTGAAATGACCTGTAAGGGCTTGAATTTGCTCGGCTCTTGGAAGTGTGAGAGTGGTTTCATGGCAGGGAACTGTACGTTTGAAAAACGTTTATTTGCGAGTGCTTTATTTCATTAACTTTTTGCAAGGAGCAAGTCCCTTAGGAGCCCTAACTTCTAATGCCTGTTTCTTGGCCAGGCAGCTCCACTAGTTCAACAAAACAACATCAAAAAGCAGCTTTCAAAGATTGTTAGGAGAAAAAAAAAAGGGGGGGTGGGAACAGCAGGGACTATGGGGCACTTGTGATGTGTTTGTATGTTGCATGGGGAGGGGGGCAGCCTGCGTGTTGCCATCGGAGGCTACTGCAATATACGTGTTTAACAATAATAAAATACCAGGTACCAATAAAATACAAATATTAGGGTCTCAGACAATCAAGTCCATTACGGACTTCGCTGCCGCTCATGATTTTTTTTTTTTTTTTTTACATGGCAGGAGCTCAGGTACTATGGTAAACTGCAGCCATGTAAAACCCATAAACAGGGCCAAATATTACAATGATGGCCTCTCTAGAAAGGGAGGGGAAGGGGAAAAACCTCTCTGAACTGCTGAGTGTATCCATATATCTCCTGACCTCAGTTGCTACGTCTGCTGGATATTCTGCGTCTTTCCTGTTTCTCGTGGTAACAGTCTTTAAACTTTCACAACATCTTTAAACTTCATCTGCTCCGGAGCAAGGCTTGGTGACCAAACGGTGAGTGTACCTTTTTTGTTCTGGCAGCAAAACTGGCTGTTCTGTTTCTCTCTCCGCTGAGGAGCCTTGTGATGTGATGTGTAAAATGTCAGGAATCATTAGGTTACTTGACTCACTGAACCACCATCCTTCCCCCTCTTCCTCCCCCCTCCCACCCTGTTCTTTCTGACCCTCCTCCTTTGCCGCAGTGAATTTATTTAAAGCTCCTTCTCCTCAGAACAGGGCCCTTTGTTGGCACTGGTGAATTTCTGGGGAAACATGATGCATTGTTGAGACGCTAGAATTTCTCAAACTAGGTCAAGTTAATTTTTTAACACATGCAGATTTGCTTGTTACTATGGATATTGCTTAATTACAGACCAATAATCCCCCATGAGATCTACATTGTCACTGCTCATTGTCCCCCCCCCATTTTTAAATATCCCCAGGAGCTGGGGGTACAATGAGGAGTAACAGGATGAAGCTGAACAAAGGAAAATGCAGGTTAAATATCAGGTCAAAGGCCTGCATTCTGTAAGATGATGGGATGGTCTCCCAAAGGAAGTGGTGCATTGGGTGCGTTGCTTGTGTCGTCTAAAACTGCTGCACAGAGCACGTGAGATCTTATTCACCTGACATCTTCCCGCCAGTGCCTGGTTGACAGATGAGATGATCCTGAACGTCTCTTCCACTTCTAATTTCCAGCTGTTTGGAGATGGCAAGAACAGCGTTCACTAAGATTCTAAATGGCAGTTCAGCCATCTACATATTTCCTCCCTCCCCCTCCATTTTATTTGCCTGGCCTTTGTGATCAAGGCATTTGTGTGTGGATGAGAGCATCCATGGTTTGTTGTTTAATTATGAATCCCTAGCTCTCCTTCTTCTATAGGTCTTAAAGTGCTTTACAAAGGAAGTCAGTATCATTATCCCCATCTTACAGATGGGCAAACTGAGGTATGATGTGAAGTGATTTTTTGCCCAAGGTCACCCAGTGGTAGAACTGGGGATAGAACCTAAGTCTTCTGAATTCCAGTCCAGTGCCCTGTTCACCAGGTCACACTGCCTTCCATTTATTGCCCCCCCCCTACTCAAGTTTCAGTCATTTAAACAGGGAGCAGAAAGGATGCCATGTGGTGATGTGTCATTGGTCATCTACATGAATAAGCAAAGTGACCTAGCTGGGAGTGGAAGGTGCTTGGCTATATTGGTGCAAAACCTGTGTCAGGATTATGGAGCTGGTTGCATCTCTGGCCTCTCTTCATGCACCCCATCAGCTGTCAGCCCTCATGCCTTTACCTGTCTTGGGAGTGAGATTTTGCACTTCTCCCACTCTTAGACCAGGATCTGGATCCAGCATCCTGCCTGTGCTAGCCACTTATCCACTCAGGCCTGTGCAGTACTGTCTGTCCCTCTTCCCTTCAGGAGCCTGTGACCATGAGATAGCAACCAACCACTTTTTAAAAACAAGCAGGTTTATTTGTAAATGGAACAAAGCATTGGAGAAAATGCTATGAAAACAACAAACAGCCATGCATAGCTAGCAGAGACTAACCTTACACTTAACTACACACTATGGCGGGGTGGGCAAACTACGGGCCGACCATCCTGCCCGGCCCCCGAGCTCCTGGCCTGGAGGCTTGCCCCCGGCCCCACCCTTGCTGTCTCTTCTCCCCCCTCCCCCCCAGCCTCAGTTAAATCGCTCCACCGCTGGCGCAATGCTCTGGGCGGCGGGGCTGTGAGCGCCTGAGGCAGCGCAGCTGCAGAGCCCGGCCTGACCCGGAGCTCTGTGCTGCGTGGTGGTGGCAGCAGCGTGGCCCAGCTCCAGCCGGGCGGCAGCTGTAGCACCGCCAGCCACCGGCGCTCCAGGCAGCACAGTAAGGGGGCAGGGAGCAGGGGCGTTGGATAGAGGGCAGGGGAGTTCGGGGTGGTGGGCAGGGGTGTGGATAGGGGTTGGGGGTGGGGAATAGGGGGTTGAATAGGGGCAGGGGTCCCTGGGGGGGAAGCAAGGAAGGGGGGGTTCAATGGGGTGGCTGGACTCTGGGGGCAGTCATGGGACAGGGAGCGGGGGTGTGTGGATGGGGCAGGGGTCCCAGAGGGGCCGTCAGGGAATGGGGGGGTTGGATGGGGCAGGAGTCCCGGGGCGGGGGGGGGACGACCCCCTCCCCTAACTGGCCCTCCATACAATTTATTAAACCCGATGCGGCCCTCAGGCCAAAAAGTTTGCCCACCCCTGCACTATGGGTATGTCTACAGTGCAGCTGTGCCGATGTAGCCCAATAGTGGAGACACTTCCTACATTGACAGAAGGCGTTTTTTCCATTGATGTAGTTAATCCACTTCCTTTGAGAAGCAGTAGCTTGATTGATTGACAGAAGAATTCTTCCATCTACTTGCAGCACAGTGGGGCTTGGTTTAGGTCGCCTTAACGATGGCACAATTTTCACTGCCCTGAGCAATGTAGCTAGTTGATCTGACTTTGAAATGTAGCCCAGGCCTTAGTTAGATGGGCTTCCTTCTGCAGTTGCAAGAAAAGAAAAGACAGAACTTAAGTTCTTTTAGGAGGCCAACGTGCTCTTGGAATCCAGCCTTGTCTTCGCTGCAGAAAAAAATGGTGTTAACTCAATGGTAAGAGCACATTTTTTTGTTCGTTTGCCAGTGAGGTCTGTGTCTTCCTACCTGTCTTCCTATCCCCTGCGCCCCTCAGTAAGGAAATTCCCTTTTCTCAAATTTCAGAGTAACAGCCGTGTTAGTCTGTATCCGCAAAAAGAAGAACAGGAGTACTTGTGGCACCTTAGAGACTAACAAATTTATTAGAGCATAAGCTTTCGTGGACTACAGCCCACTTCTTCGGATGCATATAGAATGGAACATATAATGAGGAGATATATATACACACATACAGAGAGCATAAACAGGTGGGAGTTGTCTTACCAACTCTGAGAGGCCAATTAATTAAGAGAAAAAAAACTTTTGAAGTGATAAT